>NC_134789.1:12104469-12116969 GCF_046742065.1 Oratosquilla oratoria | reverse complement strand
TATATATATATGTATATATATATATATATAATATATATATATATATATATAATATATATATATACATTATATATATATATATATATATATATATATATATATATATATATATATATATATATATATATATATGTATATATATCCTAAACGAAATTTTTATTGTGTTGCTCAAATTTTAATTGATAGGCGATTTAGAACAAATGAATTATACAGATGAGGCAAGTACAACTCTGTGAAAACTATTTTTTCAGGTTGAGGATATTAAGAAGAAATTAGAAACAGAAGAAACGGGAGATCATTCCAAACTTATGCAACTCGGTGTAGGGAAACATGTACCGAAATTTAATGTGGGAAATTGAATAAAGGACAGTTTAAGCACTGGAAAGGAAACGTATAAGGTAATGTCGGGACGAGTCATATTATTATTGGAAAAATATTTCTTAAAATTCATAATTTGTGGTGAGAGAAATCACAATGGGTACAAATTCAACTTCAACTATTTACTCAAGTATGGCATTCATCTCAAGGTTTCCCAGTTAGGGCACTTGTGTTTTTTGAATATTTTATTTTATTTTATTTATTTATTTTTTTTGTACGGTTTGCCTCCTGTATGGGGGCGACCCTTACAGGGTGTGACGCGACATGTGCAATACTGACACCTCATATTGCACCTAAAATGTTCTTTCATTGAACTTAACATATATTTGAAGTTCAAAAAAGAAAAACTGTTAATGATTTTCCTGCTTTCTTGCTTGTTTGTTTGTATGTTTAGTTTTTCATTAGCTAGTTGGCCAGCTTGTGCATTCGTTTGTTTGTTTGTACCTAAGCTTCCCCGTTTCCACTGTCGTTGTATCTAACATTCAAATCGAAAGAAGGAGGAGGAGGAGGAGGAGGAGGAGGAGGAAGGGGCCCCCTTAGAAGCAATTCTTCTTCCTCTTCTCGTAACGTTATTATGGCAATTTGTCTCTGAGAGTAAAGATGGTGAATTTCAAGGCGGTGTTTCTTCTTGGATTCATAAAAGACACAAAATAATTCGTCTTCATCATTTTGACAGCCCTGCGGAATATGAAACACAAGCAATTTTATCATTATAGAGAGATTGCATCTCGGCCTGACTGTGCTTGCATAGAGATAAACGTATTTATGCGGGTATGAGACGCACACTAATGTTACTTCAACTCTCGTTGGCCGGGAGTTGGGGACGTGTGTGTGTGTGCGTGTAAGGTCAGAGCATTACCCATAGATCGGTCATATGTATGAGCTCTGAGCTCTCTTCCGGGAGGGAAATAGCTGTCGATCACGAGTTCAACACGTGATCCAAGACCATGGTGAATCACACACATGCGCGCGCGTACACACACATACACACACACACACACACACACACACACACACACACACACACACACACACACACACACACACACACACACACACACACACACACACACACACACACACACACACACACACATACACACCAGGAGTTTTTTTAGCTGTTACAAAAACCGTCACCTTTGCTCTTTATAATTGGATTATCAGGGTAAGTGGTAGTCATTAATAGTCGACGGATTCATACCTGGTTTGGCTGCATAGGAAGTAGGATGAGAAAAATGGCCTAATGTTGATGGGAAGCACAAAGACGGGTTTTGGTAAATCTGACAGCAACCTTAAAGTGAATATATGGGAGGAAAAAGACGAAAAGAGGATTAAAACGAAATCAAGGTTATAGAATTCTGAATGAGGAATTTTTTTTTTACAAATCGAGCTGCAAGAAAATTGATTATGAACAGACGAGAGTGCTCGGGTACTTGAAGTCTGGTTTGGATGGTGGACACGAAGGAGCGTCTGCAAGAAGAACGGGTAGGTGGTTTGATGTCGCGATGAAGACTTTATCATGGCCGAAATGTTCAGTCGTTCACGAGAACGCGATAAGCAAAGATCACCATCGAATCGAAAGGGGTTACCATAACGAAACTTGTAGAAATCGCAGGGTGGGGTGTCCCAAATTAAGCATTTTAACTGTGCGTGGAAAAGTGGTAATGATGAGAAGGCGGGTTTTGTACATACCAAAGGCTTTTTTCTCTTATAAGGGAGGTAGCCAAAAAACAAAGGTATAAAAACCACTCCCACCCATTCCATCCCTACCATACTCTATTCCCCTCCACCTTCTTCCCTCCCTCTCATCTTGGCACCTCCTGGATGACGGGTCATCCCTGCATCTCGCCCACTGCCCTGGGTCAGAAGGAGTCACCCTCCTCCCCCCCTCCCCTGTTCCCGCGTTCCCCTCCTGTTTCCGCGTTCCCCCCCTGTTCCCGTTCCTGGATTTACGTAGACTACCCCCCCCCCATAATCTCGGGGTTAATTTCAACTCTTAGCTAAACTCGTTAGTTGCCGTGGCCTCGATGCATAATGGAGGCGAACCGCGCAGGAGTTGAAATGAGGTCGCAGCCCAAACAGAGGAGCTCAATTGGACCACAAGGCAAACAGAAGTGGACGTACTAGGGGGATTCTACGGACTACATACAAACAAGCCACCTAATTGCGAGTAGCATCATATGTACATGTGTACACAAAGCTCCATGTACAGCCAATACAACAGGATACTTGTGTGTGTGTGTGTGTTTGTGCGCGTAAATTTTTAACTCCTTAGGAAGACGAGTATTTGATTACACTGGTATGTAAGTAATTAAGCAAATATCTTTATCACAACTTGATAGATATACAAATAGATGAATATGAAAATAAATAAAGAAGTAATTAAGTAGATAAAATGAAAAATAGATAAAAACCACTCCCACCCATTCCATCCCTATCATACTCTATTCCCCTCCACCTTCTTCCTCCCTCCTCTCATCTTGGCACCTCCTTCTGACCCAGGGCGGTGGGCAGGGTGCAGGGATGACCCGTCATCCAGGAGGTGCTCAGATGAGAGGAAGGGTGGGAGGGGTGTGGAGGGTATTTAGGGATGAAATGGGTGGGAGTGTTTTTATGCCTTTCCCTTTTTGGCTACCTCCCTTGGAAGGGGGAAAAAAAGCCTTGGTATATGTATGTATACATACATATATATATATATATTTATATATATACATATATATATATTTGTATATATATACATATATATATACATATACATATATATATATATTTGTGTGTGTGTGTGTGTGTGTGTGTGTGTGTGTGTGTGTGTGTGTGTGTGTGTGTGTGTGTGTGTGTGTGTGTGCACAAATTAATTCACTGAGTGATCTTCGTGTAGCTTCGGGTCCGGACATCATTCATGTGTTACAACAACAGTGAGGAAGTAAAACGAAAGAGAAGGGTTGTTGCATGTTTGATGACTGAAAACTCCGCCATTCAAGTCTGAAAACAAACTGACACTGAAGACGGAAAACTCTGCCTCTCAGAGAGAGAAAAGCCTCGGTATCCACAACAACAACCTTGTCTTCATTTGCAGAAGAGAACGAGGCCAAATGGCGACGAAGTCTTCGAGGGACGAAAAGAGGGGAATCTCGAAGAGTCTGAGTTGCGGAGTCTCCTCGCTCTGGTTCACTCCTTTCGGGATTGGGGGGGGGGGAGGAGGAGGAGGAGGAGGAGGAGGAGGAGGAGGGGAAGGAGAAGGAGGAGGAGGAGGAGGAAGGGGGGGGGTGGGCACCGCCGCCAACGATGGACGGACCGCGTCCTTGCCTCCGTTTTACTGGAGATAGAGAGGACGACCTCGAGGTCACTTGCGCAAAAGGGAGAGAGAGAGAGAGGAGAGAGTGAAAAAGATAGATAGATAGATAGATGGATAGAGAGAGACAGAGAGAGAGGGAGAGAGAGAGAGAGTGGTAGAGAAAGAGACAGAGAGAGAGAGAGAGTGGTGTAGAGAGAGAGAGAAGGAGAATGGTAGAGAAAGAGAATGAGTGGTAGAGAGAGAGTGGTAGACAGAGATAAAGAGTGGTAGAGAGAGAGTGGTTGAGGGAGGGAGAGTGGTAAAGGGAGAGAGAGAGAGTGGTAGAGGTAGAGAGATAGAGATAGAAAAAGAGAGAGAGAGAGAGAGGTGGAGGGAGGGAGATTGGTTGAGGGAGAGAAATGGTAGAGGGAGAGTGGTAGAGGAAGAGGGAGAGAAATGGTAGAGGGAGAGTGGTAGAGGAAGAGGGAAAGAGTGGTAGAGGGAGAAGGAGAGAGTGGTAGAGGGAGAAGAAGAGTGGTAGATATAGAGGTAGAGGGAAAAATAGAAAGGGATAGAGCGAGCGGTGGAGAGGGAGAGGGAGAGAGTGATGGAGAGGGAGAGAGTGATGGAGAGGGAGAGAGTGATGGAGAGGGAGAGAGGGATCGGGAGAGAGTGGAGGAGAGGGATCGGGAGAGAGTGGTGAAGAAGAAGCGGGAGTTGTGGAGAGGGAGAGGGAGAGAGTGGTGGAGAGGGAGAGAGTGGTGGAGAGGGAGAAAGCCAGAGTCGATTTTATTCACTCGAAACCGTCACCACTGGGAAAGACGTTTAGGTTGGTGTGCGTAATTCAATACGCATAACTCTAAACATTCTCAGGACATTGTCATCAACCTCGCATGATTCACCTGTCTAAATGTATAAATATAATTTCCTTTTTTCATTCCGAGCCTTTGTCGAACGAAAGCCTTCGCCAAATTGATTTAGGAATACTAATCAACAAAGGAAACGAGACGAAATCGGTGACGGAGCCGCCGATAGAGGAAAGCTGGCCCAGTGAATGATTTCGGGTATGAAAACAACATCATCAGGGCAAAATCATTGCTAGACTAAGAGGAAAATATTGCTTTTCCTGGCTTTATTCTGGGCGCAATTATTCTATATGTATAGAAGTGTATTTGAGTTTCTTATCTCGTGATATTTCTCTTTTGAATAGCATTCAGGTGTACAATAATTACGGCAGTATTGACATCGTATAGTTTGAAAGCACGATAGTGAAGATTGTGCGTGTGTGTGTGTGTGTGTGTGTGTGTGTGTGTGTGTGTGTGTGTGTGTGTGTGTGTGTGTGTGTATGTACGTGTATATGGATCCATGTGTATGTGTATGTTTGCACGAGCGTGTATTACCCACATATGATTTATCCTACGGAGCTGGGAAAACATATCACACGAAGACCGTCATCGTCGGAGGTGAGATCGACATGACGTCACGTTTTTGAACATTTCATCGACATTTTAGTAATCTTTACTTCTGATTCATTCAGACGATTCACTTAAGCTGGGATTGTCTACCTTCCCTCAGAGTGTTAATTTAATTTTTATATTTTATTCTAATTAATGTCATACGGCTTTATTCAGCTGAAAAGGTGTTGCCATAGAGAAAACATTTGTCTCTCTGGTAGATGTCGTCATTTTCAATCCAACGTGTCTCTGATCAGAGTTCGTTGTCAACAATGAGACTAACAAAACGAACAGACAAAAAATCAGCCAGTAAAGATGAATATGTCGTCTGGAAGGCCAAATTGATTTTTATTTTTTTCCCTTTTCTCTTCTTCCAATCGTTTCATCTCCACGAGAGATGGGCAACAAGAACGAGAGAAAGGCAGAGAGAGAGAGAGAGAGAGAGAGAGAGAGAGAGAGAGAGAGAGAGAGAGAGAGAGAGAGAGAGAGGGAGAGAGAGGGAGAGAGGGAGGGAGAGAGGGAGAGAGAGAGAGAGAGAGAGAGAGAGAGAGAGAGAGAGAGAGAGAGAGAGAGAGAGAGAGAGAGAGAACGAAATAGAGAGCGAAAAAAGAGAGAAAGAGAAAGAAAGAAAAGACAGACAAAGAGAGAGAGAGAGAGAGAGAGAGAGAGAGAGAGAGAGAGAGAGAGAGAGAGAGAGAGAGAGAGAGAGAGAGAGAGAGAGGAAAGAGCAAGACGGAGGGAGTAAGAGAGAGAGAGAGAGAGAGAGAGAGAGAGAGAGAGAGAGAGAGAGAGAGAGAGAAAGTGAAAGAGAGGGAAAAAGAGAGAAAGAGAAAGAAAGAGAAAGACAGAGAGAGAGAGAGAGAGAGAGAGAGAGAGAGACTATGGGGGAAGAGGAAATAACGAGACGGAGGGGGTAAGGGGGCGAACGTGTTGAATGCTGTGGACGAGACGGGAGGGCAAGACCTGGAAAGGGAAGAGGAAAAAATCTTATGTCATTAACGGAAGGAAGTCTAATTGAAGACGTCAAGTGCTTCAATGCGAAGGAATCTGAAAGGACAAGTCGAGGTATTTTTTTTTTTTATTAAAGGAACGATGTATGTGTATGTGCATGTTGATGTTTACGTGTATGTGTGCGTGTGCGTGTGTGTTCTTAGGTTTATGCATGTGTATGCATGTTTGAATATATATACATACATACATACATACTTGTGTTATATATATATATATATATATATATATATATATATATATATATATATATATATATATATTGATTCAATTTAACTTCGCCCAATTCCCTCATCAGGAGGCTAGGACGATGCCCCTTGCGGAAGGGGATATAATGAATCATGCCCTTGGTCCAACTCGCTCGCGGCAGTGTTCGAACCGCCGTCACCTTGACCTCTATAGCAAATAGCGACGTTATAAGGGCTCCTTCACACTATGCGGTTTCTCGCCGCATCTAAATATTGTCCGGGTCCAGATAATGTGCGGTTGCGGGTGCGGGTGATTGACCGTTCCGGGCCCCGATGGAGTTGCGGCGTCCCACTGGGCTTGCCCGGTCCCGTACCCGTGCGCGGTGGCAATAGATGTCTTCACACTGTGCGGTTTGTAACCGCACATATCGTGTGACGAACATATCTAATGCATTTCCATAAGATTTATTTCCGACTTAATTCTTCAAATAGCGTTACAAAGGATTACAAAGACGGAGCATGCCGACAGGAGACCCTTTGGTCCATAACTAGGTCGGATGCGAAAAAAATATCATAATTATAAAAAATGAAATAAAGATTATAATAATATAGATAATAATAAAATTGGTCCAACAACACTTTGTTGTATATTCAGTGGGTGCACCCATTGAATTCAGCTTTGCCTTCATTTCTTTTTCTTTATATGTAGTAAATATGCACACAGTAATCTCCTACGATCCATCCCGTAGTACTTGTTGCTGCAAAATGAGAATGTGTGGCAGCCGGACGCGGGAAACCGCGTAGTGTGAAAGGGGCCTAATACTTTGCGGTTTCTCGACGCGTCTTGGTACGGCTGCCGAATCTGAAATGATACGTGATTCCCAGTTTGCAGGAACAAGTATTACGGGATGGATCGTAGAGGAATACTGTGTGCATATTTACTACACGGAAAGAAAAAGAAAAGAGGACAAAGCCGAATTCACTAGGTTCATCCACTAAATATGCATCCCCATAAAACAGTTCTCATAGCGATATTAAATGTTCAATGTCAATATCTTGGTTCCTTGTTTGAGATAGATCTTGTGGAAGTGCATTAGATATGTTTGTCATACAATGTATGTGCGGCTACAAACCGCACAGTGTGAAGAGTTCTGTTGAAGTATAAAGCCCACTGCCACCGTACACGGTTACAGGACCGGACAAGCCCAGTGGGACGCGGCCCGGAACTTCATCAGGGCCCGGACAGGTCAATCACCCGCACCCGCAACCGCACCCGCACCCGCACAGTGTGAAGAGGGATATACAAACTATCAGTCAACTGCTGTGTCCTGGCCCGGACCGCATTTAGATGCGGCGAGAAACCGCATAGTGTGAAAGGTTCCTAACCTGCTCGGCTATGTACACACATCTCCGGTTGCCCACCCCAAATGTGAAATTGATGATCCTTGCCGTGTTGCCCTCAACCCGAGCAGTGTGGCAGGAGACAAGGATGACCCTTCATCCGCGAAGTGATGGGATGGGAGTGAAAGGCCTTACATAGGTTTTGATGTGTATATGAATGTACATGTACATGTACATTACATATAAAAAAATATACTATCTCCCCACACAGATACACACACACACACACACACACACACACACACACACACACACAACACACACACACGCACATATATATATATATATACATACATATATACATACATATACATATATACATACATATACACATACATATACATATACATATACATATACATATACATATATGCTTGTGCACTCCATGTATACCGACGCGTTCTTGGCTGCAAATGTCCACAATCCTTTGCCGAGAAGTCGTAAGTAGTCAAGAGTTGGACAAACTTCCTGTGGTTTTGTTGTCCTCCCCCTGAGCTTCCCCCTACTCAGGAGAGGAAATCTGTCCCATCAAGGAACTCTGGACATCATTAAAAACTTGGGAATACTTGGGAAGGTAGCCAAGTTAATTGCGCGGAGAGGTTATTAAATCTTCTGTTTCACGAAGATTTTTTTTTTCTTCAGTTTCTGCTTTTGTTTTTCCAAAGACGTGGTCAGACTCGTAATTTGCTCGGGTCTTCCACGTTATCACTTTTCCTTTTCTTTGATTCACTTATGTAATGAAATGATATTAAAGAAAATTAAATTGGACTAGATAAAAACGAAATGAAACAAAACAAAATAAGATAGAATAAAACAAATGAAATGAGGTGAAATTATATCGGACAAAATAAAAAAAATAATAAAATAGAATATAATAGAATAGAGCGAAACTAACAAGTAAATTAAGACCTAAAGTGAAATAGATTAATTTAGATTTAAGTTAGATATAACTAGTTTAAATAGAAATAAATCTAATTAAACTGGATTACATAGTTGTCAATCTATTAGGGTCGGGTGGGTGCGGGGTCTTCCTTCAGCTGAATGAAATCCTCTGGCAGTAGACAGAATAACTTGAAATCTCTATTCATCGCACCGGGTTCGAGTCCCGAATATTCAAAACCTTGGGGTAAAGGTGACTAATTTGGCCACGGTTTAATCCCCTCGCCTTATTTGTCACAAATTCTGCCTACTTTTCCATTAGGTAAAAACGAGAAAAAAATATTCCGTAAAAAATCGTCAAGGACAAGAAAGCTGAAAAACTCCTTCAAGAAGAAGAAAAGAAAAAGAAAAGAAGAAAGAAGAGAAGAAAATGGAATTTGACTTGAGTTCACGACCGCCTGTTCGGTAACTTTTGCTCACATTATGATATTCCTCGAATTGATAAGGAAGAGACTTGTGAGAAGTGGGCGTCCCGCCCGCCTGCTTCTTCCTTCCGTGGGTTCTTGAAAACGGCGTCAACATTCGTAATGATACCAACGTAGCGACGGAACATGGACGAGTGACGGGAGCGAGAAGAGCCTCTTGACCAATGAGCTACATTTCATCATTTTAATATCAGTGATCGTTTGCGAAGATGCGAGGAAGTGGCTTAGCGTCTCACCGTTTTATCCGATATCTCATCTTGTCTCTTTTTTATATTTCTCCATTCACTACCTCCCTTACAAGGAGGAGGAAGAAGCCTATTGAGATATAGATGTATGGATGCTATCAAAGGGGTGTCACGGAGAAAATTAAATACTCGGTTTGGCGGCAGAAGGAATGGAAGGGAAAATTGTCATCAACAGAGTCAGGCCATTTCCTTTTCACTGCCAACGAGATGAATGAAATCATTTGGTGGCAGCTTGGAAGAGGTGCCATCCGGCACTTTGGCCCTGTTCACACTAGCGGTTTGAACCGCGCGGAAACCGCGGTGGTACCACATAGTCGAGGAAAAACTGCGCGGTTGTGTGTGAACGCCTCCATTGACTTGTATTATAATTAAACCACGGCGGTAGAAACCGCTAGTGCTTCCATCCAGTGACGGCTTTTGTACATTTAGTTCTGGTTGACAAGGATCTGGAATCCTTGAACTTTTTCAAGAATGGAACAACCTCAGGACACCTCATCTTCCGCCATTTCTACACTTGACTTTGATTTGTGATACTCTTGGTTCTCTTCTTTCTGGAAGTGCTCCTTCTGCGGGCATTGTTTGGTCTTTTTTTTGTAGATTTTCGAAATACGTTGAAAAATAATAAAATAATAATGATAGCAATAACAATCAAAACTTCGTTTTGCCCAGAGTTTGTCCTCAGATGAAAGCAATCATCCAGTGCTCGCCCGAATCAAATGCTTGGAGCAGCTCAATTCACCGGGCTGAAGAAGGTAATGACGATCTTTGCGTAACCATAGCAACCCACTATCAAGGGCGACATGTTTATCTGTTTCTGTTTTGGGTAGAGTCCGACCTAGTCAAAGGAGATCCCTCTTTCAACTACCTCCCCTTAGGTCATCCACCCTTTCAGCTGAATAAAATTGCCCGATGTTATCGAGGAAATTCTATAAAACGTGTCGTGTATAAATGTACACACACACACACATATATATATATATATATATATATATATATATATATATATATATATATATATATATATATATATATATATATATATTGAATACTGTCTGGTTACTTCGAGTCGCAGAGCAAGTTTCCGTTGAAACCGTTACTTTACGTTAAAACCGTTATTTTTTCGTTAAAATCGTTATTTTTTCGTTAAAACCGTTACTATTTAGATTCTTATGTAATGTGGGACCTGGAATATTGCCTGTGTATTCTTATCTGTAGATACAAAGTTAAAGAATAAATCTTACCGAAGTGTAAAAGTTAAAACTGTTTCAGCTCCATAGGGTTGTCACTAATTACGAATACAACCGAAGGTATGTCTTGGGAGAAATATGAAAATCAGTTACCTGATACACATCATAAAGAAGCACCTGAATTATATTTGACCTTTTGCCAAGACAACAACTTTTTATTAATGCAACAAGGGTTATAAGAGATTATATGCTATTAAAAATATATGCATATCACCATACCAGGAAAGATGATTGTAGAATTCCATGTTTCAGTCGAAATAATGTTTATTCGATTAGTTAATAAAAGTAAAGCATTTTTCATATTCTGTCCCACACACGCAACACAGCTGTTCATTGACTTTGTTTGCATATTTGGCCCCGCACGTGACGCAACGGTGATCAGAATGTAATTTTCCAGAAACGAAGAGTTCTTGGTCATAAAGTTTCGTTAGTATAGAGTTATTCATCCGCCGGATGGGAAGTTCAACAAATTACATTTAATTCTGTCACAGATATATATATATATTTATATACTATAGTATATATATATATATATATATATATATATATCTATATATATATATATATAATTTAATATCAATGCATTATTACATCATGTGCCTTAATCGAGTTGTACATCTACTTTTTCCTGATCAGTTGCGTCTCTCAGAATGTAGCGATGATTTGTATGGTATATCATGATATTTCTATCTCTAAATACTTATAGAAATTGACTATACCCTATCTAATCCCGTATGCCTGAATATACAATTGGGGTATGGGGTCCACAAAACTCGAAAGGTTGAGAAACACTGAATTCAAGCTAACATTTGGCGAACACATCATAAATCATCATGTGATACACAGAGTACAAACCCTTCTTGATGATCAATGAATTCGGAAAAGTGGTCGATCATTTCTGTGATGAATGAACCATTTTGAAAAATGTTGTGCTACATTTGTTTCCGAGTGTACACCATCGCATAAAGTAGTTGCCGCACCGTCTTTTGTTATTCTTTCATTAGTATGAAAGCAATAGAAGAAAATTAATGTACACACACACACGTATATGTATATATATGAATGTATTGATAAACATACTAGTGGAGGTTCGAGTCCTTGGCTGTACACGTTTCAAACTTTTGCATGTATGCCTCCTCGGGTTTCTCGATGTTGATGGCTTAGAATTAAAGTGAATTGTGAATATATATATATATATATATATATATATATATATATATATGTATATATATATATGTATGCATGCATGTGTGTCTGTGTGTGTATACATGTGTGTGTGAGTGTGCATATATATGTGTATGTATATATATTGATCACAGGGCTGAAAAGCTTCAGTATAAGATCAACAACCCTTCTGTTACTGTTGACTTCATGTCTTCATATACTTTATTTATATATATATATATATATATGTATATATATATATATATATATATATACATATATATATATATATATGCCTGAATAGAAGTAGTGTTCAGATATACAGTATGTACAACTTGATGAAGTTAATAAATAATGACATCACTTATATCATCAAAAAACATCTCTTGTTAACAATTGATGCCAATCGTTTTCATTAGCTTCTCAACAGAGGGGCACCACGAGTACAAGTTGAAGTGAATACCAGCGTCTCACCTGTCATGCACAAGTAGTTACGTTGCTGTACATTTACTTCCACAAGGCGGAAAACGATTGTCGTGTCCTCCCAACCCTTCACACAAACCACGCTCTACAGACCATACAAAAACGTCCCAAATCATAATCCTGCTCAGAGATCATACATGTTCGATCTATGGGTAATGTTGTGACCTTAGACACGGCACAGTGGAACCATTCGCAATCGCTAATCTAATGGTCGGGGTTCGATTCTTACCCAGGGATGAAATCATTTCAGGGTCACTGCATTGTGAGCCTGTATTCTAACTCTCGTGGGCAAGG
>NC_134789.1:12095411-12097911 GCF_046742065.1 Oratosquilla oratoria | reverse complement strand
TCTAATATTTATCTATTAAATTATTTGTTCAATATTTATCGGTCATTTATGCCAAATGAACTTAACGGTAATGGTATAAAAATAGAATAAGTCATGATAACATAGAATTGAATTATAATTATAATGGGATGGAATAGAAAAATAAAACATAATAGAATAAAATAGAATAGAAATAAAGATAAGAATAAATTTTGGACCAAGGAAGAAATCCTGAACCATTCTTTGAAAAAATGAATAATAGATAAAAAAAGAAAAGAAAAAAAATGAATTGATAAATGAATAGATAAATGATATTTACAATATCAATAATGATAATGATTATAAAAAAAATTATGATAATAATGATAAGTTATAATAGATGATAAAACAAGATAATAAATGATAATACATGATACATGATAATACATGATAATAAATGATAACACATAACAAATGATGATAAATAATAATTTTCGTACTAATCATTCCTCACCATTTGTCCTCACTATCCTTGCAACCGTCCTTGCAGAAGACTCTGCACTCTGCTTTCATGTCACTGGAATAGATCGCTTCGCTAATGATATCTGTCTCTGACCACAGTGCCTCTCTGCCTATGCCATCAGCTAAACAAATACCTCAGCCACAAGGGTTGATTACCCGTTAGATTACCCGCTATAAGCGACCTTACCGTCCGGCCGTTGTCACATGTGTACGGACGTGTTTGGGTCTCAGATGAACTTGAATTTTTAAGTCTGAGTGAAGTGATGTGCACGCAACCTAGATGATGTCACCGGGTCTAGAGGTGTAGTGGAAATGTTTAGAACCATACAATTCAGAGGCTAATCCTCAGCTTAGAAAGTAATCTAGAAATGTTATAATTGTGATAGTGATATAGATTCTCAGTGTTGTTGTTATCGTCGTCGTCGTCGTTGTTCTCGTCGTCTTTGTCGCCATCGTCTAAACCTGAGTTTAACCAAATCTCCCGATATCAAATATATATACATAAATATATATATATATATATATATATATATATATATATATATATATGTACATACATAATTTTCATGATAAGAGGTAGAACATATGATGACCATAGTCATCTTCCCCTTCGTCATCGTCATTGTGGCACTGACGCCAACGGAGCGAGCTCCGGTGCCAAGGAGTGCCAAGCCTAGGTTGGTGCCTCATCTTCGGCCTCCCCTTGGCTCTGTCCCCTTTACCACAGCTCCCTCCTCCATAATTCTGAGCTTGACTCCGCCCTGCCTGGTCTCGGATCCTGTCCGCCTCTGTCTGCCTACCTGTCCATTCAGACCGGGACCCGTCGAGCCCCCCGTCCCCCCCAGCCCCCAACCCTCTCCCAGTCCCCCCCCCAACACTCTCTCTCCTTCTCCCCTCCTGGCCTCCGGTCTATCCGCCACGACCTGCTTTGCTTCCTCTCCAGCTTTATCTCTTTCGTTCTCTTTGTTCTTTCGGAGTTCTCTTCCCCTCACCTCCACAACAGTTCCTCTCCTTTTTTTTCCCCCAATTCTCTTTTTCGCTTTGATTTCTTTACCTTGTTCTTTTCGCGTCGCAAACATCTTTGTGGTTTCCATTACTTTTTTTCTTTCCTCTCCCCTACTCTCGTCTCTTTTCCTCTACAAATCATCTTTCCCTGTAGAATGACCAATGAAAACGGACATACACACACGTGCGCACACACACACACACACACACACACACACACACACACACACACACACACACACACACACACACACACACACACACACACACGACTCGGTGGCGCGTTTGGTAGAGTCCCTGACTGTCACTACGTCGGTCGGGTTCGAATCCTCTCCAGGTCTGAAATAATTTCAGTATCGCCGCGCTTCGAGTTTTTACTCCAACTCTCGTGTGCGGGGAGTTGGGTGTGTGTGTGCACGTAAGGTCACAGCATTACCTATAGATCGGTCATACGAGCTCTGATCTCTCTTCCGGGAGGAAAATAACTGTCGATCACGAGTCCAACACGTGATCCAAAGACGTGGTGAATATCTCTCTCTCCTCTCTCTCTCTCTCTCTCTCTCTCTCTCTCTCTCTCTCTCTCTCTCTCACACACACACACACACACACACACACACACACACACACACACACACACACACACACACACACACACACACACACACACACACACACACACACGTGTGGGTATACATGTATGTATATGTATATATATGTATATATATGTATGCATATATATATGTAAATATATATATATATATATATATATATATATATATATATATATATATATGAGTGGAAGGTGGTGAGCTAAACACAGAGAACAGTTGGAGTTTTATTCACTGACGTTTCGTCCGTACCAGGACATTCTCAAAGTACATTCTCAGGTCCTTTGAGAATGTCTTGGTAAGGACGAAACTTCAGTGAATAAAACTCCAACTGTTCTCTGTGTTTAGCTCACCACCCTTCCACTCATTTGTCTTTCATATTTTGATATATATATATATATATATAT
>NC_134789.1:12080411-12090411 GCF_046742065.1 Oratosquilla oratoria | reverse complement strand
AAGGGGATGGGGATAGTGGTATTGGAGATGGTGGTGATGGTGTTGGAGGGAGTTACGCTGGGGGCGGTGACGTTGATGGTGGTGATGATGATGATAACGACGGTAGTGTGATGATTGTGGTGATGTAGATGAAAGAAGTGGTGACGCTGCGGTGGCGGTCCTCGGGATCCACGACGAAGAAGGTAGGGGGGCGGGGGGAGGGGGCGGGAGGGACCTCTCTCATCGTGTCTTTGGTGTAATTTCACGCAGGCGGTGAAGGGAGACGGAAGAAGTTCTGCTTGAAGACGGATCGGATGAAACACCATATTAGGAGATTTGGAGGTTGCAGGGAGAGGAAGTTTGCAGGGAGAGGATGGTTGCAGGGAGAGGAAGGTTGCAGGGAAAGGAAGGTTGTAGGGAGAGGAAGGCTGCAGGGAGAGGAAGGCAACAGGGAGAGGAAGGTTACAGGGAGAGAAAGTTTGCAGGGAAAGGAAGGCTGCAGGGAGAGGAAGGTTGCAGAGAGAGGAAGGCTGCATGGAGAGGAAGGTTGCAGGGAGTGAAAGGTTGCAGGGAGAGGAAGATTGCTGGTGCCACGGCGCCAGGTGTGGCCCTGGCGGCCCAGGAGGTGCTGCCGCGCGCGCGCACATACACCGACTTAAAGGTGCCGTTGTAGCAGCTCGGTCAGGTGTTTTATTTGTTAACATCGAGGTTTTAAAGGTGACATGGTTCAGTTGTCAGTAGGCCCGACGAGAGAGGGGGGCAGTGTGGGAGGGGGGTCAGGGGGCAGAGGAGCAAGGGGGGAGGGGGCAGTGCCCCCCCTAGGGCTCAGGTGTCTAAGAGGTCTGAGAAAATTAAGGGCGAAATCAGGGTCTTATATAGCTAGAACTCTGTGTGCATTATAATGTTTTAGCTTTGAAATATAGCCATCACAGGATCGGTGTCTTAGGTTTTTACAGTATGTCATTAATGGTGTGATTTCTCTTTAGTAGTTCAGCTTTGTGTAATGTTTTGCCCCGAACTGAGGGCCCTCAATGCTTGGCGCCGGAAATGGCTCTCGATGACCCTGCGTGTCAGGGTACCACGCGGAGTGCCGCGGTTGGCACTGAAGTGATCAGGGGTGCCGCGACGCTCCGAGCTGAGGCATACAGTGCCGCGTTTGATATGCAGAGGCCGTCAGGGACAAATAGATATTGTTGGAGTGGGAGAACCGCGGAAGCCGAGGCAAAAGGGGAAACTGACACCATTGGTAAATGGAAGTCCTTAGGGCTCGTATCACATGTGCTCTATATACCTAATGTGTGTGTGTGTGTGTGTGTGTGTGTGTGTGTGTGTGTGTGTGTGTGTGTGTATGTGTGTGTGTGTGGGTATGTGTGCGTGCGTGCGTGCGTGTGTGTGTGTGTGTGTGTGTGTGTGTGCGCGCGTGCTTGTGCACATTTGGGTATGGAGTCTGTGTGTATACTGTATTTGTATGTTCGGATGTATAATGTAAATGCACATACATAGTTATAATATACGTTTAATATTTTTTCGGTGTGTTTATGTGTGTGTGTGTGTGTGTGTGTGTGTGTGTGTGTGTGTGTGTGTGTGTGTGTGTGTGTGTGTGTGTGTGTGTGTGTGTGTGTGTGTGTGTTGTGTGTGTGTGTGTGCGTGTGTGTTGTGTGTGTGTGTGTGTGTGTGTGTGTGTGCGCGCGTGCGTGTGTGTGTGCATGTATTGCTTATATACTTACATATACATAATCAACAAAAAGTTTAGTTTCAGCTTGACTCCACTCATTCTTTGGACGAAATGCAAAACTCCCAGACTGTCAGTTCAGTCTTTCCGGAATGTGGGGCGAGGGAGGGAGAGAGAGGGAGCAAGGGAGGAAGGGAGGGAGAGAGGGAGGAAGGGAGGAGGGAGGGAGGGAGACCACCGAGTTCGCAAATCACTAAACCTGTTGTGCGGTGCCAAAGCAGTCACTCCGAAGGAGTTTGGCGCCAACAGATATCAGTTCCGCCCCCGCCCCTCCCCGAAAAATAACAATAAAGTAAATGAAAATAAAATAGATAAAAATTAAGTAAATAAATAGATGCATGAATAAGATATAAGTATACAAAATAAATGAATAGATAAATCACAAAATAGAAAATATATATTATATAAAAATTATAATAGAATAAGATAGAAAAATGTGTATAGGATAAGTATTGTATCAATTATCTATTACTGTCCCAAGCTTCACTAATTGGAGAACCGCAGCCCCAAAACAGCTGCCAACGGTCCTCGAGCCCTATTCACGGAATCAATGTAATCAAAATTCATAGAGACCTTGAGTCCGTTCTGGAGAACGAGTGCCAGCCTCTCGGGAATGCACCTCCAGAAGGAGATGAGAGCATAGGACGGCTTTGGAGACGGGGAACAGGGAGACGACCCTGTCCGACGTCCTCGCAGGTAGCGCGCCGTGGGTCCCTTCATTGCCGGGTTGTGATGCAACAAAGTTAACACCGAAGGTTGGGTCGTTAAGGTGCTTAATATAGGTAATTAGGTTTTGGTGTAATTAGTAAAGTTTGATCTCGTTGTATGGGAGGTGCCGGGCCCGGAGCCAGGCCTTCCGGCTTGGAGATCAGGCTCCCCTGAGGGCCCCAGTGGTGATGAGGGCGAAAGATTAATATCCTTATCATTTTATATCTAGATTATCATCTGCTTGTTGGTTTATGCATTTATTTACTTTTTTGTCTATTCTGATTTGTCTGCTTCTTTATTTATTTGTTTTTTTTTATTTGTTTATTTATTATTCATTTGTTTGGTTATTTTCCTGTTCGTTTATTTTTTGGCTAATTTATGTAATCTTATGTATTCGGCTTTTTGTTTGTATGTATCCCTTGGGTTTATTGTCTAGACAACCTGCAACCTGTAAGTCTGTAGGTCCTACCTAGCCAGACCTAATAAAAAAAAAAAAAAAAATCCTAGACGAGAACCTAGGGAAGGTCCGGAGTGACCTCTCATGGGAATGAGGAGAAGTTTTGTCTTCCGAAGGCAAGTGTCTTCAGCTCTTGGGTGAACAGAGGGAAAACCTGTAGGAGGAAATGGAGGAAAGAAAAAACGTTACTAAAAAAAAAAAAAAATAGATGTCAGCTCTTGGGTGAACAGAGGGAAAACCTGCAGGAGGAAGTGAAGGAAAGAAAAAAAGTCACAAAAAAAAAGAAAAAGAAAAAATGTCAGCTCTTGGGTGAACAGAAGGAAAACCTGCAGAAGGAAATGGAGAAAAAAAGAAAAAGGAAAAAAGTCAGCTCTTGGGTGAAGAGAGAACCTGTAGGAGGAAGTGGAGAAAAAAAACAAAAACGTCAGCTCTTGGGTTAATAGAGGTACTACCTAGAGGAGGAAATGGAGAAAGAAAAAATTAGCCAATGGGGGAGGGGTGATGCATGCTGAGATCATGAAAAAGACGAGTATTGAATTATACAAGAACCTTGAAATAAAAAGTAGAGATCTTGAGTTAAAAAAAAAAAACCAGTAAGTCAAGTAAAGCGAAGAAGAATAAAGAAGACGTCAATTTTGAAAAAAAAGGCGGATGTGGGGGAAGAGGTAGGAAGAAGAGGAGGAAATAAAAGGAGACAGGAAGTCAAATCCAGTGTCATAGAAGTCGAGAGAGAGGAGGAAAATGGAGGACAAGAAAGAAGTTCAAACCGGATAGAGGAAGTCTGAAGCGGAAATTTCGTTCTCAAGCTGAGGAGTTTAAAGTGCCCTCCCGTAGCTGGCACAGAGATCCAGTGTTCCAGGTGACGGAGGACAAGAAGAAGAGGAAGAAGGAAGAGGAAGAGGAAGGAGAAGAAGAGGAGGAAGAGGAAGAGGAAGGAGAAGAGGAAGAAGAGGAGGAAGAATCAGGAAAAGGAAGAAAATAAAGAAGAGAAAGAAAATGAGGAAGGGGAAGAGGAACAAAAAGCGGAAGAAGCAAAAAGGAAGAAGAGGAATAAGAGGAGGAAGAGGAAGAAGGAAGATGAAGAAAATAAAGAAGAGAACAAAATGAGGAAGGGGAAGAGGAAGAAAAGGAGGAAAAAGGAAGAGAAAGAAAATGGAAAAGAGGAAGAAAATGAAGAGAGAAAATGAGGAACGAGAAGAGGAAGAAAAGGAGGAAGAAGAGGAGGAGAGAGAAGAAAATTCGGAAGAAGAAAAAGAGGAGGAAGAGGAGGGAGAAGAGGAAGAGGAGGGAGAAGAGGAAGAGGAGGGAAGAGAGGAGGAGGAAGGAGAGGAAGAGGAGGGAAGAGAGGAAGAGGAGGGACAAGAAGAAGAGGAGGGACAAGAAGAAGAGGAGGGACAAGAGGAAGAGGAGGGACAAGAGGAGAAGGAAGAGGAGGGAGAAGAGGAGGAGGGAGAGGAGGGAGAAGAGGAAGAGAAGGGAGAAGAGGAAGAGGGGGGAGAAGAGGAAGAGGGGGGAGAAGAGGAAGAGGGGGGAGAAGAGGAAGAGGAGGGAGAAGAGGAGGAGGGAGAAGAGGAGGAGAGGGAAGAGGAGGAGGAGGAAGAGGGAGAAGAGGAGGAGGAGGGAGAAGAGGAAGAGAAGGAGGAGGGAGAAGAGGAGGGAAAAGAGGAGGAGGAGGAGGGAGAAGAGGAAGAGGAAGGAGATGAGGAGGAGAAAGAAGAGGAAGAGGAGGGAGAAGAGGAGGGAGAAGAGGAAGAAGAAGAATAGGAAAAGGAGGGAGAAGAGGAAAAGGAGGGAGAAGAGGAAGAGGAAGAGGAAGAGGAGGGAGAAGGGGAAGAGGAAGAGGAGGAAGAAGGGGAAGAGGAAGGGGAAGAGGAAGAGGAGGGAGAAGGGGAAGAGGAAGAGGAGGGAGAAGGGGAAGAGGAAGAGGAGGGAGAAGGGGAAGAGGAAGAGGAGGGAGAAGGGGAAGAGGAAGAGGAGGGAGAAGGGGAAGAGGAAGAGGAGGGAGAAGGGGAAAAGGAAGAGGAGGGAGAAGAGGAAGAGGGGGAGAAGAGGAAGAGGAAGGAGAAGAGGAAGAGGAAGGAGAAGAGGAAGAGGAGGGAGAAGAGGAAGAGGAGGGAGAAGAGAAGGAGGAGGGAAAAGAGGAGGAGAGAGAAGAGTAGAAGGAGGAGGGAGAAGAGGAGGAGGAAGGAGAAGAGGAGGAGGAGGGAGAAAAGAAGGAGGAGGGAAAAGAGGAGGAGGAGGGAGAAGAAGAAGGGGAGGGAAAAGAGGAGGAGGAGGGAGAAGAAGAATGGGAGGGAAAAGAGGAGGAGGGAGAAGAGGAAGAGAAGGGAGAAGAGGAGGGAGAAGAGGAAGAAGAGGAAGAAGAAAAGGAGGGAGAAGAGGAAAAGGAGGGAGAAGAGGAAGAGGAAGAGGAAGAGGAAGAGGAGGGAGAAGGGGAAGAGGAAGAGGAGGAAGAAGGGGAAGAGGAAGATGAGGGAGAGGAGAAAGAGGAAGAGGAGGGAGAAGAGGAAGAGGAAGAGGAACGGGACGTGGAAGAGGATGAGGAGGGAGAAGAGGAAGAGGAAGAGGAGGGAGAAGAGGAATAGGAAGAAGAAGAAGAGGAAGAGGAAGAGGAGGGAGAAGAGGAAGAGGAAGAGGAGGGAGAAGGGGAAGAGGAAGAGGAGGGAGAAGGAAAGAAGAAGAGGAGGGAGACGAGGAAGAGGAAGAGGAGGGAGAAGAGGAAGAGTAAGAGGAGGGAGAAGAGGAAGAGTAAGAAGAGGGAAGAGAGGAAGAAGAGGGAGAAGGGGTAAGAGGAAGAGGAGGGAGAAGAGGATGAGGAAGAGGAGGGAGAAGAGGAAGAGGAAGAGGAGGGAGAAGAGGAAGAGGAGTGAGGCGACGAAGAGGAGGGAGAAGAGGAAGAGGAAGAGGATGGAGAAGAGGAAGAGAAGCGAGATAGAGGCTATTGGGTCACAGGGCTGGGTACGCCGACTGAATGAATGAGTGAAAGGACGAATGAAAGAAGGAAGGAAAGATGAGGATGAGGAGGCGAAGAGGGCTGGAGGAGGACGAGAGGGGGCTGGGGTGGTGGAGGGGGAGGGGGAGGCCGCAAGGAGGTGCCAATATCTTAATGGAGGCCAAGAAAGGAGGAGAGAGTGGCTGTAACACGGTACGAGGGGAGTAAAGTAATTATACGTGCTGAAAGGAAGGAGGAGAAACAGGAAGAGGAAGAGGAAAAGGAAGAGAAAAAGGAGGAAGGGGAACAGGAAGAGGAGCAGAAGGAAGGAGGACAGGAAAAGGAAGAGGACGGTAATAAGGAGGAGAAAGAGGAGGTAGAGTAGGGTAGTGAGGAAGAATGGAAAATAGGAGGAAGGAAGAAGGAAGAAGAGGATGAGGAGGGAAGGAAGAAAGAAAAAGAAGGAAAAGATGATGACAAAGAAGAGACTGCCAGATGTTGCATATGCATGTTTTGTGTGTGTGTGTGTGTGTGTGTGTGTGTGTGCATGAGTGTGCGTGTGTGTGTGCATGTGCGTGCGTGTGTGTGCGTGTGTGTACGCGAGCGTGTAAACTTAAGTGTGAGAATTTGCATACATGCGTGTGACTGAGGGAAGGGCATCCCAAATGAAAGGGAGGTCCTGATATAATGAAAGGAAGAGTAGGAAAAGGAAGAGGAGGAGTAAGGGGAAGAGGAGGAGTAAGGAGAAGAGGAGGAGGAGGAGTAAGAGAAAGAGGTGGAGGAGGAGGAGGAGGAAAAGGTGAGGAGGAGGAGGAGGAAAGATAGGAGAGATATAAAGTTAACGAGTGACTTGACAGTAGACTTTTTAATTAAAGCGCGGGTTCATTGCTGAGAGTAAGGTAGAGCGGAGGTGAAAAGGAAACGGAGGAATAGGGGTGGCCTTACTGAATGGAAGGAAAAGGGAGAAAGGAAGGGAAGGGAAAGGAAAAGAGGTCTCCTAGTGATTCTATGGAGGGGAGCCGGGAGGCTCTGTCTGTCTGCGAGTGAATGGAGTCCTGGAAGGGAAGGAGGGAGACGTCGTTCCAAAGTAAACAGAGTCCCCGAGTGCAGCGGATGTGCGATTTGAGCCAGAGGCTGAGGAAGGAGGAAGAAGAAGAAGAGGGAAAGAAGGAGGAGGAGGAGGAGGATGGGAAGGAGAGAGAGGAAGAAGAAGAGGGAAGAAAAGGATGATGATTAGGAAGATAAAGAGGAGGATGGGAAGGAGAATGAGTAGGAAGAGAGAGAGGAGGAGGACAATGAAGATGAGGTGGAGGAGGAGGACAAGGAAGAGGAGGTGAAGGAAGAGGAGGCGGAGGACGAAGAAAAGAAGGCGTAGGAGAAGGCAGAGGTAAAGGAGGAGGAGGAGGAGGACAAAGAGGATGGGAAGGAGAAGGAGGAGGAAGGGAGAGAGGAGGACAAGGAAGATGAGGCGGAGGAGGAGGACAAGGAAGAGGAAGTGGAGGAAGAGGAGGTGGAGGAAGAGGAGGCAGAGGACAAGGAAGAGAAGACGAAGGAGGAGGAAGAGAAAGAGGAGTGATATAAAGGGGAAGGTATGAGAAGGAGGAGGAAGGGGGCGGTTCTGGGTGGGAAAGATGGAGAAATGGGAACAAAGGAAATCAAGAATAAAAGGAAGATGGTGGTGAAAAAGGGGGCAGGAGGAGGGAAGGAAAGAATAGGAAAAGGCAGAGGAGGAGAAATAAGAGGTGAGAAGAACCATATGTAAAGGAGGAAACTGAAAATATAGAAGAGGAACAGGAGGAGGAAGATGAAGAGGAGAAGGAAGATGAGGAGGAGGAGGAAGAGGAGGAGGAGGAGGAGGAGGAGGAGGAGGAGGAGGAAAAGGTGAGAGAAGAAGGGAGGGGGGATGGAAGGAGGAGAGTTCGGACGTGTGAATAGAGGAGACATGAAAACTGGAAGCAACAGAGAAATATACAATGGAATAACGAGTAATGGAGAAGAAGATGGAACAAAATAGAGTGGAAGGCTAGGGTGAAAAGGAGGAAATTAAGTTGACTTGTAAATGAAAATAGAGGAGGAAAGGAAGGCGATGTTGAGGACAGTGCAGGAGCAAAGTGAAGAGGGGAATTTTGAGGATATAGAGAGAGGTCGGGGTGTAAATGGTGGAGATCTGGAGATGAAAATAAAGACAAAGGTGTCACGCAGAAACAAGACAAAATATTGGAAACAAGAGAAAAGGTTAAAGGCAAAGTAGAAAATAGAGAACAGAGAAAAGGGTACTTCCAAGGCTGGACGTTGAATATAGAAAATAAGACGAAACGAAAGCATAGATGAAAGTACAGAAGACAAAGCAAGAAGTAAAAAGAATAAAATAGAAACAAGAAGAAAACCAAAGAAGACATAATAAAAAACAAGGACATCATTAAAGACACAAAGATGTATTTTAGACGAAGATATGTGTTCAAGACGAAGACAAGACGAAGACATGACAAAAGCGTTGAAGACAAGAAGTTGAATAAGAGGGAAAATGCCGAGGATCAGCGTCAGGGGAAACTTCAGAGGCCGGAGGAAGGGCTCATGGAAGACCGAGGACTCGCCGAAGACTAAAGGCAGTGTCAAAGACCAGGGGACCCATCGAAAACTAAAGGCAGTGTCAGAAAAACCAGGGCACCTATCGAAGAATAAAGGCAGTGTCGAAGACCAGGAGAACTATTAAAGACCTATGACATTGTCGAAGTTTAAGAATCCGTTGAAGACTAGGAGCTCGACGAAGAACAGGAACCCGTCGAAGACCAAGAACTCGTCGAAGACCAGGAGCCCGTCGACGACCAGGAACCCGTCGAAGACCAGGAGCCCGTCGAAGACCAGGAGCCCGTCGAAGACCAGTAGCCCGTCGAAGACCAGGAGCTCGAAGATAACCAGGAGCCCGTCGAAGGGAAGGGGAAGCGTCCAAGACCAAGGAGACTTGTTGAATTCCAAAGGACGCTATAGAGACTAAAGGCTACGTCGAAGTGTTTGAGACCCATCGACGACAGTGGGACATGTCGAAGAGCAAGAAACGCGTCGAAGACCAAGGGAGCGAAATGTACCGTAAATCAGAAGCCGCGTCTAAGACCATGGGAAGTCTTGAAGACCAACGATTGCCTTGAAGACTAGGAAACTCCTTGAAGACAAGGAGACGCATCGAAAACGAAGAGGACACGTCGAAGTCGGGAGCTTCGTTGAAGACCATAAGACACTTTGAACGAAGAAAACGGAAGTATTTTGTAGGGAGTGCTAAAGACAAATTAGGGTGGGTTTCCGAATGAAGACAAGGGGATACACTGAATTGGAGACGCGTTGATCCCACACAAGAATGAAGATTGGAGGACAAGTTGAAAAATATGGAATGAAAGGTGAAAAAGTTGAAGGAATGATCAAGGGACGAGGAATGATCCAAGATAGGTCGAGAAACTGCCAGGACAGGGATGTTCATAGAGAGGACAAAGACGAGAAACTTGATGCAGTGGAAGACAAAAACCGACTCTCTTCTCTGCAACTATAACTTTGGTTGCGAGCCTATGATATACATTTCTCTGCGCACGAGTTGCATGGCAGTAATATATGTTCATCACTGCGTTAATGCAAAAATGTTTATTTATATTTAGAGTTAAATCCGGTTGAATGTGAAGCGCTGCTTTAACTTGACGGCGTGCAAAAGGAGAAAATACCCGGTGCCCAGAAATAAAGACTACATTAGGTCAGGTAATGACAAGAGGAAATCTGACGGTAGGGTAGGGGTGGGGGATAAAGGGGAGGGCTGGGGTTCTGAGGAAAAGAGAGGGGAGAGGGGAAAGAGAAAGAGGGGAGAGTGGGACGGCAAGGGGCTTGAGGAGAGGGGAGAAGCCCTCAGGGATTTCGAGGACAGCGATAAAGAAAAGACGCGTCGGGGGGTGGGGGGAGGAGGAGGAGTGAGAAAAGAAAGAGGAGGAGGAGGAGGAGGAGGAGGGGGAGAAGAAGGGATGAGTGAGAGTGAGGGTGTAAATAAAAATGAAAGTGAGAGTGAGGGTGAGGGGGAGAGGGAAATGGAGAGGGGGAGAGAGAGAAGGAAAAGGAGAGAGTGAAAGGAGGAAGCGGAGGAAGAAAAGAGGAGAACAAGTTGGGTGGAGAATGGGGGTTGGGTGGATGTAGGCAACCAGTATTGAAGTGAAGTGGA
>NC_134789.1:12070411-12075411 GCF_046742065.1 Oratosquilla oratoria | reverse complement strand
CGTTTCTATCCTTAGGGGCAATATCGAACTGAAGAGGGGCGGGTTCTACAGATGGTAAATATGGGAGAGAATGAGGGCGGTAGAATGGAAGGGTTATCGAAATTAAAAGTGATCAGCATTCTTAGGTGGAAAGAAAAGGGAAGAGGGAGACGGGAAAGGGGAGATGAAGGAGAGAAGTGAAGGGGGGTTAAAGGGAGAAGAAATGAAGAGATAGAAAAACGGGGAATGAGATAGGGAAGGGGGTGAGAAAAAGAAGCAAAGGGAGAAGGAAGGGAGAGAGAGAGAAAGGGGGAAAGGAGATGGAGGAAATGGGGGTGAGAAGGAGAGAAAGGAAGAGGGTCGAAGGGAGAAGGAAAGGAGAGAAGGAGAGGGGGGAAAGGAGGTGAAGGAAAAAGGGGAGAAGGATATAAAGGGGGGTCACAAGGAGAAGAAAGGGAGAGAGGGAGCGTAGGGAAAAGAGATTGAGAAAGAGGGTAGGGAAAAAAAGGGGAAGAAGAGGTGGGGGGAGGGGGAAAAGGGAAAGAGAGAGGGGGTCAGAGTGGGGAAGGAGGGGAGAAAGGGAGAGGGGGGAAAGGGCAAAGAAAGGGGATCAGAGGAGGAAAGGAGGGGAGAGGGGGTAAAAGGAGATGGACAAAAGGGAGAAGAAAAGAGAATGGGTGGCACAGGGAGAGGTTGGGATGTACACACAAACACGAAGGACACGAAAAGAAAGTTTGAAAGAGGAGAACACATCGGAGACTTCTGCAAGAACAGACCACCGCGGAGACTTCTGCAAGAACAAACCACCAGAAGGTCCCGCCTGAAGGAAAGGTAACAGGTCTGGAGGGTGGGGTTGGAGGGAGAGGGACTGGTGTCCAGCACAAGAGAACCAAATATGGAAGAAGAGGAAGACTGACTGGGAGAGAAGAGTCTGTCTCGGAGACTGGTGGACAAAGGCACTGAAGAGTAGGGAGGGGGCAAGAAAGAAACGAGAACAGACGAAGGAGAGAGACTGAAAAGTGGCAAAGAACAAAGGGAATTCGAGTGATAGAATAGAAAGCTGGACGCAGTAAGAAAGGGGCTGGCCCATAAAAGCAAAGAGGAGAAGAAGGATAAGAAAGAACTAGAAAGAATAAGAAGGAAGAGGGAAAGAAAGGGGAGGAGTAGTAATGGTAGTAGTTGTGGTTGTAGTTGTAGTTGTGGTTGTGATCGTACTAACAACACAGAAAATCAGAGGAGAATTATTTAAAAATCTCGAAACGAAGGAACAGCTGAAGAAGTTCAAGGATAGATCGAAAAGGTGACACGAATGATGGTCTCACCAAGAGCTCGAGGTCTGACGGCGAAGAAGGCTTCTGGTGAAGAACTCCGTTATGGAGGTTCTCCCGAAGAAGAAGAAGCCCCGAGGCGGTGCCTGGTCCTAAAGGAGAGGGGGGCTGAAGAAGGGCCGAAGAAAGGAGGAGTCAGGTGAAGGAGGGAGGACAAAGGGGAGGAGGTAATTGCCCTCGCGGTAATCAGGGGGCGTCCGACTCTAATTTGTAAGGGGATTTTGGCCTAATCTGGGCGAGAATCCGGGACCCCCGCCTCTTGCGCGAACCGGCGGTCTTCGCTTCGAAACCGCGCTGCCGGGAATATTAAACCGGCAGGTGAGTTCCGGGGGCAGGACAGGTGTGCCCTCCGGTAGGATCCGGAGGATCCGGGGCCAGGTTCTCCTACGTCCCCGGGTCTTCAGGTCCTCAGGTCCAAATGAGCTCAATGGAGACAGGAGATTATTTTGACCTGAATAAAATCACTTGGCGGCAGAAGGAGGAAAATTATTAATGTGACCTCTCAATGTGGACATAATCCTTTCAGTGCCTGTGTTCTTCGTGGTTGTATGTTCTCGATAACTTCTGAATTTTGTTCTCTTGAAGGGAGTGGGATTCAGCCCGCAAGGGGCTACGGTCATGTTCTTCGTACACACGCTTTGCTCCAAACCCGCGTAGTACAATAAGGTAATTATAAAGCGAACGCGCGCTCTCGCGCGCACACACACACACACACACACACACACACACACACACACACACACACACACACACACACACACACACACACACACACACACACACACGACATAATGGCGCAGTGGTAGCGTTCGCAACTGCTGCTACAGCGGTCCTAGTTCGAATCCCGTCCAATACGGAAATAATTTTATTGCTGCACTGCGAGTCGTTACTCCAACTCGTGGGCGGGGAGTTGGGTGTTTGTGTGTGGGTGTAAGGTCACAACATTACCCATAGATCGGTCGTATATATGAGCTCTGAGCTGTCTTCCGGGGAGGAGGGGTGATAACTATCCATCACGAGTCCAACACGTGATCCAAAACCATGGTGGTGAATCATACACCCGAACATATACGCACACATACATGCACCCCCTCGACACACAGACATGCACACACACACACACATATACGCGTATATACATGCACCCTCACCTCCACACACACACACACAGACATACGCACACACGTACTTCGCTACCGAGAGGATGCTACGGGCAATGAATAAAATCCCTTGGCGACAGCCATCATAATAATAATAATGATAATGATAATGATAATTATAATGTTAATAATGATAATGATGATAATAATAATAATAATAATAGTAATAATAATAATAGTAATGATAATGATAGTAATGATAATGATAATAATGATAAAACAATGAAAATAATAATAAATGATGAAAATATTAAAAATAATAGATAACAATAAAATAAATAAATAAAATAATGAAAATAAAAATAGATAATGAAAATAATGAAAATAAAAACAATAATAGAAATAATGCAAATAAAAATAAAAATAATAAAAGCAATAATAATAAAAATAGTAATAAAAAAATGTTACGGGAAAGATTAATCAAAACAGGCTACAATAACACCTTCACGTATTTCTGTTGTTTGTTGCTTGGCAATTCCCCGTAGTTGAGGGAGCTCCCTTCCTCTCCCCTAAGGTAACTCCTGAGGCTTACAGGAAAGGAAAGGTGAGACAAGAAGGTGCGGCCCGCGGACTCGACCGTGATCATCACCTGGTTATCCAATTAACCAAAAGTGCCTTGATAAGGTCTTTTATGCTTACAGCCATAGACCTTAATTGGGGCACTGTCCTGATTACACTTCTCTCGCAC
This sequence comes from Oratosquilla oratoria, assembly GCF_046742065.1. NCBI lineage: Eukaryota > Metazoa > Arthropoda > Malacostraca > Stomatopoda > Squillidae > Oratosquilla > Oratosquilla oratoria. The sequence goes on along the minus strand of NC_134789.1, from coordinate 12,072,256 downwards.
TACGTTTCGGCTCTCACTACTTTTCCCTCCTTTTTTCCGGGTGTGGGATTTGTGTGTGTGTGTGTGTGTGTGTGTGTATGTGTGCGTGTGCGTGTGTGTGTGTGTGTGTGTATTCATGAAGGTAGATTTATGTAGACTTGTGGCACAGGAAAGGGAGCCAAGCTAATTGATTATGTTACACTTTATTACAATTTGGATAGTGTAGATTTTTGTTTGTCTATTTTCGTTTGGAGGTTTTGCTTGTGTGCGTTTATGTCTTGCAAGTCGAGTTTCACAGAAGGGAGTCGAATTTTTTTCTTTAATGTATGTATCTATATTTGTTCATTTAATGTATGTGTATATATAAACATATATATATGTATATATATATATATATGTATATATATATATATATATATATATACTGTATATATATATATATATATATGTATATATATATATATATATATATATATAATGAGAAAGGTGGAAGGGGGAAACACGGGTTTTGATCCGATTATTGAGTTTATTCCTGACCGGTTTCGTTTTACAGTAGCTTCTTCAGAGGAATGAAGAAGCTACTGTAAAGCGAAATAGGTCAGGAAAAAATCAGTAATCGGATCAAAATCCGTGTTTCCCCCTTCCACCATTCTCACAACTGCCCCCAATGTCTCAATATATATAATAATATGTATATACTAGCCAAATTGCACGCGCGTTGCTGCGAGTTTGTGAATAATCCGTAACCATACCACACCTAACTTTAACCCTTAAACCTAACCAATTTTTTTTCAAATGAAATATAGCTTTAAACACTCCCCCTCCCAGGTGTGCGTCCCCCTACCCGAAGGTTGGGAAACCCTAGTTTGAAAATACATGCATACACAAACACAAATATCATGTACACATTCTTTTGCGTGCGTGTGTGTGTGTGTGTGTATTGACAATAAATGTCTACAGCTAAAAGGTGAAGAAATGTATCTCGTTTATTTATCTTCAGAATATATATGGTTATAGGGGTTTATTTGCAAAAACCTAGGAGGAGTTTGTGATTAATCAATTTCCGCCCGCACTAAATTAAATAGAAATAACCAATATTTCAAAATTTGGTAAAATTATACAATCATTTTACATTTACATGCTTTTTTCTTACAAAAGCTATCATGGTTTGTGGCAACATTAATTTCACAAATATAAATAATATTTATGAACACATACAATGGTTTGTTTAATCATATTAATTCTTATGTCACAAAAATAATATGCGACTTAAGGGGAGACTACAGTAGTGGCGTGTTCCCTCACCATAAACCACCTAACTTTAACCCTTAACCCTAACCAAAATATATTTTTAATGAAATATAGCTTTAAACACTCCCCCTCCCAGGTTGGGAAACCCTAGTTTGAAAATACATGCATACACAAACACAAATATCATATGTACACATTCTTTTCCGTACATGTGTATGTGCATGTGTAGATTGACAATAAATATCTACAGCTAAAAGGTGAAGAAATGTATCTAGTTTATCTTCAAAATATATATGGTTATGGGGGTTTATCTGCAAAAACGCAGTTTTTTTTTTTTTTTTTTTTAGGCTATCAACTCATAAGATGGCCATTAAGCCTGGCTTGAATTTGTACAGTCTCAACGTTGTTATGAGTATCTGAATAATCTATTTCCGCCCGCAATAAAATTAGATTAAAATAACCAATATTTCAACATTTGGTACAATCATACAATCATTTTACCTTAACATGCTTTCTTCTTACAAAAGCTATCATGGTTTGTGGCGACATAAATTTCACAAATATAAATAATATGGACACATACAATGGTTTGTTTAATCATATTAATTAAAAAAA
>NC_134789.1:12055411-12057911 GCF_046742065.1 Oratosquilla oratoria | reverse complement strand
GGCAGAGAAGAGAGATAGAATGAGAGAGAGAGAGAGAGAGAGAGAGAGAGAGAGAGAGAGAGAGAGAGAGAGAGAGAGAGAGAGAGAGAGAGAGAGAGAGAGAGAGAGGAAACGAAGGAAAAAAGGTAAGAGGCTACGTAGACAGGTAAATGTGCGCCAAAGGCGGACTGATGTGCAGCAGGTCACATGAGGTCCGGGAAGTCAGTGACAAACGAGCACGGACAGGTCGGGGGGTCAAACGACACGACAGGTCATATTTTTTCGTTCAGCTTATGTGAGTTGCGGCTGGGGTCGGGTCATCCCTGCAATCTTCCAGGCAGACACCCGATTTGTTACTCTTTCCAGAGAGGTCCAATAATAAAATTGTCTTTATTTCATTACGTGTTTATTCATGATTTATATATTTATCTGTTTATCTACTTATTTATTTGTTCATTTGTTTATTTTTTGTGAACCCAAACTGGCGAATATAGACTAATATATACAAGGGTGGATACAACATGGCGGATACAAAATGGCAGACTGAAATGACGGATTCAAAATGGTGGACGGAAACTGGCGGGCACAGATTAGCGGACAAACTGGTTGGCGCAGACTGGCAGGCGCAGACTGACGGACACAGACTGACAAACATAGACTGGCGGGTGCAGACTGACGGACACAGACTGGCGGGTGCAGACTGACGGACACAGACTGGCGGGCGCAGACTGACGGACACAGACTGGCGGGCGCAGACTGACGGACACAGACTGGCGGGCGCAGACTGACGGACACAGACTGATGGACACAGACTGGCGGGCGCAGACTGGCGGGCGCAGACTGGCGGACGTAGACTGGCGCAAACGAAATGGTAGAAATAAAGTAGAGGGCACAAAATGGTGGACACAAAATGGCGGTCACAAAATGGCGATCACAAAATGGCGGTCACAAAATGGCGGACACAAAATGGCGGACAGAAGCTGTAGGATAATATATACAAGCGGAGATGCAGAAAAAAGCTTAGCAAGTACACGAGTGAGGCGAGCGGAAGAGGAACACACCCAATGGGAGAAAAGCCAGGTAGAGAGAGAGAGAGAGAGAGAGAGAGAGAGAGAGAGAGAGAGAGAGAGAGAGAGAGAGAGAGAGAGAGAGAGAGAGAGAGAGAGAGAGAAACTCTGACATCCAAGAACATAAAGGCGAAATCAGGATGAATGGACAAGAGGTAACGGCTCTTACAGGCCAGGCCCCAGAAGAGAGAAGCAAGCATTGTAGTGGAAGTCTGGGGATAGATGGAGAAAGGACTGGGCGTCCCTGAGCACAGGAGCTGGATACGTGGAGATGGAGATGGACATGGGGAGTATGGGGCTTAGGGACCTGGGGTGGGGGGTGGGGGAGGTGGAGAGGGGGAGGGGAGAGGGGGAGGGGGAAAGCGAAGTCGCAGACCCTACCATCAGCCCTCCGGCCCAGGCTCTTACACTGATTAACCTTTTCATTCCAAGACTGGCTCTCACCTCTCAGGTGAATAAAATCGTTTGGTATAGGTAGGGAGCGCCTCTAAGTGGGCCCATTTAACGATTGGGTAACCTTTTAGCTGAAAAAAATCGTCCGACGCCAGCTTGTGGTTGTGTCTAATTAGGTTAGAAAAAGGGGAGGAGCCTGGGCTGTGTGGTGCCTGTCTGAGGCAGAAGCTGTCATCTTGGACTTATGCTATTTGGGAGCCAAAGGCAAGTGGCAATCACTGGTGCTCCTTTTGGTATCAAACCCGGTTTTGTGCTTACGAGGTGGGAACTAATTCGAATGTACCACAACGATCGAAACTCCGTTTTGACTCGGGGGTCCACTCGTTTGAACGGGAGCTTCAGAGGACGTGACCCTACTGAAGGAGGTCAAGCTTGTTGAAGTAGTCTTGGCCTAAGAAGGAGGGGAAGAATATTGAATAGACCTATTGTGGCTCGTGCAAGGGCTGGCCGAAACGTATAAATTTTTTTTTAGTGAATGTCTAGAGGTGATGCTTTTGTAACGGGATCTCAGGAAGGCTGTCATTGCAACTGTTAGCTTGAGTGGATACAACGGCAGTGACTGGTTGAACAAGGTATCATCGTCAAAGTAGTCTGCTGACGCTACATGGGCACAAAAACCCAGAGGCAATGGTTTAGAAAATTGGTCTCAACTAGATCTCGGATAAACAAAATCTTGTGTTTGGACATATCATCAATGCAAACATTGGTACCTGAGGGACTATTCCAGGTAGTTTTTACTTCTTGTAGGACTAGGCAATGGCCTAAGCAGAGGAAGAGGAGGAAGAAGAGTAAGAGGAGGAAGAAGAGGAAGAGGAGGAAGAAGAGTAAGAGGAGGAAGAAGAGGAAGAGGAGGAAGAAGAGGAAAAGGAGGAAAATCCTTAACCTCGCATCATGTATAGGTACATTTATAAACTTGGGGACTGGTAACCTAGCCTTCACCCCCCACACTGAAATGGTCACCTAGGCTGCCCGATCATTTATCTACAGGAGCCTCTAAAAAC
>NC_134789.1:12027911-12050411 GCF_046742065.1 Oratosquilla oratoria | reverse complement strand
AATTGGACAGTAAATGTTATCAGGGTAAACACACACACACACACACACACACACACACACACACACACACACACACACACACACACACACACACACACACACACACACACACACACATACACACACACACACATACACACACACAGGTGGAATACAAGGCAACCTGCTAAACTGGATGGAGGACTTCCTGAATGGTAGAAAGATGAGAGTAGTACCCAGAGAAAAATACTCAGGTTGGAAGGAGGTGATTAGTGGAGTTCCACAAGGATCTATATTGGCTCCAATAATGTATGCTATTTATGTGAATGACATGGATGATGATGTGGAATGTTACACGAGCTTCTTTGCAGACGACGCTAAATTGTTGAAGAAAGTAAAAACCGAAACGGATTGCAAATCACTACAGGAAGACTTGAACAAGGTTTGGAAGTGGAGTCAGAAATGGGAAGCGGACTTCAGCATTAAGAAGTGTAGCATAATGGAGTTCGGAAAAAGTAAAAATAGAATGTCAGGACAATATAAAGTTGGAACTAAGGAGGTAAAGAAAGTGGAATCTGAATAAGATTTTGGAGTAATTATCTCAAACGACTTGTCTGATAAATAAACTAAATTGTCGGAGAATCCTATAACTTGGTAAGATTAATAAAAGTGGCATTTATCCATTTGGACGAAGAACTTGTTAAAAAAAATATTAGTCACATTAGAATATGCGGCGACATTGTGGTCACCCAGTTAAAAAAAAAAGAAAAAAAAAAAAATATATATATATATATATAATATATATATATAATATATAAATATATATACATATATAAAGAAAATTGAAAGAATCCAGAGAGCAACCACAAAAATGGCTCCAGAACTTTCCAACTTGTCATATGAAGAGAGACTGGCTAAATTGGAGTTACCGACACTGCGAGATACAAAGGCGGGACACCACCCGTAAGATACAACTAGGTAAACACACACACACACACACACACACACACACACACACACACACACACACACATATATTTCTGATGGAACGTGAATGTCAGGCCATAATGATCATAACATTATGTTCAGGATGTTATCCAGAGGCAGGAATAAATATATATCTCACGAAGCAAAGGATTAAGTTCAGTTTGTGGCATTGTACAAGTTAGGAGTATTGTGAAATCTTTCCTTCGGTAAGGACGAGAACCCGGATGGCCTGATTGTAATTTTTTTCAGATTTTGTGTTTAATGATTTGTGAAAGAATATGAAATGTAAATCTGCTTTTGTAGCACTTTCACGTCTGAGGAGGATTTCCTTCGTTTAAAATTTTTAACAAAAATGATTTATAGGAATGATAAAAACATCGAGTATATAATGGAGGAAGTCTTCACCCAATAAAAAAGGTTCCATTAAGGGATAGGGTGACCTCTTTTGATGAGAAGGCCTTTGATTGACCTGAAACAAGAGAGAGGTTGACGTTATCAGCCACTGGAGATCAGTTAAGAAAATAGTCGAGAGCCGAGAACCACAAAAAAAAAAAAAAAAAAAAAAAAAAAAAATAGGGGATAGATGCTTTCACGGTACAAGTGGATGATGGACTTGAAGAATCCCACATAAGAGAAAATGTGGGAGCACGCGGGGATACCAACAGGAGGAGGAGGAGGAGGAGGAGAAGCAGTGAAGAGGTTGATCACTGGTTAAGCGAAACGTTGAGCTCAAACAATGAAAAGAAATGGAAGAATACAGTGATCTAGTTTCAATTCATCCGGTAGGTATGTATATATATATATATATATATATATATATATATATATATATATATATATATATATATATACACATACACACTTGTATTCTTCGCCACCTCTAATATTTGCATGATCGGATTAATGAACGAATTACTAAGTAGAAATGAAAGTAAAAAATAAAAGATGGTAGAGCGAATAGTGGAAAAACATATTGTAATGTAAGATAGCATCATGAAGTTTTAAAACAGCTGCATGAACGAATTACTGTTAGGATTGTGCGGCGCAAAAATGAAATGTAAAAAAAAAAATAGCGAAAAAAGTGAAAAAGAATTGTTAGTGTTCATGCAAAACAGAATCTATTTGTTTAGAACCGTTTAAAAATTCGCAGGTCGGCAGAGAGAGAGAGAGAGAGAGAGAGAGAGAGAGAGAGAGAGAGAGAGAGAGAGAGAGAGAGAGAGAGAGAGAGAGAGAGAGAGAGAGAGAGAGAGAGGAACTGGGATGAAGTAGAAGGAAGAAAGAGAGGCGGATGAAGGAGGCTGGGAGGGAGAGGAAGTGATAGCTGTAGTCTAGTTTGAGGTGGGAGTTGGGAGTAGATGTTGAGGGATGTGTGAGATGGAGAATGTGTGAGATAGGAAAAGATGCGAGAGGAAGGATTGTGTGTGGGATTAGGGTATTGGAGGTAAGATGATAGGATTTTGCTTATGTGGATTTATCATTGTATACATTATACATTCGATATTCATGTTCGCTTTAGTATGAGTATTTTCCTCCATTTATTGAAAATATAACTAGTTTATCTCTTAACTAACACAAGAAAGGAGGTTGAGATTAAGCCTTTTGGGGGCCCCACTTTCGTCGCAAAGGAAAAAGTTTAAGAAGACATACACTCCTGCCGAGTGGATGTGACGTTTGATGTCTTGTTTATGCTCCGAAGAACATAAGTCGGAATATGGAGTAGGAGAACACTTATGTGCCTCCTTGAGACGCTCTGGTGGAGAGGGAGAGGAGGGGGAGAGGAGGGGGAGAGGAGGGGGGAGTGTAGGTTTCATTCCTAATTAAGGTGAAGGGGAAAAAGTGGGAGGAGGGAGAGGGGGAGAAGGAGGGAGAGGGGGAGAAAGAGGGAGATGGGGGAGAAGGAGGAAGAGGGGGAGAAGGAGGGAGAGGGGGAGAAGGAGGGAGAGGGGGAGAAGGAGGGAGAGGGGGAGAAGGAGGGAGAGGGGGAGAAGGAGGGAGAGGGGGAGAAGGAGGGAGAGGGGGAGAAGGAGGGAGAGGGGGAGAAGGAGGGAGAGGGGGAGAAGGAGGGAGAGGGGGAGAAGGGAGGAGAGGGTGAGGAGGGAGATGGGGAGAAGGAGGGAGATGGGGAGAAGGAGGGAGAGGGGAGAAGAAGGGAGGGGGAGAAGGAGGGAGAGGGAGAGAAAAGAGAGAGGGAGAGAAGGAGGGGGAGTGGGAGAAGGAGGGAGAGGGGGAAAAGAAGGGAGAGGGAAAGAAGGAGGGAGTGAAAGGGATAGGATAGGAAGAAGAGGAGAAGAGGGGGAAGAAGAGGAAGAGGAAGAGAAGAAGGGGAGAAGGAACAGAAACAGGAAGTGTTGTGAAAGTGTTGAAAGGTATTTTTTTGGTATCATGGGGTATTATTATTCCTACTGTTGTTGTAATCTTTGTTATTCTTGTTGTTTTTGTTGCTGTTATCATTGTTGTTACTGCAATTATTGTTAATACGATGATCAATAATACGATTGATATTGCGATTAAAATTACGATTATTACTATTATTACAGTTACTATTAGCATTACAATTACTCTTAGTATTGTTGCTAACAGCGGCAGAAACAGCTCACGTAAGGTTGTTTAGGATCAATGGAATAGAAATTAAGCTTTTTTTTTATAGGCCCAAAAGAAAAGAAATTAGAAGCCTTTTTTTTTTTTTACTAGAATGAATGCAGAATACTGAAACTCAACATAACAAAAAAATAAAAAATATAAAAATAATGAACCATGAATTTGTGATATCAACTGTTGGTGAATAAGTATATAAAGAAAACTAATAGATCAGTGATGATGATTAATTATTGCTGGGTATTCTAGCATATGAACTAGTCATAATGAAAAATGTCATGTTTAAGTGAACAAATTATGTTCCGGTTAATTATCCAAATAATTTTTAACAAAAAGTGTTTTAGTTCACAGAATTTTTTTTTGCTTTAACACATACAAATACAGATCGATGGATGATATAGAATCTTTATTGGCTCTCGAAGTCCTGACTGTTTGATTCAGCAAGAGGTAGAACTCCAAGACACAAGAGAATAAAAAAAATAAATAAAGATAACAATAAATAAATAAATAAATAAATGTTGTATCAGGTGCGTCGTGCTTTAATGAGGATCATCATTGGCCGACCTAAAGTCGTGTTCTCTTGGCCGCCTGACCATTTCATTCAGCTGAGGTCAGAACCCAGGGACAAAAATATATCATAGAGTAGGAATGGAACGAATGAAAAAAAGAAAAAAAAAGAAAAAAACAAAGAAAAAGAAATATTGATGCACCTAAAAGGCTGCATAATAAGGTACACCATGCATACAAATAGAGGATGTCGATGGTGTAGGTAGCTGTGCTTGAAGGCCTAGAACGCTCGGAGGGAAGGAAGGAGGGAAGGAGGGAAGGAGGGAGGGCTGTAAATGGTGTAATGTTTGAAGCTGCAGTATTGAAGGGTTTGCCTCGGGAGCCCGCGGTGTTCGAGTGTTCGAGTGTTTGTTGTGGACCCCGTCGTGCTGAAAGGTTCGATGTTTGGCGGATTAGCGTCCCAACCAAAGGCTATTTAGAATTGTCAGCTACAGCGGCGGCGGCGGCAGGCTGGGCGTGGGAACCCGCGATGTCGAAAGCTGCTACGATGTCGGAAGGTGTGACGAGGTTGTTGCGAAGTCGGAAGTTGTGAGGTCGGAAGATGCGACATCGTAGGACGCGACGTAGTAGAGTACGGCATCGTAAGGCGCAACATCATAAAATGCAATATCGTAGGATGCAACGTAGTATAGTACGGCATCGTAAGATGCACCACCGTAGTACGTGATATCGTAATATGGGACACCATAGGACGTAACATCGTAGGATGCGATATCGAAATATATGACATCGTAAGATATAACATCGTAAAATACGACATTGTAAGACATAATATATATCATCGTAAAATATGACATCGTAAGATACGACATCGTAAGCTATGACATCGCATCGTCGGAAGGCGCGGCGTTGGAAGGACGTGTTTAGTCTCCGGTATTGATTGGTGGCAAAGTGGCCTCCGATGGGGAGGAGGAGGAGGAGGAGGAGGAGGAAGAGGAGGAAGAGGAGGGGAAGACGACAACGACGACGACGACGACGACGACGAGGAGAAGGAGGAGAAGGAGGAGGAGGAGGAGGAGGAGGAGGAGGAGGAGGAGGAGGAGGAGGAGGAGGAGGAGGAGGAGGAGGAGGAGGAGGCTGCTACTGCCAGACGGCAACCACACACAACTGTTGCGTGCAACTTGATGGGGGCGATAAACAAATAATGACGGCCGAAGGAAAGAAAAAGAAAGAAAAAAAACCGAAAGAGGGAAAAATTTCTATTCGTTTAAATAAACGAAAAAAAAAAAGTGGGAAGTATAGGACTAGGGACAGGAGGGAGGGAGAGGGAGTAAAGAGTGGAAGCAAGAGGGTAGAAGCTGCAGTGGGAGTGGGAGTGGGAGTTGGAGTGGGAGTCGGGTAGGAATTGGGGTGGTAGCAAGTGGAAGAGGAGGAGGATGGGTGTAGGAGGCAAGGGGCAAGAGAAGGAGGAGTAGGAGGAGAAGTAGGGAGAGGAGGAGGAGCAGGAGGAGTAGGAGTAGGAGGAGGAGTGGGAAGAGAGGGAGGAGTAGGAGCAGGAGTTGGAGCAGGAGGAATAGGAGGAGGAGTACGAACAGGAGGAGGAGTGAGCAGGAGCAGGAAGAGGAGTAGGAGGAGTAGAATTAAGAGGTGTAGGAGCAGGAGTGGGAGGAGGAGGAGGAGGAGGAGGAGGTGGAGGAGGAGGAGGAGGAGGAGGAGGAGGAGGAGGGGTAAGAACAGGTGTAGGAGCATACACGCAAATAACAGTAAATGAAAGTGTTTCTATTCACGTGAAGAATCCGTTTTGCACATAACAGACGGGCAGAAGATGTATGTAGTTAATTGTATAAAATCAAATTCCCTATGAAAAAAGTAACGGAATTAATTGAATTGATGAAAAAAGCAATAAAATAAAATAAAATGAAGACTAGAAACAGGAGGAGGAAGACGAAGAGGACGACGATGACGAGGGGAGGAAGAGGAGGAGGAGGAGAAGAGGAATGGAACGAAAAGGAGGATGAAGACGAGGAAGAGGTGGAAGAGAAGGAAGATGAAAAGGAGGAGTAGGAAGAGGAGGAAGAGGAGGAAGAAGAGGAGGAAGAGACAGAAAAAGGAAGATGAAAAGGAGTAGGTGGAAGAGGAGGAAGAAGATGAAGAGGAGGAAGACGAGGAAGTGGAGGAAGAGGATGAAGAAGACGAAGAAGAGTGAGAGGATGAGGAAGAGGAGGAAGACGAGGAAGAGGAGGAGGACGAGGAAGTGAAGGAAGAAGAAGAGGAAGAGGAGGAGGACGAGTAAGAGGACGAAGAGGAGGAGGCGGACAAGGAAGTGGGAGAGGACAACGAACGAAATGTATTGGTGGCAGCATCAACCCTTCTCTCGAGGGAAAAAGTAAAGAAAAAAAAAAGAGAAAAAAAAAAGAAAAAAGGCGAGGGCTAACTTTGCAGTTTCGGGAGTGCGTGGGCGGGATTGGCAGAGAACTGATTGGGGGGGAAAAGAAGTGATTCGTTCCTCATGGCACAAGAGTAACCGAATCACAGATTGGGCAGGTTGGTTTACCATTCGATTCGGCTCAATAGAAATGACTCATCATCCGGATTGGGGATGAACGGGGGGTCAGGAACCCGATTCGGCTTCGCCTCATCTGATTGGGCACGAGGGAAACAACTTCTGGAGATTGGACGTGATGGGAAACTGATTGGGCTGAAGACGAACTTGGTATGAGAGTCTGTTGCGTTTCAGACACTAAAACGAAAACTAAGAAGCTCCTTCAGGAGCCACTGGTCAGGCGGAGGCACCTCGATGGCCTAAGAGGTTCTTGCTGGATGCACTGGGTCCCTCTCTGAGAGACACTGGCTGAAGGGAAGGGCCAGTTTCAGGAGAAGAGCTAAGCAGAAACTAGTTTCCTGAAGGTTTGGGTTTTTCTTCGAGGTGATGGAAGTGAAGATGCCGTACATGGAAGAGGAAGTATCTGGAGGCAAATGTTACCATCCCCTCCCGAGAAAAAAAAAAAAAAAAAGTAAACAAATAGATAGATAAATATGTGAATATATGAATAAATAAATAAATAAATCGACAAATAAAACAAAGATTCATACATGCAAGCATACATAAATGCATACATACATGCATACATACATGCATACGAGTACATACGTGCATACATACATACGTGCATACATACATACGTGCATACATACACACACACACACACACACACACATACATACATACATACATACATACATACATACATACTCTATATATGTCCCAAAAATATACTCATTCTTCGAAACGTTTCGAAACATTGTTGAATCCATAAGTCAGCGTTATTATCAGCTGTGTCTGGACAATGGTAGTCACCAGTTTGAACCTGTGCGAACGCGCAGCGGGGACTAGACTAGGCTAGACTATGGGAAAAAGACTGATGTTAAAGAAAATTTTAGTCTTTTCCCCATAGATTAGCCTAGTCTAGTCCTCACTGCGTGTTCGCAAAGGTTCAGACTGGTGACCAACCATTTGATAACGAACATTTCAAAGTTTAGTCTTCTCCCCATAGTCTAGCCTAGTCTAGTCCCCACTGCGTGTTCGTAAAGGTTCAAACTGGTGACCATCATTTGACAACCAACATTTTAAAGAATGAGTACATGTTTTTGGGACACCCTGTCTTGTTAGAGAGGCTAGAATAGGAAGAGGGTCAGGGGGTAGAGCCCCAGGCTATCCGTGTGTCTTGACGTATGCTGGGGGTAATGTGACCTCAGATTAAGGAGGAGTCGCCCCGAATTGGAGCCCGTGGCAGCTTCTGGTAATCCACGACGCCCAACAAATTGGCCTCCGTAATAGGCGCATGGCCAGGCAAATAAGGTTTGCAAATAGGGAGACGAGGGGGCAGGAGGTAGGAGGAGGAGGGAGGAGAAGGTGAGGGAGGAGGAGGAGGGGTAGGAAGGAAGTGTAGGAAGGAGGGAAGAGGCAGAGGGAGGAGGAGATGGGTAGAAGGAGGAGAGAGGGAGAATGAGGAGGAGGGGAAAGGAAGTGGAGGGAGGAGGGAGAGGGAAATGAAGAGGGGGCAAGTGGGAGGAGGGGGAGGAGAAAGGAAGTAGAGGGAGGAGGGAGAGGGAGGATGGAAGAGGAAGAGGGAGGAGGAGATGGGAAGAAGGAGGAGGGAGGAGGGAGGAAGAATGAGGAGGACAGGGAAGGAAGTGGAGGGAGGAGGAAGAGGGAAATGAAGAGGGAGGAGGAGATGGGAAGGAGGAGGAGGAGGGGGGAAGGAGAAGGAGGGGGAAGGAGGAGGAGAAGTAGGAGGGAAGAGTAAGGAGGGAACAGGGAGAGGTAGGAGGGAGAGGGAGGAGGGTATTGGAAGAAGGAGGAGGGAGGAAGGAAGAAGGAGGAGAAGATATTAGGATTAGAGAAGAAAATGAGGAATAGAAAGAAGAATTAGAAGAGGTGGAGGATGTCAGGATGGATATGGAAGAAGAAGTGGATGTGAATGTGGAAGTGGAGGTGGTGGAAAACGAGGAGGGCGAGGAGGAAGAAGAGAGGGAGGAAAAGGAGAAGGGCGAGGTGGAGGAAGAGGAGGAGGAAGAGGAGGAGGAAGAGGAGGAGGAAAAAGAGGAGGAGATGACGATGGTGATGGGGGTGATGGAAGAGTGGAAGATGGAGGTGGAAATAGATGTGGTGGTGATAGTGTAAGAGGAGGAGGAGGAGTGTGTTGTCGGCATTAACCAGCGTTTCTATCCTTGTGGACAAAATTGGATAGAAGAGGTGGAGTCACAGCGGTGGTAAAGGAGAGTGGTCCGTAGGGACGTCATTGAAGCTCCTAGATCCTCCATCTCCTTTTCCTTCTCCTCCTTCTCTTCCTCCTCCTCCTCCTCCTCTTCCTCCTCCTCTTCCTCCTCCTCTTCCTCCTCCTCTTCTTCCTCCTCCTCCTCTTCCTCCTCTTCCTCCTCCTCCTCCTCGTCGTCTCCTTCTCCTCTCCCTTTTCCTCCTCTTCCTCTTTCTATTACCCCTCTTCATTCTGAATCCTCTTATTTCCTTTTCCTATTTTTATTCATTTTCATTTCTTTTTCTTTATCCTTCTCTTCATATTCCTTCTGTGACTTTTACTCCACTCTTTTCCACTCCTCCTAATCTTCTTTTCACCTCATCCCCACTACTCCTCCTAATCTCGTTCCTTCTCTTCCTCTTCCTCTTCCCCTTCCATCTTCTTCCTCCTCCTCTTCTTCTCCTTCACTTTCATTTCATCCTCTCCCCCCCTCTTCACCGTCTCCATCATTCTTCCCTCCCCCTCTTCTCTTCCATTATCCTTTTTCTTTATCTTCTTCCTTTCCTTCTTTTCTACCTTTCTCTTTCTCCTCCTCCTTCTCCTCCTTTTCCTTCTCATGCTCTTCTCATCCCCTTCTTCCTTATCTCCCTCTTCTTACTCCTCCTCTTCCTCCTCCTCCTCTTACTCCTCCTCTTACTCCTCTTTACTTTTCCCCCCTCCTCCTCTTCCTCGTACCTACTCCTCTTCAACTTGAAATTGAACGAGGAAGGATACGACAAGGAAGCCGATGAAACGTGAGTGAAAAAGAGTGGCTACGGGCTAGAGAGAGAGAAAAAAGAGAAAAAAAAACGAAAAAAGAGAAACGAACGGTGTCAAGACGAAAGAAGAGTAAGAATGTAAATGTGAATGAGTGTGTATGAGACATAGTGTGAGTGAGTGAGCGTGAGACGGAATGTGAGTCGAGGCGTGAGAATGAGGGGCCAGAGAGTGTAAAAGGGATTTTGTGCTTGAGAATGTAATAGTATGACTGAGTGTGACTGTGTGAAAATAAGTGTGAATGTGAGTATGGCTGTATATATATATATATATATATATAATATAAAAGTGTGTGTGTTTGTGTGTGTGTGTGTGTGTGTGTGTGTGTGTGTGTGTGTGTGTTTACCTAGTTGTATTTACCTAGTTGTATCTTACGGAAAGGGGAGCTACGCTCGTGGTGTCCTGCCTTTGTATCTCGCAGTGTCTAATTTGCTCTTAAATTCGTGTATGGTTTTTGCACACACTATTGTTTCGTCCAGTTTGTTCTGTTCACTATTCTATGTGGAAAACTGTTTTTTTTTTAGATCGCTTCTATAACTATCCTTTTTGAGTTTCTTTCCGTGTCTTCTTGTGTTTCTCTTGTCCTAATTTAGTAAGTCTTCTCTATCAAGTACTAGCCAAATTACCCGCGCGTTGCTGCGAATTCGTGAATAATCCCTAACCTAACAATACCCCACCTAACTTTAACCCTTAACCCTAATTTTTTTTAAAGTGAAATATAGCTCTAAACACTCCCCCTCCCAGTTGTGCGCCCCCCTCTACCGAAGGTTGGGAAACCCTAGTTTGAAAATACATGCATACACAAATATAATATCATATGTACACATTCTTTTCGTGCGTGTGTATGTGCATGTGTGTGTGTTGATTGCAATGGATGTCTATAGCTAAAAGGTGAAGAAATGTATCTAGTTTATTTATCTTCAGAATATATATGGTTATATGGTTTTTATCTGCAAAAGCCTAGGAGAAGTTTGTGAAAAATCAATTTCCGCCCGAAGTGAAATTAAATGAAAATAACCAATATTTCAATATTTGGTAAAATTATACAATCATTTTACATTTACATGCTTTCTTCTTACAAAAGCTATCATGGTTTGTGGCAACATTAATTTCACAAATATAAATAATATTCATGGACACATACAATGGTTTGTTTAATCATATTAATTCTTATGTCACAAAAATGCTACGCGACTTAAGGGGAGACTACAGTAGTGACGTGTTACCCCACCATAAACTCCCTTAACCCTAACCAAAATAATATTTTTTTTGGAAATAAAGCATAGTTATCTAAGTACCTGGAGTGATATGGTATCAGAATATATATGGTTATGGGGGTTTATCTCCAAAACCCTAGGAGGAGTTCGTGAACAAACAAACAAATAAACAAACAAACAAACAGACAAAAGCTACTATTTTATTATAGTATATTTCCTTGTCTTTCATGATTCTATAGATGGTCAGTTTAGTAGGTTGTGTGTGTGTGTGTATGTGTGTGTGTGTGTGTGTGTGTGTGTGTGTGTGTGTGTGTGTGTGTGTGTGTGTGTGTGTGTGTGTGTGTGTGTAAGTTCGAGTACGAGTCCGAGTCCGAGGTCGATTGAGAGGTCAGCTCCGAGGTCAAGTTCGAAGTCAGGTCTCAGGTCGGGTCCCAGGTCAGGACCGAGGTCGTGTCTCAGGTCGAGTATAAGATTGATTCTGAGGTCGGCTCTGAGGTCGAGTCTGAGGTTGAGTATAAGGTTGAGTCTGAGGTCGGCTCTGATGTCGAGTCTGAGGTCGAGTATAAGGTTGAGTCTGAGGTCGGGATCTAGCTCGAGTCTGAGGTCGAGTCTGAGTATGAGGAAAGAGAAACCTCTAGTTTAAACCAAAGGGGGGGGGGGAAGGGGAGGGGAAGGTCAAAGAAAAGGTCGGGGGAGAGTTTCCTGGACGGCAAGGACAAGGCTTCTTGTCCCACTTGGGAGGACAACGAGGAAAGGAAGAGGGAAAGGAATGGGGGCTGATTTCGTGAAGAAAAGGAAAAGGAGCAGAGAAAATTGAAGGAAATGAGAAATCAAGGAAGGGCCGTCGTGGAGAAAATTGATGAGGAGTCTGCGAGGGAGGGAGGGAGGGAGGGAGGGAGGGGGGAGGGAGGGAGGGAGGGAGGGAGCTGAATGATGGGGATGACGATGGAGAGGGAGCGGATGTAGGAGAGTGGGAAGGTGTTGTCAGGGTCATTATGCTGAGCAGAAAGCAGAGACCCCTTATTTTTTTTTGGGGGGGGGGCTTGTCGTGCTGAAAGGAAATTCGAAAATTTGGATCACGCTGCTGAGTGGAAATAATGAAGAAAATGGCCAGAGAACTGCAGGACACAAATCATGCTGTCATGCTGCCAGGGTGGCAATAGAATGTAAGAAAAGGCCCATAAGACGTGGAAGAGAAAGACATAAGATGAAAACTCGAAGACCTAAATTGTTGTGGTTTAGGTCTTGCTTAAAAGGGGAAGGACATAATCCTAAACTGACTGATTAACTGATTAACCTTTTAACGAATTCATGACCTCATTTTTACTATTTAGGAACCCTGGAGTACTTGGAAAATCAGCGGCAACTTCCTGTTGAAAAAAAAAAGAAAAATATATATATATATATATATATATATATATATATATATATATATATATATACACACACACAAAAACATCCCGGGATCGAATGTCATCCTACGGAGCTACACCATCCAGGAGTGTCTAGGAATGTATGAAGCTTTGTTTTGAGAGATGGGACGTCTCCTCCTCTTGACAGCAATGGCACCGTATCTTTAGGTTCCTCCAGGTGCCAGTCAGGACAGAATCAACTTACGCTGTCAGGACAGGTGGAGTGAGAAAAAAAAAAAAAATGGTGCCAAAGGTGTCTAGCACCTGAATGAGGTTGGTGGTGGTAGGTTCAGTGAAAGAGGGAAGCGGTGGTAATTGGGGTAACGCTTTAAAAGAGAGGTATGTATACATTACATTTTTGGTCTCCGTCCAATAGAATGGATATTAATTCACTGGAATCAGTACAGAAAAGAATGACTAAAATGATACATGGGCTTAGTAATTTACCATACAAAGACAGGCTTAGGCACCTTTACTTACAGTCTATGGAAAGACAGAATGCGAGGTGATCTAATAGAGGTATTCAAATGGGTAAAGGGTTTTAACAATGGTGATAAGCCAAGGTCATCACATATAGACAGTACGGCAGTACTCGAAGTAATGGATTTATATTGGACAAATTGACGTTTCAGAAGGAAATAAGCAAGAATTGGTTTACCAACAGAGTGGTTAACGAATGGAATAGGCCTCGTAACCATGTAGTGAGTGCTGAAACAATTGATTGTTTTAAGAGAAGACCAAACAACTATATGGAAAGGAATGAAAGGTGGTAAGAGAGATGGGACTATCTAGTGCAGGCTTTATGGTCTCTTGCAGTCTCCTCCATTCTTATGTTCTTATGAATGAGAGGAGGCTAGTAGTACCTTGGGACACTAGAGGGGATGGCAAGACGCTTAGTGCCTCCTGGTTATGAGAAAAGAAGATGTCTGCCGAGCTGCCCAGGAGGTAAAGAACATGAAAGAGTATGAGATCGCAGACTCTTATGAACAGGATGGAAGAGACGGGTGAATGAGAGATAATATCCTTGCATGAGTAGTAAACAAATAGATGAACTAAATAAAACCTCATTTACACGGGACAAGTTGAGAGGCAAGTCAAGCGTGCAAGTTACTTGCCATGTGTGAACATCTGCTTGACCAAAGATTGGGCAACCTGGCCAATTTTATATTATACGGTGATAGTGACATAGTATATCTATCATAAAGTTTATATTTATAAACTTTGCTGCTAGCTCAAGTCCCATGGGACTCCCTGAATGATAATGATAATGAGTGGGAGTGGGATTGGGAGTGGGAGTGGGATTGGGAGTGGGATGACGAGACGTGACATAACATAGGCATAATTAAGGAGGATCTCTTTATCTAATTTCTTGAGAACGCCTGTATTCAGTTTACTTTCCTCCGAGAGAGCACGATGACCGCACAAAACTGGTAAGTCTTAAGCTAATAATAACCTGCTTTAAAAAGATCGTGGTATGACATGTTAACAACATGTAATACTGCAACGCTTAAAATTAGATATATAAGAGGATTACAAAGGATTACAAAGGCGGAGCATGCCGACAGGAGACCTTTTGGTCCATATCTAGGTCGGATGCGAAAAAAATCATAATAATAATAAATGAACAAATAAAAACTATAATAATATAAATAACAAATAAAATACATAAATAAATGCATAGGTGTAGTTAAATAATAAACATACAGGTAAATAGAGAATGATAATAAATTGACATATAACTAATAATAAATGAGAATCAAACAGCCAAATGATAACAAAATAAAAACAAATAATATGAAATATATTATAATCATTACAGCATCTTGCTTAGGTGTTTATGTAAATGATTCTTAAAGCTTGGAACTGAACTACATTGCACTGCCTCTGCATTCATTAACTACACGGTTGGCGAAGTTGTTTCTACCCACTTCCAAATTGAATCTATTTCCGGACAGTTTGAGACCATTGTTTCTTGTCTGATTCTCATTCTGTGTGAAAATTTTGTCACTTTTGATGCTGTCAATTCCCTCTAGAATTTTAAAAACATGTATCAAGTCACCTCTGAGTCTACGCTTTTTTTTTTTTAGGGAAAACAGATTCATATGTTTTAGTCGATTTTCGTATGATTTATTTTTTATATTTGGAATCAGTTTTGTGGCACGCCGTTGTACTTTTTCCAGTCTGTCAATGTCTTTAATGAGATTCGGTGACCATACGGACACAAAATTCCAAATGTGGACGAACTAACGATTTATATAGCTTGTTAATGAGTGATGGACTTTTGAAGTCAAAAGATCGCGCAATCAGTCCTAGAATCTTATTTGCTTTTTCAGAGGCTGAAATACACTGCTTGGATGATTTGAGATCGTTACTGATAATTACGCTGAGATCTTTTTCACTATTCACTTTTGTTAACGAATTTCCAAATAACTTGTAATCGTACTTACTGTTATTCTTACCTAGGTGCATTACCTTGCATTTACTTGTGTTAAATTTCATTAGCCACTTTTCAGACCATTGCTGTAATTTATCTAAATCTTCTTGAATATCTAATTGGTTTAAGTGATCATTTGCCATTGTCTTAATAAATATTTTATTGACCATTTTATTAACAACGTATCATTTAAAATTGTATTTGACCCAACGGGTCACGGGTGGTCTAGTATATATATATATACATACATATATATATATATATATATATATATACATATATATATATATATATGCATATATATATCACTTTCCAGTAATGCCGTTACACATTAGTAATTGCACTAAAAACCCACTATTATTGGGAATTAAGAAAAGAAGGAAATAACGAATTTCCGTATATTTCGATCACTTGCTGTGATCGTATTTCGCTTGAAGAGGATCACAGCAAGTGATCGAAATATACGGAAATTCGTTATTTCCTTCTTTTCTTAAATCCAAATAATAGTGGGTTTTTAGTGCATATATATATATATATATATATATACACACACAGACAAACACGTACGTGTGCATGTATGTAAGCGCGTGTGTGTATTTGTGTATGAATGTATGTACTCATATATATGTACATGAATATGTATATAAATGTATTTGCATACATATACATTCATATATATATATCTATGAATGTATGTACATATATATATACATATATATATATATATATATATATATATATATATATATATATATATATATATACATACAGACGTCCCCCAAATCAGGCTCGCCCAAAGTGGCTCGACAAAGAAACTGAAAAAAGTATTGCTAAAAAGAGACAGGCTTATAAGAAATATAAGTGCTCGGGTGCATCTAATGACTATGAAAGTTATGTATCAATACAGAGAGATTTAAAAAAGACAATAAGAAAAAGAAAACGACAATACGAAATGAACATCGCTGATAAATCCAAAGAGAATCCCAAAGAATTCTATAGTTACATTAGAGATAAAAAGGTTGTTAGGAATCACATTGGTCCACTATTATCTGCTGACGGTCAACTTGAATATTCAAATGAAGGAATGTGTAATATCTTAAACAATTATTTTAGCTCGGTATTCGTAAACGAAACACCTCAAAGTGAATTCCAAACTGAAACCTGTGAAAAGTCTAGGGTAAACTTACTACGGTAAATATAACAAAAGAAAAAATTAAAAGGTGTATAGACAAACTCAAAGTTAATAAAACACCAGGGCCTGACGGTTGGCATCCAAGAATCTTAAAGGAAATGAAAAATGAGATTGTTGTTCCATTAGAAATTATTTTCAAGAAATCCATCATATCCGGAGATGTCCCAAGAGAATGGAAGCTAGCTAACGTTACTCCCATATTCAAACAAGGTGACAAAAAGAAACAAAATAACTATAGGCCTATAATTTTGACTTCAATCGTAGGAAAAATAATGGAAACTATCATCAAAGATGCTATCGAACATCATTTAGAAAGTAACCGTTTGATAAATGATAACCCGCATGGTTTCAGACGGAAACGTTCTTGCGTGACTAACTTACTCGAATTCTACAACACAGTTATCTCGAATTATGACAAAAGAAACAATATAGATTTAGTATATCTAGACTTTGCAAAAGCTTTTGATACCGTCCCACACGAAAGACTACTTACTAAATTAGCTTTGCATGGAATAAGTGGTAGCCTATTAGGTTGGACTAGTAATTGGTTGAATGGTCGAAAACAGAGAGTTGTTTTAAATGGAAAAACTTCTGGATGGAAAAGTGTTGCAAGTGGAGTTCCTCAGGGTTCCGTTCTTGGGCCACTTCTATTCATAGTATACATAAATGATATAGACCATGGACTAAAATCTACTGTTTCCAAATTTGCTGATGATACAAAACTGTGCGGAGTGGCAAATGATCACTCAAACCAATTAGATATTCAAGAAGATTTAGATAAATTACAGCAATGGTCTGAAAAATGGCTAATGAAATTTAACACAAGTAAATGCAAGGTAATGCACATAGGTAAAAATAACAGTAAGTACGATTACAAGTTATTTGGAAATTCGTTAACAAAAGTGGATAGTGAAAAAGATCTCGGCGTAATTATCAGTAACGATCTCAAATCATCCAAGCAGTGTATTTCAGCCTCTGAGAAAGCAAATAAGATTCTAGGACTGATTGCGCGATCTTTTGACTTCAAAAGTCCATCACTCATTAACAAGCTATATAAATCGTTAGTTCGTCCACATTTGGAATATACTGTTTCCGTATGGTCACCGAATCTCATTAAAGACATTGACAGACTGGAAAAAGTACAACGGCGAGCCACAAAACTGATTCCAAATATCAAAAATAAATCATACGAAAATCGACTAAAACATATGAATCTGTTTTCCCTAAAAAAGCGCAGACTCAGAGGTGACTTGATACAGGTCTTTAAGATTTTAAAGGGAATTGACAACATCAAAAGTGACCAAATTTTCACATTGAATGAGAATCAGACAAGAAACAATGGTCTCAAACTGTCCGGAAATAGATTCAATTTGGAAGTAGGTAGAAACAACTTTGCCAACCGTGTAGTTAATGAATGGAATAAACTTCCTACACAGGTAGTGCAATGTAGTTCAGTTCGAAGCTTTAAGAATCATTTAGATAAATACCTAAGTAAGATGCTGTAATGATTATAATTTATTTTATTTGTTTTTGTTTTGTTATCATTTGTCTGTCTGATTTGTCAATTTATTATTATTTACTATTTACCTGTTTGTTTATTATTTAACTATACCTATGCATTTATTTATGCATTTCATTTGTTATTTACATTATCATAGTTTTTATTTATCATTTTATTATTAATATGATTTTTTTTCGCATCCGACTTAGATATGGATCAAAAGGTCTCCTGTCGGCATGCTCCGGCTTTGTAATCCTTTGTATATATATATATATATATATAATATATATATATATATATATATATATATATATATATATACATATATATATATATTACTATATATATATACATATATATGTGTGTATATATATATATATATATATATATATATATATATATATATATATGTACACGAATTCATAGAGGTGTACGTGTGTATATGGGTGGATGAATTTGTAGTGCATCCTACATACAGTTATGTATTAGATCAAAGTGCACAATATCCAGATATATTATATCTCGTTTTCTTTGTCATTTTATTTTCTATTTCTTTTCAAACCATTTGTGTAAATCCTTCTTTTTCCTTCAAGTTTTTTCACGCTCTCTTTTCATCCAAGTCGAGTTCTTTCTGCCGACCCCTGCTCTCCGGGATTGGCACATTCAGCCTTCTCCACTAGCCCCCCTCCTCCCCCCTCCTCCATTCCTTCTCCCCAGGCTCGTCTCCCCCTTCTCCTACCTTCCCCCCCCACCTCAACCTCACCTTCTCCAGGTATTTGAGTGGAAAAGGTGTTCAGGAAACTCAGGTTGTACCAGGAACTATAATGTAATTTAACGTTTTGAATTTACGTCTTCTTCAGAGTAACAGACAAATAGATTATCGCGATTTTAACTCTTGTAGCGGATCATCTTGTCGGACGTTTTAGAATGGAGCGCGCTGATTGGCCGAGGACCAGCCTAGCTGCAACCAATGACAGATTCGCAAACCCTTTCCTTATGGTTGGTGACCTTCCATTTACTGTTTCTTCATCGAGCCAAGAGCTGTGGCCACTTCGCATTTTTTTTTTATTGTTGAGCTCAACTCGTCAGTTCGTAATCTCAATTCAACTTTCTTTTCTTTAACTTAGTGTTCGAATTAGCTTACTGGAGTCACCCGATGTCATGAAGAAGAGACACACAAGTGTTGAGGTGGTTACCAGATGGTATATGAAATTCAAAAGATGGACAAAGAACTATTTTGAAAATTGACACTTGGCCATAGCTCATTTTTATTTTATTTTATTTTATGTTATTACGTTAACTTCGAAGGTCTTGGTTTTATGTTTGTTTAACTCTCTAAATTACACACACAAGCACACACGCGCGCACACACACACTGTCTGTCTTTGTCTGTCTGTATGTCTGTGTCTTTCTGTCTATGTGTATTTCTGTTTGTGTGTCTTTCTGTGTGCCCTTCTGCCTGTGTGTCTTTCTGTCTGTGTGTATTTGTGTGTCTTTCTATCTGTGTGTCTTTCTGTTTGTGTGTCTTTCTGTTTGTGTGTCTTTCTGTCTGTGTGCCTGTCTGTGTGTCTTTATTTGTCTGTGTGTCTTTCTGTCTGTGTGTCTCTCTCTCTGTGTGTCTTTCTGTCTGTTTGTGTGTGTCTTTCTATCTGTGTGTCTTTTTGTCTGTGTGTCTTTCTGTCTGTGTGTCTTTGTATGTCTGTGTGTCTTTCTGTCTGTGTGTCTTTCTGTCTGTGTGTCTTTGTCTGTCTGTGTGTCTTTCTGTCTGTGTGTCTGTGTGTCCGTGTGTTTCCCCAGTATCCTCTTAGGGCGGCGATAACCATTTACGCGCACTCTCTCGGGTTAAACACATTTTTATTTTTCAGCTGACGCTTTCAGGTTACACAATTTCTTATAAGATTGCCCTCCTCCTCATAATTTTTTTTCTTTTTTTCGAAAATATGATGAATATGGAAATAGGTTTAGATAGAAATAAACGAGAAGTTTATAGAAAATAGACAATAGATGATATAGATAATAGATAATGGTAAACAGATTGTGGTAAATAAATAAACAGGCGGATAGAGATAATAAATGAATTAAAGAAAAAATAATTAAGTAAAGCATTAAGTAGAAATAAAATTAGCTTATATTTTAACCATAAACAAGTGCCAAGGATCTTTGCACTATCGGTCAACATAATCCACAATTTATTTTATACAAATTTCACTGAATACGAGGAGCTTAATGGCTACAGGGTAAAGCTATCATCTGTCTCAGGCTCTGTTCACAATAGCGGTTTGAGCGGCACGGAAACCGCGACGGTACCGCATAGTCAAGGTTGTGTGTGAACGCCTCCATTGACTTAGATTGTAATTGAACAGCCGCGGTTTAAACTACCGTGGTTCAAACCGCTAGAGTGAACAGGGGCTAAATGTGCCTCTGTAGCCCGGGTAATTGGCGGTCACTGGTAACCATTGGAAACTTAATCCTGTTCTTCGTGTTAATGAGGCCTACAGCGGTGGGCAATATATCATCTAGTCATCTGTATAAAGGTTTTATTATTAATCATTATTATTATTATTGTTATTATTATTATTATTATTATTATTATTATTATTATTATTATTATTATTATTATTATTATTATTATTATTATTATTATTATTATTGTCATTATTGTAATTGTTATGTTATTATTATTGTTGTTATTATTATTATTGTCATCATTGTCCTTATTGTCATCATTATTGTCATCATTATTGTCATCATTATTGTCATCATTATTGTCATCATTATTGTCATCATTATTGTCATCATTATTGTTATTGTTTTGTTATTATCATTATTATTGTTGTTGTCGTCATTATGATCATCATTATGATCATCATTATGATCATTATCATCATCATTATCATTATTATTTATTTTATTCTTGTCCACTGCCAATGGACAAGATGCAGGGATGACCCTTCATCCAGGAGGTGTGTGCCAGGATAAGAGGGAGGAAAGAGGGTAGAGGGGAGTGGAGTATGTAGGGGATGGAATGGGTGGAAGTGGTTTCTATGCCTTTGTTGCTTGGCTACCTCCTTTGTAAGGGGGGGAAAGCCTTTTATTATGGTGTTTGCATTAAAGAAGGCAATGTTCTGGGTGTATTCTAGCAGAGGGGGAGAGAATACCATAAACAGAGCAAATCAAGTATATGTGATATGGTATAAACACATTTATTTGTTTATCTATTCATTCATTTATTATTTATTATTTCATTATTATTTTTTGGCTCCGGGAGGAGCCAAGAAAAGAGGGGTGGGCATTGGTAGTGGAGTACGTGGGAATGAAATGGATGGGAGTGAATTTATGCCTTTGACTTTGGCTACCTCCCTTGTGTGGGGGAATAAGCCTTTGGTATATGTACGTATTGCTATTTATTATTCATTTATTTAATTATCTATTCATCTTATATATTTATGTTTTTATTTTTCATATGACTAACATCATTTACCAAAAAGGAAATCGGCAGAAGAATCCACCTTTAATTTCGCTTTGTACGTAAAGAGATTTATGGACCATCAACCTCTGATGACTTTCCTTCCCTCAGCAAAATGCTCGTTGCGTGCTGTCGTTTTCGTCTATATTTCCTCCTCTCCAAACCTTCTGTTAACTCCGTTGCTTCAACGGTTTTGTATCTAACCTGAATTTAATGTTGACGGGCATCTTTCTCTTGCAAGCTGCAGGAAACATATTCCGTATTTCCTTTAGTCTTTCTTGCACTGACGTTGCTTTCCTAAAAGCTTTCCAGAGAGGTCTTTTTTTTGTTCTTACCATCGTACATGTTCGGATCCATCTGTGAATACTCCCTTTGTTCCCCCGCCCCTTTTCCTTGACTTTCCACAGTTTCTTGTTTGGTTGTGGAGCCTGAAGATGCATCTTTAACCATTTTCCTTCCTTACTCCTTTGCTTGTATAGATGCGATAACAGTCTTCGTGTCTACTTCAAGGCTCTGGACTTGGTAGAGAGACTTTATACTGATGTTGTACATCTTCCTTTCTGTTATTTCCAGAGGATTTAGTCAAAAGTGTCTATTACTGAAGGACAGGAATGAAAAAGTCATACTACTAGGACAAGATTTCATGGTAAAGTTGATTATAAAATCTTCCTTGCTCTGAAGATCTGCGATAGTAAATTTTCTTCCTGTTTCAGAAAAGAAAGTCAAAAGTGTCTTTTATTAAATATAATGAACGAAATGTTGGTAATACCACCATCCTTGCTTTGAGTAACTTTAGGAATAGGAAATGTCACTATTTCAGAAAGGATGAACTCAAGAGTCTATTATAGAACGGCGCGAACGAACGGTTTAGGAACTTGTTACAAGAGCTCATACCATAAGGCCCTGTGCACACTTGCGGTTTGAACCGCGGCGGTTCAATAACAATGTAAGTCACTGGAGGCGCTCACACAAAACCGCGTATTTTTTCCTTGACCATGCGGTACTGCCGCGGTTTCCGTGCGGTTCAAACCGCCAATGTGAACGGGTCCTAAACGTATATTGAACCGATCTCCTCCGATTCATGACTTAACACTTTCAACACAAGGGCCATCACTAGTTAACTGAATAAAATCACCTGGCGATAGTCAGTTATTTGAGTTAACATTTTCAGTGTTCATTTGAAGAAGATCACATAACTTAAAGGAGAAACAATTTTCTTTTATAATGTCACTTGTTTCAAGTCGTTGAAATGGATGTTTCTCCATCTGCCAAGGTCTTTAATATTTTTTTTTACCCTTTAGTCTTGTTCAAAATGTTCTCCATCTTCCTGTTTGTTTATTTATTTATTTATTAGTTGATTTATTTGTTTAATATTCTATTCATTTACTCAACCAATTAATTATCCTTTCATCTATTTATCTATTGATTGATTAATTTATTTAATTTGATTTATTATAATTATAATTATAATTATAATTATAATTATAATGATTATAATTATGATTATAATTATGATTATAATTATGATTATAATTATGATTATAATTATGATTATAATTATGATTATAATTATGATTATAATTATGATTATAATTATGATTATAATTATGATTATAATTATGATTATAATTATGATT
>NC_134789.1:12012911-12022911 GCF_046742065.1 Oratosquilla oratoria | reverse complement strand
TGGTGGGATGAGGAAGCAAAGAAGGGTGTAGAAGAGAAGAAACAGCCATTCATAGATTGGATACAAATTAGGACGAGGGAATCGCATGAGAGGTACAAAGTAAAGAGAAGGGAAGTTAAGCATAAGATAAAGGAAGCAAAGAGGAGAGCAGATGTGAAACAGGGTAAGAGTATGACAGATAAATTTGAAAGCAATAAAAAGATGTTTTGGAAAGAAATTAAAAGAGGAAAAGGGGGCAAATCAAGTAGAGAAGAAAAGGCAAAAGGTGCAGATGGAGGGATGATAATGGAAGAGAAGGCAGTGAGAGGAAGGTGAGCAGAGTATTTTAGGGAGTTGCTAAATGTGAAGGAGGATAGGGAGGGAAAGGTAGTTGCAGTGGGAAGCGCTGAGAAATTGAGAGTGATGAGTGAGGAAAATAGAGGAGAAATAAGGAAAGATGAAGTGAAAGCAGCTGTTAAGATGATGAGAGCAGGTAAGGCACCTGGGTTGGATGGATGCTATGCAGAATGTCTGAAGAAATGAGGTACAGTTATGGTGGACTGGCTGGTGAGGATATTTAATGTTTGTTTAAGAGAGGGTAGAATGCTGGAGGACTGGAGGAGTGCCTGTATAGTTCCGCTTTACAAGGGAAAGGGGGACAAGTGTGAATATAGTAGTTTCAGAGCGATCAGCTTGTTGAGTGTAGTCGGGAAGGCTTATGGGAGGGTCTTGATTGAGAGGATTAGGAGAGGAACAGAGGGAGTAATTGGTGAGGAACAGTGTGGCTTTAGGACAGGTAGGGGATGTGTAGATCAGATTTTTGTGGTAAGACAGATATGTGAGAAAGCTATAGGAAAAGGTAAGGATGTTTTTTGGGCTTTTATGGATCTGGAAAAGGCTTACGACAGGGCAGACAGGAAGGCACTGTGGGAGGTACTGCAGATATATGGGATAGGAAGAAAGCTGTTAAGAGCAGTCAAGAGTTTTTACGAGAGTAGTAGAGCTTGTGTTAGGATTAGAAATAGAGAGAGTGAATGGTTTGAGGTAAAGGTGGGACTTCGTCAGGGATGTGTTATATCGCCCTAGCTGTTCAATCTATGCATGGATGGGGTGGTGCGAGAGTTGAATGCAAGGGTAGTGGGTCAGGGGTTGGAGATGGTTAAAGAAAGTGGAGAAAAGTGGGAAATAAGCCAGTTGTTGTTTGCATACACACACACACACACACACACACACACACACACACACACACACACACACACACACACACACACACACACACACACACACACACACACACACACACAAGATAAAAAAGAAGAATAGATCAACAAAATGAAAATAGATAATATTGATAATGATTTATAGTAATTATAGAAAAATAGAAAGCTGTCCAAGCGTGGCTGACAACAGGTCTATCCAAATTTTTGACGTTTCGATATCGGTAATCGCCAGCGATGTTTGTCCTTCGATGTGTAGCAGTTTTATGCCGTAGTGACGGGCACACAAACGTAACAAGTTCAGAAATGCTCGAAAATGTGTGTCCTCGGCTGTAACTAGTGCTTCTATCCTTATGTGAGAGGTCACGCGAAGAGACGCTGGGTGCGTCTCGGCAAACTCATTACAGTCGATCTTAGTGTTGACAATTACCGGATTTGTTTTAATTTCTATTTCATTTATATTTTTCCATTTCTGATTCGCTTTATTTTCTTTTTTGTTTTTATTTTCTTTGTTTTTCTTTTTCATTTCTAGTTTCTTATTCTTTATTTTCTTTTATTTTTTGTTTTTGTTTTGCGATATTTCGTTTGATTTGATTTATGTATATCTTTTTATTAATATACTTATTTATCTATTAAACTGATTAATTTATTAATGTGTTCATTGATCTATTTATCTTTATTTATTCATTTGTCATATCGTTTATTTTCTTATTGATTCGCTCAATTTTGTTTTATTTTTTTGACTACGAACATGAAGTGTCTGATGGAGACAAGGAACAGAACAAAGAGGGAACAGCGAGTAAGATTTGATAACGTAAAGAAAATGAATGAAAGAAGAGACAATAGGAGACAATAGGACAAAGAGGACATGAGACAAAAAGAGAAAAGAGAGATAATAGGAGAAAGGGTTGTGGAGGAAGAAGAGAATTGGAGAAAATGAAAGAAAGGAGCGAGAGAATGTTAGTCTTAATTATTTTTTAATTTGTTAGTATTTTTTCAGGAATGATACGTCTACTGTATGGATTTATTTATTTATTTGTTTATTTATTTATTCATTTTTGAGAGAGAGAACTAGAGAAAACCAGGAATTCAGGAAAGCAGGTAGGCAGTCAGTTGGTTATTGACACACATACACACACACACACACACACACACACACACACACACACACACACACACACACACACACACACACACACACACACACACACACACACACACACACACACACACACACACACACTCGGTGGCGCAGTTGGTAGAGCGACTCGGTGGCGCAGTTGGTAGAACGACTCGGTGGCGCAGTTGGTAGAACGATGAACTACTAGCATGGTGGTGCGCGTAGTGCTTGGTTCGAATCCTGCCCAGGGCCGAAATTGTTTCGGTACAGCTGCGCTTCGGGTCGTTACTCTGACTCTCGTGGGCGGGGAGTTGGGGGAGTGTGTGTGTGTAAGGTCATAGCATTACCCATAGATCGGACCTACGAGCTCTGAGCTCTCTTCCAGGAGGGAAATAGCTGTCGATCACGAGTCCAACACGTGATCCAAAGACCAAGTGAATACACACACACACACACACACACACACACACACACACACACACACACACACACACACACACACACACACACACACACACACACACACACTCGGTGGCGCAGTTGGTAGAGCGACTCGGTGGCGCAGTTGGTAGAACGACTCGGTGGCGCAGTTGGTAGAACGATGAACTACTAGCATGGTGGTGCGCGTAGTGCTTGCTTCGAATCCTGCCCAGGGCCGAAATTGTTTCGGTACAGCTGCGCTTCGGGTCGTTACTCTGACTCTCGTGGGCGGGGAGTTGGGGGAGTGTGTGTGTGTAAGGTCATAGCATTACCCATAGATCGGACCTACGAGCTCTGAGCTCTCTTCCAGGAGGGAAATAGCTGTCGATCACGAGTCCAACACGTGATCCAAAGACCAAGTGAATACACACACACACACACACACACACACACACACACACACACACACACACACACACACACACACACACACTTGGTCCAGGTTCGAATCCCGCCCAGGGCTGAAATAATTTCAGTATCGCTGCGCTGCGGGTCGTTGCTCTAACTCGTGGGCGGGGAGTTGTATGTGTTTGTGTGTGTGTGTGTGTGCGCGTGTGTAAGGTCACAGCATTGCCCATAGATCGGTCATATACGAGCTCTGAGCTCTCTTTCGAGAGGGATATAGCTGTCGATCACGAGTCCAACACGTGATCCAAGACCATGGTGAATCACACACACACACACACACACACACACACACACACACACACACACACACACACACACACACACACACACACACACACACACACACACACACACACACACACACACACACACACACACACACACACACACGCTATCTGCCTTTAACCTCTGTCCTCCCCTTTCCTCTCTGTCCTATACAGTTTATATTTTTACTTTTCTTAATCACAGCGCGGCTTTCTGTCTGGATTTTGCTTTTTGTCCTCTCTCCTCTTCCCTGTGTCCCTTCGTGTCTGGCTGGCACCTGAGGAGGCACGGTGCCATGGCACGGACCTCTTTGCTGTCGAGGCTGGCGTGCCACGAAAATGTATGAAATAGTTTGACGGTAGCAGAGAGATGAAGGAAAAAAAGAGAGAAGAAGGAGGAAAGAAACGAAGAGATAGACAATGAGGCGAGCGAGGGAGTCGGTGGTAAAATAGATAAGAAAATACGGAGTGACAAAGAATCTACAAATTTGGAGAAAGTGGATCAGGGAGGAAATAGATAATGTTGGAAGGAATAAAAGAGGATGGAAGGTAATTTGATAAAAGGCGGGAGTGGGGGAGAACTGGTGGAGTGAAGAAAAGATGGATGAAAGAAGAAAACGAAGAAAGAGGTAACTAACTTTGTAAGAGAGAGAGAGAGAGAGAGAGAGGGGGAGGGGAGGGGATGCTAAAATAGGAAATATGGAGGCATGAAAGGAATGTCAAAATAGAAAAAGAGATGAAAGGGTAGATGGGATGACAGAAAGGAAGAAGTGATTGGCTGGGAGGACATCTAGATGAGACGAAAGAGGGAACAGCGAGATGGGAAAGAAATGACCAATACCAAATAAAAAGTGAAACAGGAGAGAGAGAGAGAGAGAGAGAGAGAGAGAGAGAGAGAGAGAGAGAGAGAGAGAGAGAGAGAGAGAGAGAGAGAGAGAGAGAGAGAGAGAGAGAGAGAGAGAGAGAGAGAGAGAGAGAGAGAGAGAAATAGAGGGAAAGCGAGAGAGAAAGAGAGAAAGCGAGAGAAAGCAAGAGAAAGTTAGAGAGAAAGATAGAGAGAAAGCCAGAGAGAGAGAGAGAGAGAGAGAGAGAGAGAGAGAGAGAGAGAGAGAGAGAGAGAGAGAGAGAGAGAGAGAGAAGGGGGGAATATTGAAGGTCGCAAATGGCGATATAGAAACCAATAAGAGAAATAAGAAAGAAAATGATGAAATAAGAAAAAGTGGTATAGTGAAGTATAGACAAAATTGTAAGATGGCAAACTAAAAGATGGCTTAGGAAACAATTACTACATGAAATAGTTTCACAAAAGATAAAATATTGTGAAATTTGAATGAAATATTATTAGTCAAATAGGGAAAAAGAACTGGGCAAAATGGAGAAGAAACTATTACAAATAGAAATAGATTGAAACAGGATAGTGGAGAGGAGATGAGAGGAGAGAGGAAGGGAAGAGACAGGAGGAGGGGGAGAGGAATAAAGGGGAGATGAGAGGAGAGAGGAAGGGAAAAGAGAGGAGGAGGGGGAGAGGAATGAAGGGGAGATGAGAGGAGAGAGGAGAGGAATGGAGAGGAGAGAAGAAGGGAATAAGGGGAGGAAGCGTAAGAATTGATTAGTTGGGGAAGATGTCTATAGATATCGTGTCACTTGATAAAGATTGGGAATGGACAGGAATGGAAGGAATTATGGGGGATTTGGAAGAGACGAGGCGAAAGGGGGGAAGAGTCTGCAGATGATCTCAAAGTCTGCCTGCAAGAGGAACATTCTTGAAAAAAAGAAGGGGGGTAATTCCCATTGTAGGAGCGGTCCTATGGCATTTGTATCCTTTGCCCAGTGTGCACGGGGGGAGAAAAAAAAAAGAATACAGGGCTAGAAAAAGAAACTAAATTACCAGGATTTCCAGCATGGCATCATTTATCATTATTGTACGTGATTCGTATTAAGTGCAGTGTGCGCGCACACATGTATACATATATACAGACACATGTATACACACACACACACACACACACACACACACACACACACACACACACACACACACACACACACACACACACACACACACACACACACACAATTCAGTATAAGAAATGTAGTATAATGGAATTTGGAAAAAAAGTAAAAACAGAATATCGAGAGATTATAAAATTGGTGAAGAAGAGATCAAAAAAGTAAACTCAGAAAAAGACCTTGGAGTGATGATCAGCAAAGACATGACACCGGATAAGCATATTAATAAAATAGCCTATTTGGACGAGGAAATGACATTTTTTTTTAAACTACACTAATAAGACCAAAACTCGAGTACGCAGCAACACTATGGACACCCAGTACCAAAAAGAATATAAAAAAAAAAAAAATAGAAAGAATACAAAGAGCAACAACAAAACTGGCACCAACTCTTTCCAAAATGACAAATGAACAAAGACTGTCCAAATTAGAATGACCAACTCTAGAACAAAGAAGGGAAAGAGGAGACTTACTAACTGTCTATAGAATTATGAAGGGAATGGACATCTTAGATAAGAATGGCTTGTTGAAATAGGACAATGGAAAAACAACAGGACACGAAAAGAAACTAAAAAAAGATAATTACAGAAGAGATCTGAAAAAGGATAGCTTCCCACAGAGTGATAGATACTTGGAACAAATTAGACAAAGAAACAATGTGTGCTATTCAAGATTTTAAGAAAAAACTTGATGCCGAGAGATACAAAGACGGGTCACTACGAGCATAGTTCCCTTCCCTTATAATACAACTAGGTAAATACTCACACACACACACACACACACACACACACACACACACACACACACACACACACACACACACACACACACACACACACACACACACACACACACACACACACACACATATACTGGTATATACATACTCGTACGTGCATATACACAGACACACATATATAAGAGATGTACATCTCCATCTGTTGCCTCACTTGTCCTTTGTATTTGATGGTGCCTACGAGAGAAAGAGAGAGAAAGAGAGAGAAAGAGAGGGAAGTGCCTCAGTGTCATGATGCATAAAGAGGAAAAGAACGGAGACAGATACGCGTTGATCCAATTAAATCGAGATTGGCGGCATGTTTGCTCGCACGGGGTCGCCACAAGAAAGAAAACTCAACAGAAAACGGGATGCGGTTACCTTTCTGCCGCAGAGAAAATGGAATGGTGGTGACGCAGTGTGACGGTGGGGAGGAGGGGAGGGACTTGGATGGCGGGGGGGGGGATGGAGTTGGGGGAAGTGGAGGGAGAACATTGTATGGGGGAGATAGGAGGGATTGGGAACCTGTATATGGGTGGAATGATAGATGTAGTGACAGGGTAGGTAGAGAGGGAGGGGAGAAAGAGAAGAGAGAAAAGAGAGAAAGAGAAGAGAGAAAAGAGAGAGAAGGGGAGGGGAGGAAAAAATAAGAAAATAAGAAATGGAAAGAGTCAGAGAAGAAATTAAAAGGGAAGAAGAAAAAAAGGAGAAAAAAAGAAAGAAGGAAAGAAAATATAAGGAAAGAAAAAAAAGACCGGAAGAAAGGAAAAAGGAAGAAAACTGTAGGAAAGAAAATTGTAGGAAAGAAAAGGGAAGGAAAGAAAAGGAAAAGAAAGGAAAGGAAAGGGAAGGAAAGGAAAGGGAAGAAAAGGAAAGGAAAGAAAAAGAAAGGAAAGGGAAGGAAAGGAAATAAAAGAAAAGGTTAGAAATTAAAAGGGAAGGAACAAATAGAGGAAAAGATCAGAGAGAGAAAGAAAAGAGAGAAAAAAAACGAAAAAATGAAACAAGAGGAAAAGAAGAGAATGAAAAAAGAGAAGAAAAAATAAGGAGAGAAGATAAAAAAGGAAAAGAAAAGAGAAAAATATAAGAAGAGAAAAATAGTCTTAGAAGACCAGAAGAGAAGAGAAGAGAAGAGAAGAGAAGAGAAGAGAAGAGAAGAGAATAGAATAGAATAGAATAGAATAGAATAGAATAGAATAGAATAGAAGAGAAAGAGTGGAGTGTTGGAGTGATATGGAAGCAAGAAGACAGTGTGTATTGATGGAGTTGGAAGCTGGTCTAACAGCCCAGGAGACTCCCCACAGGTCAACGCATTGACAATACGTTTTCTATGTAATAAAAGAAAAAAAGAAAAAGAAAACGGTACTGTTTTCAATAAGTGACGAATGACGACGATGCGATACGTGGGATCTCGCTATTCTCTCCCTCCTCCCCTCCCCTCCCCACCATCCCCCACCCCTCCCTCCTCCCCTCCCTTCTCCCTCCCTCCTCCCCTCCCCCTCCCCTACCCCTCCTCCTTTCCCTCCTCCCCTCCCTCCTCCTATCCCTCACCCCTCCCTCCTCCACTCCCTCCTCCTATCCCTCACCCCTCCCTCCTCCACTCCCCTCCTCCCCTCCCTCCTTCCCTCCCTCCTCCCCTCTCTTCCTCCCTCCCTCCTCCCCTACCTCCTCCCCTACCTCCTCCCCTCCCCTCCCTCCTTCCCTCCCTCCTTCCCTCCCTCCTTCCCTCCCCCCTCCCTCCCTCCTCCCCCTCCTTCCCTCCCTCCTCCCCTCCCTCCTCCCCTCCCTCCTCCCCTCCCTCCTCCCCTCCCGCCTTCCCTCCCTCCTCCCCTCCCGCCTTCCCTCCCTCCTCCCCTCCCGCCTTCCCTCCCTCCTCCCCTCCCGCCTTCCCTCCCTCCTCCCCTCCCGCCTTCCCTCCCTCCTCCTCCCCCCTCTTTCCCTCCCTCCTCCTGCCCCCTCCTTCCCTCCCTCCTCCTGCCCCTCCTTCCCTCCCTCTCCTGCCCTCTCCTTCCTTCCCTCCCTCCTCCTCCCTCCTGTCCTCCTTCCTGCCCTCCCTCCTCCCCCTCCCTCCTTCCCTCCTTCCCTCCCTCCCCCTCCCTCCTCCTCCCTCCTTCCCTCCATCCCCCTCCCTCCTTCCCTCCTTCCCTCCCTCCTTCCCTCCCTCCCTCCTCCCTCCCTCCCTCCCCCTCCCTCCTTCCCTCCCTCCTTCCCTCCCTCCTCCCCTCCCTCCTTCCACCTTCCCCCTTCTCTCCCACCTTCCGCCTTCCCCCTACCCCGTCCCCTTCTCTCCTCTCCCTACCCCGTCTCCCCATCCTTCCCACCTCCTACCAACCCCATCTCCCCTCTTCCTTTTCCCCTTTTCTCTTCCCACTAAACCCCCAACAACCCCCTTCCCACCTCGCACCTCCTTTTGACGCATGGGTGTTGCCATCTCGTATTAAGAACATAAGAATGAAGGAGACTGCAAGAGACCATAAGGCCTACACTAGACAGTTCCATGTTCATTACCGCCTGTCATCCTTATCCATAAACCGTTTCTTAAAACAACCGATAGTTTCAGCGCCCAGCACATGGTTACTAAGTCTATTCCATTCATTGACTACCCTATTAGTAAAACAGTTCTTGTCTATTTCCTTCTTAAATCTAAATTTGTCCAATTCGAATCCATGACTACGAGTCCTGACCTTTTGTCTTAATATGGTGATCTTGTTTGCGTCATCCTTTTTAAAGCCTTTAATCCACTTGAACACCTCTATTAGATCAGCCCACACTCTGCGTCTTTCCAGAGAGTGTAAGTCAACGTGTGTTTGTGAGTGTGTATGTTTTCGTGTGTGTGTGTGTGTGTGTGTGTGTGTGTGTGTGTGTGTGTGTGTGTGTGTGTGTGTGTGTGTGTGTATGTGTTCGTGCGTGTGTGTCTGTGTCTATGTGTCTATGTGTACCTATGTGTGCCTTTGTGTGTATGTGTGTGTGCGTGTGTGTGTGTGTGTGTGTGTGTGTGTGTGTGTGTGTGTGTGTGTGTGTGTGCGTATGTATTCACTTGGTCTTTGGATCACGTGTTGGACTCGTGATCGACAGCTATTTCCCTCCTGGAAGAGAGCTCAGAGCTCGTAGGTCCGATCTATGGGTAATGCTATGACCTTGCACACACACACACACCCCCAACTCCCCGCCCACGAGAGTTGGAGTAACACCCCTCAGCGCTGCGATACTGATATTACTTCAGCCCCGGGCGAGAGTCGAACCCGGACCTCCGTAGTGGCAGGCCAGAGCTCTAACCACAGCGCCATGAGTGCCATGTGTGTTTGTGCGTGCCATGTGTGTTTGTGCGTGCATGTGTAAGATGACAGCATTACACGTTGATCGGGATATATAAATATATATATATACACCCACACACACACACACACACACACACACACACACACACACACACACACACACACACACACACACACACACACACATATATATATATATATAATATATATATATATATATATATATATATATATATAATATATGTATATATATTATGGGAAAAGTGGGAGGGGAAACACAGGTCCTTATCTGAATATCGAGTTTATTTCTTACCGGTTTCGCTTACAATAGGCATAAACTCGATATTCAGTTAAAGACCCGTGTTTCCCCCTCCACCTTTCCCATAATTTGTCCCAATGTCTCTACATATATATATATGTATATATATATATATATATATATATATATATATATATATATATATATATAT
>NC_134789.1:12002911-12007911 GCF_046742065.1 Oratosquilla oratoria | reverse complement strand
TCTCCCTCTCTCACTCTTTCTCTCTCATTTTGTCTCTTTTTTTCTCTCTCTCTCTCTTTTTCACTTTTATACCCTCGTGTCTCGGTCATCTCTGTGCTTTGGACCCTCACCTTTTGACCTCCTTTTATTATTTTCTTTTTCTTTTTTCTTTTTCGCCTTTTTCCACATTTTTTCTTTCTTTTTGCTTTTTCTCTCCCCTTTGTGTTATCCACCTCTGTCCCTTTCATCCGTTCTCTCCATCACATTCTCCTGAGCTTCTCTGTGACGGACTCTTACAGCGGTGTGACGGACTTGATCGAGTTTTTCAGCTAAAGTATACGAGGTCGAGTTGCATTCAATATCACTATGATCAACGGATTAATCCTTACTTTTGACTCGCTGCATCCTCCTCCTTTTCCTTTTCCTCCTTCCTCTTCCTCTTCTTTATCTTCCTCCTCCTCCTCCTCTTCCTCCTCTTCCTCTTTATCCTCCTCGTCCTTTTCCTCTTCCTCCTCCTCTTCCTCTTCCTCCTCCTCTTGCTCCTCCTCTTGCTCCTCTTCCTCTTCTTCTATTCCTCCTCTTCCTCTTTTTTCTCTTCCTCCTCCTCCTCTTCCTCCTATTCTTCCTCTTCCTTCTCCTCCTCTTCCTCCTATTCTTTCTCTTCCTCCTATTCCTTCTCTTCCTCTTCTTTCTCTTCCTCCTCCTCTTCCTCTTCCATCTTGGTCTTCTTCTCCTCTTCCTCCTCCTTTCTCACTCTTCTTCCTACTTTTTTTTGCCATTTCTTCGTCCTTCTCTTACTTTACCTCCTCCTGCTCTCTTGCCTTCTCCTCACGTCCTCCTCCTCCTCTTCCTCCTCCTCTTCCTCCTCCTCTTCCTCCTCCTCCTCCTCCTCCTCCTCCTACTCCTCCTTTTCCTTCGCCTCCATCACCTGCTTTTTCCTCCATCGCCTCCTCTTCCTCCGCCTCTTCCTCCTCCTCTTCCTCCACCTCTTCCTCCTCCTCTTCCTCCTCCTCTTCCTCTTTCTCTTCCTCTTTCTTTATCACCTCTCCCTTGGCCTCCTTCTTCGCCTCCTTCACCTCCTTCTTCTCCTCTATCACCCACTCCACCTCTATTTTCCTTTATTTTCTACTGCTCCTCCTTCTTTTCCACTTCCTCCCCCTCCCCTCCACCTTCTCCACCTTCATCTCCTCCACCTCCACATCCTCCACCCCTATTTCCTCCACCTTCTGCCCAACATCTTCCTCTTCCTCCCTCACCTTATCCTCCTCCTCCTCCTCCTCCTCCTCCTCCTACCCCTCCCCCACTCCCCCTCCCCACCCCAGTTGTCCATGTTCCAGTTATTCTTTCCTTCTTCTTGCATTTCTTTTAGTCCCTTTTTTCTCTCCTCCCCCTCTCCTTCTCCATCGTTTATTTCTCGATCTGTTCTTCTTCTCACACTTCCCTCTCCTTCTCTACTTTTCTTTTCCCGCTCCCCTCTTTCTTCTCATCTTTTTACCCCTCTCTCTCTCTCTCTCTCTCTCTCTCTCTCTCTCTCTCTCTCTCTCTCTCTCTCTCTCTCTCTCTCTCTCTCTCTCTCTCTCTCTCTCTCTCTCTCTCTCTCTCTCTCTCTCTCTCTCTCTCTCTCTCTCTCTCTCTCTCTCTCTCTCTCTCTCTCTCTCTCTCTCTCTCTCTCTCTCTCTCTCTCTCTCTCTCTCTCTCTCTCATTTTCTCTCTCTTCGCTTCATCTTCCCCTCTCTCTTCGGCTCTTCATTGTTCAGTTCTGTGTCTACTCTTTCCCCTGACTTCTAAAACTTCCCCCCCTCTCTCTCTCTCTGACTCCTCTCCCTCTCTTTCTCTCTGACTCTCTCTCTCTCTCTGAGTCTCTCCCTCTCTCTCTCTCTCTCTCTCTCTGACTCTCTCTCTCTCTCTTTTTCTCTCTCTGACTCTCTCCCTTTCTCTCTCTCTGACTCTCTCCCTCTCTCTTTCTGACTCTCTCCCTCTCTTTCTGACTCTCTCCCTCTCTATGACATTCTCTCTCTGACTCTCTTTCTCTGACTATCTCTCTCAGATCCTCTCTCTCTGACTATCTCTCTCTGATTATCTCTCTCTGACTCTCTCTCTGACTCTCTCGTTCTCTACCTCTCTCTCTCTATCGCTCTATCTCTCTCTGACTCTCTCTCTCTCTCTCTGACTCTCTCTTTCTATCTCTCTTCTTTTCTCTCCTTATCTTTTTTCGCTTATCTCTTTCTCTTTCGGCACACAAGACAACCTCAAGGTTCTGGAGGGAGAGACAGTAATGGGAGAAGTTAAGATATACATTATGCGTTCTTTGGATTTTCAGATTAATAAAATTGCTTGGCGGCAACAGTGAAAGAACGGTACTGCTGCATCGTTAGTGGGGAAGGGGCACTTCTTAGAGCTGCATGGAATCGCCTGGCAGTCTCTGTCTCTGACTGTCTCTGTCTCTAACTCTCTCTTTGCTTCTCTCTCTCTCTCTCTCTCTCTCTCTCTCTCTCTCTCTCTCTCTTTCTCTCTCTAACTCTTTCTCTGTTTCTGGCTCTTTCTCTCACTCTCTCCTCTCTCTCTCACTCTCTCCTCTCTCTCTCACTCTCTCCTCTCTCT
Source organism: Oratosquilla oratoria (assembly GCF_046742065.1). NCBI lineage: Eukaryota > Metazoa > Arthropoda > Malacostraca > Stomatopoda > Squillidae > Oratosquilla > Oratosquilla oratoria. The sequence continues at coordinate 12,005,331 of NC_134789.1, read as the reverse complement.
CTCACTCTCTCCTCTCTCTCTCACTCTCTCCTCTCTCTCTCTCTCTCTCTCTCTCTCTCTCTCTCTCTCTCTCTCTCTCTCTCTCTCTCTCTCTCTCTCTCTCTCTCTCTCTCTCTTTCTCTCTCTAACTCTTTCTCTGTTTCTGGCTCTTTCTCTCACTCTCTCTCTCTCTCTCTCTCTCTCTCTCTCTCTCTCTCTTTCTGACTCTCTCTGACTCTCTCTGACTCACTCTGACTCTCTGACTATGACTCTCTGACTATGACTCTCTGACTCTCTCTCTCTCAAGACAAGAAGAGGCTTTGGAAATAACAGAAAAAAACAACAACTAAATGAACTATCCAACATTGGCCAGAAGAAAATCCTTTAAGTCTGCCACTTTAGCCGAGACTCTTCTTGAGGCTGCCTCAACCTGGTCAGCGCAAACTTTTGCCTTCAGCTGAATCAAATCGTTTTTGCGTTAGCCAGAATAAAACCTGTAAAGGAGAGAGGGTGAGAGGCCATTGGTAGTGAGGAGCCTACCCCAGGAGGCGCTGAGTGGCTGCGGCCGAAGCCGTTGGCTTTGCCTTATGTGCTTATGAGACTGTTGGGAGCAGGTAACAGTCGCTGCTGTGAATTAGAGAGGAGTGCGGGATTCGAACCCACAACTAAGCGAATGCGAGGCCAGCACGCTTACGATTACGTCACTAGTGCACAATAAGTGGAGACAACAAACATGGACAGATAAAACAAAAAAAAAAAAAAAAAAAAAAAAAGGGAGGAGAGTGGTATTCAGGCCACAGAAGTCCTTGTTTACAAAGGCAGTAATTAAGGCTGGAGCGCTGACAAAGGGAACCTTAAGGAGACTCGGGTGAAGAAGAGTCAAGGCTGGCCGGGAGGCAAAGGATCCTAATCTTTGGGTGAATAAAATTGCCTGGCGGCAACTAGAACAAAAATTATATTTTGTACAACGTAGTGATACGGTTATCCTAACTGAGGTTAAGATGCATTATATCTAACTCTGTTGCTAAGGGGCTTCCCTCAAATGAATAAAATCATCTGGCGATAGCGGTAATAGACTCTGAATTCTTAAAATGGAGCAAAATAAATAAATAAATAAATAAATAATGATGATATGGGTTAACGTCACAAACTCCCCCCTATCGGAAGGCTAGGACGGTGCCCCTTACAGAGGGCTTTTGTAGCGTGGAATTTCATGAACCATGCCCTTGGTTCAACTTCACCGGTGGCAGGATTCGAACCACCATCCCCTAGACCTTCGCCACAAGTAACGACGCCCTAACCCGCTCAGCCAACGAGCTTCTAAATAAACACAATAAAAATAAATAAATGAGTTAAATTTTCCATAAAAGGGGTTTTAATTAAGGGTAACGTGAAAGCAAAGACCAGTAAATAAGGGAAATATCCTTGTATATACTTGAGAAACTTTGACTAAAAAAAAAAAAAATCAAGTAACATTTATTACCAAGCAAAGGGCACATAACCAAGTTAAGTTAATTAAGGACTTTAGTGAACAGAGTCTAAGACAATCAGCACAAAGGGAAATTTGTTCAAAGTAAAGGAATACAACAAAGAAATAAAGATTTTTTTTCTAGACAGTTAAAAAATGTATTATCAAATCTTTCTCGTAAACAATTTAATGCATACAGAGAAGGGATCTAATAGAAACGCATCATAAGTAAATCATACCAATAAAGGTGTATTACTTAAGGAAGAGGTATACAACAAAAAAGGGGTTTAAGTTACTGGTATATACATAAAGACGTGCAATAATATCCTTCAAATAAAGAGAAAATGGCAATGAGGTTATCAACATACAGACATAATAAAATCTCCCACATCAATAAACAAACAAGGAAAGCGTATATAGTGAAGAGATGTGATGATACATAGAGTAGCGTATAATATAGGAAACGTATAGGTCAAAGGAGTTATCCACTAGCGTTGCGTCTATGGGAAGGGGGGGAGGGGGAGGGAGAGATGGGGGACACCACGAGATGTATGTCATCAAGGCCAGGTGATGCGTCCTGTGAACAAAGGCTTGTAATCAAGGTTGACGATGTGACGTCTGGACAAGAGCATGTAATCAAGGGTCCGCTGTGCGGTGCTCCTCGACCCGGCCGGAGCACCTCTGGAAACACCCGAGTGGCAACAAGCTCAAGTGTCGTGCGGCGGAGGCTCAAGGGGGAGAGGAGGAGGAGAGGAGGAGAGGAGGAGAGGAAGAGAAGAGGAGAGGAGGAGAAGGGAGATAGAAGGAGGCATGGAAGGATTGAGGCAGAGAATGTGGTTCAGGGAAAGAGGAGGAGGTAAATGGAGGTGGGAAGGGGAAGAGGGGAGCAGGGGGGGAGGTAGAGGGAAGGAAGGAGGAAGGGAGGGAGGTAGACGGAGAGGGAGAGAAAGGGAAGGACGAAGGGAGGAAGAGA
>NC_134789.1:11995411-11997911 GCF_046742065.1 Oratosquilla oratoria | reverse complement strand
CCTCTTCCTCCTCTTCCCCCTTTCCCTCCTTTCCCCCTTTTCCCCTTTCCCCTATTCTCTCATTCCCCTTTTCCCATATTTCGCCCCATTACCCTTTCCCTATCCCCATTTTAACCTTTTACCCCATTCCCTCCTTTTCCCCTTTTCCATACTTTCCCACTTCTCCCCTTTCACTCCTTTTCCCCTTTTTCCCCCTTCATTCCTTTTCCCCTTTTCCCCCTTTCCTCCCTCCTTTACCCCCTTCTTGGCCAGATAGCTTTGGGGAGCATTCACCTCTCATTTATTTGGAACGAGTTCCACTCTCCATTTGCAACACTTTTGCAACATGGGCCGCAGTGATGTTGTTTTGCGCTCTCTCTCTCATTCTCTCTCTCTCTCTCTCTCTCTCTCTCTCTCTCTCTCTCTCTCTCTCTCTCTCTCTCTCTCTCTCTCTCTCTCTCTCTCTCTCTCTCTCTCTCTCTCTCTCTCTCTCTCTCTCTCTTTCTCTCTCTGTATTTCTATCACTCTCTCCCTCCCTTTCCCTCCCTTTCTCTTCCTATGTCTCTCTCTCTCTCTCTCTCTCTCTCTCTCTCTCTCTCTCTCTCTCTCTCTCTCTCTCTCTCTCTCTCTCTCTCTCCCTTATTGTTATTTTCTCTCCTTTTCTCTCCTTCCCACCCACCTTCTCCCCAAGAAATCCTGGATCCTCTTTGGGACGCTTGAGGCAAGACTATCTTCATATTCATTTCTTGGAAAAAAAAAAAAAAAAAAAAAAAAAAAAAAAAAAATAAATTCACCGTTCTCATAACCTTTATGCATGAATATATATATATATACATATATATATATATATACATATATATATATATATATATACATAGATATATATATCCTTTCCTGCATGAGGGGACGGAGAGGGGGGGGGGTCGCCGAATTTATGAAGCGGCCTTACTGTGGATGTGCTGTGTCTTGCGACACTGCTTCTGACCCAGGGCAGTGGACAGGATGCAGGGATGACCTGTCATCCAGGATGTGCCAAGATAGTAGGGAGGGAGGAGGGTGGAGGGGAGTGGAATATATGGGAAATGAAATGGGTGGGAGTATTTTCTATGCTTTTTTCTTTTTAGCTACCCCCCGTGTAAGGGGGAAAAAGCCTTTGATATATGTATGATATATATATATATATATATACATATATATAATATATATGTATATACAGTATATGTGTGTGTGTGTGTGTGTGTGTGTGTGTGTGTGTGTGCGTGTGCGTGCGTGTGTATGTGTGTGTGTGCATAGGAAAAGTTAATCTGTATTCGTACTGATAGGGCTGCAGTGAACATGTGTCACGGAGCAAAGAAAGGTTTGGTTGCTCTTCTACGGAATGATGAAATGCCCTGGTTAATTGGGATGCACTGCCTCAACCACAGACTGAAACTGGCAGCCAAAAATGCCTTTGAGAACACGTTCTTGGATGAGATCAGTGACATGTTTCTGTCCTTGTACTGTGTGTATGAGACGAACCCAACACACATGCGAGAGTTGATGACTTTAAAAGTTATGGAGAAAATCGTCACTAAGCTTCTGAGGGCTTCAGCACAAGTCCAGGGAGTGTGCCTTCCTTCTGAGGTCATATCCATTCATTGTTGCCCATCAATGGCAAGTGAATCGTCAGCAGTAGATGGTGCTAGATATCGTGCGTATTTGAGGGTCTTGACCAGTTTCAAGTTTGTGTTGCACATAATACCATTTTATGTTTTGTTGCAGCCATTGGCAACACTTTCCTACAATCTTCAAGGAGAGTCAGTGGATCTTATGCTCGCAATGGCCGGTCTTCAGTCATTCCATGCTTCCGCAAAAAAACCTTGAATCAGAGCCCGAGGACACAGAGGATGTCTTAGAACTGTCAAAGTTCCTCTGTGGAATGCAAGAATGTCAAGCTGACTTATGCGAAGAGCGAAATTTTTACTGCATTTCACAACTCTAGAAAAGCATATGTGAAGAAGATTAGATAGTGTGCTTAATACAAGATTATCTGATTTCAGTTCACAGCTTTTTCAAGCATTTAAGGTTGTTGGACACTAATAGCTGGTCAAGGCACAAACCTTCACTTGGCCAATTTAGTCTCAAGGAGTTTAGCTCAGGGTTTGAGCATTTGAAGAGTTTGCTTCAGGAAGTTCAGCCAGAGTCCATCCAGATTGAATGAAATTTCTTCAAGTCATACTGGAATTAAGTTCTGATGGACTTGCAAAGCCCTAGTGTATGGAGAGCATTTCTCAAGGTTTCAACAACCAAGTACTCCAACCTTATTCTTCTCGTCGTGGTCTTACCTTTCCTATCAGCAATACCAAAGTGGAGAGAGGATTCAATACAATGCGCTCAATTAACCTCTTCATTATGAGTCAAATTCTTGCGGCGCACAGCAACGGATGCCTGAGGTACGATGATTGATGCATCACAATAATCGCGTTATAGAATATAAAGTCACTTCCGTATTACGTATTCTCTTTCAATGAATAATAATAAA
>NC_134789.1:11985411-11992911 GCF_046742065.1 Oratosquilla oratoria | reverse complement strand
CTCTCTCCATCCTCCCCACCTCTCTCTCCTCTCCTTCCCTTTCTCCCTCTCCTTTTCCCTCTCTCCCTTTCCTTACCTCTCTTACCTCTCCCCCTCCCCACCTTTCTCCCTCCTCTCTCTCTCTCTCTCTCTCTCTCTCTCTCTCTCTCTCTCTCTCTCTCTCTCTCTCTCTCTCTCTCTCTCTCCTCTCTCTCTCTCTCTCTCTCGTCCCATCTCCTCTCTCTCTCTCTCTCTCTCCTCCACCCTCTCTCTCTCTCTCCTCTCCATCTCTCTCTCTCCTTCTCCTCTCTCTCTCGTCTCTCTCTCTCTCTCTCCCTCTCTCCACTCTCTCTCTTTCTCTCTCTCTTTCCTCTCTCTCTCTCTCTCTTTCTCTCTCCACGTGCCCTCTCCATCTCCATCTGTCTCTCTCTCTTTCCTCTCTCTTTCACTCTCTTCTCTCTCTCTCTCGTCACTCTCCTCCACTCTCTCATCTCTCTCTCTCTCTTTCCCTGAGCTTCCTTTCCCTCCTCATCCCACACCCTGTCCCCCCTGGACCCCCCCACTCCACATATTCTCTTGTCCTTCATATATATGTTGATTTATTTTCATTTCCCCTTTTTTCATGACTTCCGTTGTCTCCAGTCTTCCTTCGTCTTGCATTGCCTCTAATTTTCCATAATGATTGTCATGATAGTTTTCGCTCTTCTCCCCTCTTCTCCCCTCTTCTCTCCTCGTCATTGTCGATTCTCCTACCCTCCCTCTCTTTTCCCCTCTATCTCTCTTCCTCCCCTCTTCTCCCCTCTTCTCCCCTCGTCATTGTCGGTTCTCCTACCCTCAGTCTCTTTCCCCCCCTCTATCCTTTCTCTCTTCCCTTCTCCCACCTAGCTTTTGTTTTCTCTTTCCTCTCTGTACTTCTCTTTTCCCCTCTCTTTCACCCCTCTCCAATCGGGACTTTTTCTTTCTATTTTTTTTTGTTTATCCTCTTGGATCCCTCCTTATCCTTCCTCTCCGTCACCCCTTCTCGCTTCCCCTTCTTCTCGCTCCCCCTCTCTCTCTTTTCTCCTTCGCCTTTGCCCTCTCTTCCTCTTACGCTTGTCTCTCCGTTTCTATGTTATCATTAGTTCTGTCCATCCCGTATTTATCTTTATTCTCCTTATTTTTCTTGTGTCTTCGTCGTCTTCTTCGTCTTCGTCATCTTCGAATTTTTCGTCTTCTTCGTCTTCGTCTTCGTCTTCTTGTTTGTCTTCTTCTCCGTCTTCGTCTTCTTCTTCGTCGTCTTCTTCGTCTTTGTCCCTCTTCTGTCCTTCGTTCTTTCTTTGTTTGTCCTTCCTTTGTTTGTTTTTTGCGTCTGTCTTCTTCGTCGTCTACTTCGGTCTTTTCCGTCCTCTTTCGTCTTTTCCGCCTATCTTTCTGCCCTCTTCTTCTTCGTCTTCTTCTTCGTCTTCTTCTTTGTCTTCGTCTTCGTCTTCTTCGCCCTCTTCTTCTTCTTCTTCTTCTTCGTCTTCTTCTTCGTCTTCTTCTTTGTCTTCGTCTTGCCTTCGTCTTGTCATCGTCTTCGCCATCGTCATCGTCTTCGTCATCGTCATCGTCTTCGTCTTCTTCTTCTTCTTCTTCTTCTTCTTCTCCCCCTTCTCCTCCTACTCCACCTCCCCCTCCTTCTCCCTCTCCTCCTCCTCCTCCTCCTCCCTCCTCCTCATCATCATCATCATCATCATCTTCCTCCTCCTCTTCCTCCTCCTCCTCCTCCTCCCTCCTCTTCCCTCCCTCATCTTCCTCCTCCTTTTCCTCCTCCTCTTCCTCCTCCTTTTATTCTGATCTCCTCAATATGTCGCTTATTTCATTCTTTATTCACTCACCAATGAAACCACCCCCCTCCTCCCTTCCTCATCCTCCCCATCTCCCTCCTCATCTACTTTCATTCCTTCTCATGTCTTCATCTGCCCTCATTTCCCATTATCTCCCCTCACTTCCCTTTATCTCCCCTCATCTCCTTTCTTATCTCCCATCGCCGTCCAACCCATTTCTACACTCTCATTATTCCACTTTCCTCCTCTCCGCTTCCTTCCCCTCCTCTCCCCTTCCTTCCCCTCCCCTTCCCTCCCCTCCTTTCCCCTCCCCTCCCGTCCCGTCCCCTCCCCTTCTCTCCACTCCTCTCCGCCTCTCCCCTTACCTCTCCTCTCCCCTTCCTCTCCCCTCCCATCCCACTCCCTCTCCCCACCCTTTCCCCTCCTCTCCCTTCTCAATCATCCCCTCTCCCTCCATCTCCCCTCCCCTCTGCCTCTCCTCATCCCCCTCCTTCTCCCCCCTCCTCTCCTCTCTCTTCCCATTCCTTTCCGCCTCCCCTTCCTCTCCTCTCCCCATCCTCTCCCCACCCCTTCACCTCCCTCTCCCCTCCCCGTCCTCTCCCCGTCCTCTCTCCTCCCCTCCTCTCCCCTTCCCCTAACCTCCCCTCCTCTCTACGCCTCCTCTCCCCTCCCCCTCCTCCTCCTCTTCCCCTCCCCTCTCCCTCTCATCTTTCCCTCCTCATCCTCTCCCTTCTCCTCATCTCCCCTCCCCATTTCCCCCTCCTCTCCACTCACCCCTCCTCTCCACTCGCCTCCTCTGATCTCCACCTCCCCTCCCCCTCCACACCCATCCCCTCCCCCTCCTCTCCCCGTCCTCCCCTCCTCTCTCTATCCCCTACCCTTCTCCTCTCCCTCCTCTCCTTCCCCTCATCCTCCTCCCCTCCCCCTTCCCTCTTTTCCTCTCCACTCCCCTCCCCATCCCCCCCTCCCCTCCCTCCCCTCCCCTCCCCTCCCCTCCCCTCTCCCCCCCCCTCCCCTCCCCCTCATCTTCCCCTCCTCTCCTCCCATCCCCATCCCCTCCTCTCCCCCTCCTCCTCCCTCTCCCCGTCCCCGTCCTCTCCAATCCTCTCCCTTGGCTCCTCTCTCCCCTTTCCTCGCCCTCACCTCCCCTTCCCCTCCTCTCCCCTCCCCTCCTCTCCCCCTCCCCTCTCCTCTCCCCTCCCTTCCCCTCATCTCCCTCTCCCCGTCCCCTCCTCCTCCCGTCCTCACTCCCCTCCCCTCACCCCTCTCCTCTCCTTCCTCCTCCCCATCCCTCCCCCCTCTCCCCTCTTCCTCCTCTCCTCCTTCCCCGTCCCTCCCTCCTCTCATCCCTCCCCTCCTCTCCTCTCTCCCCCTCCTCCGTCCTTCGCCCTTCCTTCCTGCCTCTCTCCTCCCCTCCCCTCCCTCCCCCTCCTCCTCCTCTCACCTCCTCCCACCCCTCCCCTCCTCACCCTCCCCTCCTCTCGCCCTCCTCACCCCTCTCCAACACCCACCTCTCCTACTCCTCCCTCCTCTCGCCCGTCACCCTCCTCTCCCCTCCCCCTCCCCCTCCACCTCTCCCCTTCTTTCCCTTCCCCTCCCCTACCCTCCTCTCCTCCTCCCCCTCCCTCCCTCCACGGCCTCCCCTCTCCTACTCTCCTCTCACCAGTCCCCCCTCCCCTACCCTCCTCTTCCCTCCCCTCCCCTGCTCTCTTCCCCATTCTTCCCCTCACCGTGAACCACTTCTTCCTTCCACTTCCTCTTGTATCCGAGCCCTCTTTATCTTTTCCTCCTCTCCTTCCTTTTATTTCCCGCTACAACCCACGGAGCACGCCCCTTTCTTCTTATTAGTTTCCCCCTCACATGGCTCCCCCTTCTTCCCACACGCCTTCTATCCCTATTACCCTTCCATCCTCTTCTACCCTCCCTTTGCTCCCATATCTAAGCCTTCCCCTCACTTTCCACCCGTCACCTTGACCCTCTTCCTTGTCCCATTTCCTTGCTCACCTCCTCCCCCCTCCCCCCACCCCCCTCTCCCCCACCTTCTTTCCTTCTCCCTCTGTCTTTCTTTCCCTCGCTCTACTCTCCCCCTCCCCCATCCCTCCTTGTCCTCGTCGACTCTCCCCACATCCTCACCTCTCTTTCGTCATTGTTCTTCCACCTCCCCCCACACTCCACCTGTCTCCACCCTAGCCCCCACCTCCCCCTAACCTCTACTCCTTGTTGCTCTAATTGCCCCTTTGATAAGCAGGATCGCCCTGGTGAGGAAGAGGGGAACAACTTGGTGACAAAAGGTGTTCATTAAATGCCGAGGCGGAAGACCGTCGCCAAGACAAAGAAGAATGACAAAGACAAAAGACAAGCGACGGGAGACTCTCAGAGTAAAAACATCCATTAATTATCATTAATCATTATTATTATTATTATCATTATCATCAAGCAGTCCTGGCGCAGCAAAACAAAACAGTACATTGGGAGAGACGAGTGGCGGAGTGGGAAGAGAAGCTTGTGGGTGAGTAAATGCAGACTTGCCGGCGTGGGGGGTTGGGGGAAAAGGGGAGGGGCGGTCATCAACTGTACAAAAATCGATTAGATGCAAAGCTTTGAAAAAGATCAGAAGCTTAATGAATGACAAAATTTTATAAAGTAGAAATTAATATATACTGTATATGTAAACACACACACACACACACACACACACACACACACACACACACACACATATATATATATATATATATATAGCATATATATATACAAATAAATATTTTTTTACATAAATATCTATATATATAATATAATATAATAAAAATATTATAATCTATATATAGCACATATATATAAATATAAATTATATACATATATATATAATTATATTATAATATATATATATATATAAATAATATAATACATATATATATATACATATAAATATAATTTGGTATGTATATATGCATGTATATATGTTTACATTCGTCGCCACATGCGACGGAGGCAATGAGCGAAGGCGGATCTCGTCCTGCCGAGCAGCAAGCGATTTCGTAGGGAGGGAGTTCATCATACTACGTAGAATTTCCATTAGTATTAAAAAGAAGAAGAAGAAGACGACGAAGACGAAGACGAAGACGACGAAGACGACGCAAGACGACGAAAGACGACGAAGACGACGAAGAAGACCGAAGACGACGAAGACGATGGTGACGATGAAGACGACGAAGAAGACGAAGGTGACAATGAAGAAGACGACGAAGACGAAGGTGATGGTGGATGGTGAAGGTGATGATGATGATTACGAAGGCAACACAAAGGGAACTGTGACAACTTGGATTAAAAATAAGATCCTCTGTGCGTAAGCTTTCTACATTCATTGTCCTTGCTATCACGTGCACGTGGCACGACGGCGATGGCTTCGTCGGCAGGTAAGCGCCCTCCTTTGTGTAAACTCGTCCTTTTTTCTACTGAAGCAAAACAAGTGCACGAAGGAAATAAAGTCGTCCAGAAGAGTCTTGTCACGAACGTTACAATTATGAACTAATGAGCAACATGCGTCGACTGTTGAGAGCAAGAGCAAGAGAAAGAGAAAGAGAGCCTGACTCTCACTCAGAGCACAGGTGTCTAAGCAAAGGTATCTAAAGCAAAGGTTTACAAAGGATTACAAAGGCGGAGCATGCCGACAGGAGACATTTTTGGTCCATAACTAGGTCGGATGCGAAAAATATAAAAATATTAATGATGCAAAAAAAAAAATATATAACAAAATATTCAATAATAAATAGAATAAGATTAATAATAATTAATCAAATAAATTAATTAATAAAAGATAGAATAGCGATAAATAAAAAACAAATTAAAATAAATGTTTGATAAATTAAATTAAAATGCATAGTAATAGGAAATAAATGCATCTTCTTCGACTTCCGTCTTCGTCTTCGTCTTACATTTAATTAAATAATAATATATAGAATGATTAAACGCAATAGGTAAAAGCTTACATCTAATTGAATAATAATAAATGAAATAAGTAAATGCCATAGGAAAATGAAATAAGTAAATGCAAAGGTAAAAGCTTACAGTTAATTGTCCTTGGACATGCCCTCCGTTGCAAAGTCATGAGTGCCCAAATCCAGCCCAAGGATGAAACAAGCTCTCCGGTTCCCCATGTTACCTGGGTCAACACCAGGATTGCTCCCAGGAAGAACACGAGGATAAAAGATAAAAGGAATGGGCCGCAAGTCTTAGGCCCAGTTCACATCTAGCGTTTCGAACCGCGGCGGTACCGCATAGTCAAGGAAAAATTCGTGGTTTCTGTCTGAGAACCTCTGACAAACATTGGAATTGAACACACCGAGGTTTCACACCGTGGCGGATGAAACCGCTGTTGTGAACAGGGCCTAAATCAATATCCGAGGTGGTAGGATCGAACTGGAGGCTATTAGAATGCCCCTGTCGAGCTCGCTTCCCGGGTTTTGTGTTATGTATCCGGATCCCGGAAGATTACCCGGAATGTTCTGGATTTGTCCTCCTTGGGGGTCTCGTTCCAGAGGATCCGCACCTCACATCAAGGCGTAAAATTTTCCTTATTCGCCGTTTTTTCAACTCCAGACTGCTACGAGGTAGGACTCAGAGATCGAGATGTTACGGGTACAGAGGTAAAGTCGCGGGACACGGCGTCCAAACGAGGACAAGATTCGAATTCGGGAATTCTTGGAACGTGATGGTGTAATCCATCTCACATTCTCCTCCATTTTCTCTACTCTCTCTCTCTCACTCTAACTATCTATCTATCTATCTATCAATCTATCTATCTATCCTATCTATTCTATCTATCTAGCTAACTATCTATATATATATATATATATATATAAATAACATAAATAATTCTCTCTCAATCTCTCGTTCTCTCTCTCTCACCCCCCCACCCACCCACTCACCTCACTCACTCACTCACTCACTCACTCACATCACGAACAGACTCTCTCACTCACCTCACTCAACTCACACATACACACACACACACACACACACACACACACACACACACACACACCCACACACACACACAAACACACCCACACACACACACACACACACACACACGCAACCTCTAACCCTCACATTCAACAGATTCGTCTTCCCTTATCTTATTAACATCACCATTATCATTAATTATTTCTTAATTATTTTGGGGAAAGAGGTTTCGGTGGTGGGGGGTGTCGAGTGGATGTGCCATGGCACGGTAACCTGGTTGTGGGTCCAGGTGGGTCCTGTCACCCCGTGTCATTGGCACACCGGGGCTCCAATTACCTGCGAGAGTGGGTAAAGTCGGGGATGCAATTACCCGCCAAGAAGGAAGGCGCAAGATGGGCCGAGAAGTGAAGACAGTAATGACGTGTGTAAAAAAGGCGGTGGTAAGAGGGAGGGATTCCGGGAGTGGAGGGAGTGAGGGAGTGAAGGAGAGCCAGGGACTGCGGGAGTGAAGGAACCAGGGAAGGAGGGGGTGAGGGAGTGAGAGAGCCAGGGAGGGAGCCAAGGGAAGGAGGGAGGGAAGGGAGCCAAGGATGGAGGGTGAGCAGGAGCTAGGGAGTGAGGGAGTGATGGAGCCCAAGGAGTTTAGGGAAGTGAGGGAGTGAAGGAGCCAGGGAGGGAAGGAGGTGATGGATCCACGGATGGAGAGTAGAAAGGGAGCTAATGGAGGGAGGAAGTGAGAGAGTGAAGGAGC
>NC_134789.1:11978232-11984911 GCF_046742065.1 Oratosquilla oratoria | reverse complement strand
CCCTTCTTCTTATTATTTCCCCTCATCATGCTCCCCTTCCCACACCCTTCTTCCCTATTACCCTTTCCTCCTTCCCCTCCTTTGCCCTTATCTAGCCTTCCCTCTTTCCCCGTCACCTTGACCTCTTCCTTGTCCCATTTCCTTGCTCCCCCTCCCCCTCCCCCTCTCCCTCTCCTTCTTCATTCTCCCTCTTCTTTCTCCCTCGCTCACTCTCCCCTCCCCCTCCCTCCTTTCCTCCAACTCTCCCCACACTCACCTCTCTTCTTCACCTCCCCTCACACTCACCTGTCTCCCCCCACCTCCCCCAACCTCTCCTTTTGCTCTATTGCCTTGATAAGAGTCGCCTGGTGAGGAACAACTGGTGACAAAGGTGTCATTAAGCCGAGGCGGAAGACGTCGCCAGGACAAGAGAAGACAAGACAAGACAAGCGACGGGACTCTCAGAGTAAAACAACATTATTATCATTATCATTATTATTATTATCATCATTATCATCAAGCAGTCTGCGCAGCAAAACAAACAGTACATCGGGAGAGACGAGGCGGAGGGAAGAGAGCTTGTGGGTGAGTAAATGCAGACTTGCCGGGGTGGGGGGTTGGGGGAAAGGGGGAGGGGCGGTCATCAACTGTACAAAAATCGATTAGATGCAATTGCTTTGAAAAAGACCAGAAGCTTAATGAATGACAAAATTTATAAAGTAGAAATATATATATGTATATGTATATATATATATACACACACACACACACACACACACACACACACACACACACACACACTATATATATTATATATATATATATATATATATACACACACATACATACATATATATATGTATGTATACATATCTATAATATATATATACATATATAAATATATTATATACATATATATATAATTATATATCATATATATATATATATATATATATATATATATATATATACATATATATATAATTTTGTATGTATATATGCATGTATATATGTTTACACTCGTCGCCACTTGCGACGGAGGCAATGAGTGAAGGCGGATCTAGTCCTGCCGAGCAGTAAGCGATTTCGTAGGGAGGGAGTTCATCATACTACGTAGAATTCCCATTAGTATTAAAAAGAAGAAGAAGACGACGACGAAGACGACGAAGACGACGAAGACGACGAAGACGACGAAGACGACGAAGACGACGAAGACGACGAAGACGACGAAGACGACGAAGACGACGAAGACGACGAAGACGACGAAGAAGACGAAGAAGACGAAGAAGACGAAGGTGATGGTGATGGTGATGGTGATGATGATGATTACGAAGGCACACAAGGGAAAATGTGACAACTTGGATTAAACATAAGATCCTCTTGGCGTAAGCTTTCTACGATCATTGTCCTTGCTATCCGTGCACGTGGCACGACGGCGATGGCTTCGTCGGCAGGTAAGCGCCTCCTTGTGTAAACTCGTCTTTTTTCTACTGAAGCAAACAAGTGCACGAGGAAATAAAGTCGTCCAGAAGAGTCTTGTCACGACGTTACAATTATGAACTAATGAGCAACATGCGTCGACTGTTGAGAGCAAGAGCAAGAGAAAGAGAAAGAGAGCCTGACTCTCACTAAGAGCACAGGTGTCTAAGCAAAGGTATCTAAGCAAAGGTTTACAAAGGATTACAAAGGCGGAGCATGCCGACAGGAGACTTTTTGGTCCATAACTAGGTCGGATGCGAAAAAAATATATATATAATAATGATAAATAAAAAATATGTAACAAAATATTCAATAATAAATAGAATAAGATAAATAATAATAAATAAAATAAATAAATAATAAAAGATAGAATAAGATAAATAATAAGCAAAATAAAATAAATGTTGACAAATTAAATAAATGCATAGGTAAAGGAAATAAATGCATCTTCTTCGTCTTCGTCTTCGTCTTCGTCTTACATTTAATTAAATAATAAATAGAATGAGTAAATGCATAGGTAAAAGCTTACATCTAATTGAATAATAATAAATAAAATAAGTAAATGCATAGGAAAATGAAATAAGTAAATGCATAGGTAAAAGCTTACATTTAATTGTCCTTGACATGCCCTCGTTGCAAAGACTGAGTGCCCAAATCCAGCCCAAGGATGAAACAAGCTCTCCGGTTCCATGTTACTGGGTCAACTCAGGATTGCTCCAAGGAAGAACACGAGGATAAAGATAAAGGAATGGCCGCAAGGCTTAGGCCCTGTTCACACTAGCGGTTCGAACCGCGGCGGTACCGCATAGTCAAGGAAAAATTCGTGGTTGTCTGTGAACCTCTGACTAACATTGGAATTGAACCACCGAGGTTCAAACCGTGGCGGTTGAAACCGCTGGTGTGAACAGGGCCTAAATCAATATCCGAGGTGTAGGATCGAACTGGAGGCTAATAGAAGCCCCCGTCGAGCTCGCTTCCGGGTTTTGTGTTGTATCCGGATCAGGAGATTACCCGGAAGGTTCTGGATTTGTCCTCCTTGGGGTCTCGTTCAGAGGTCGCACTCACATCAAGGCGTAAAATTTTCCTTCGCCGCTTTTCAACTCCAGACTGCTACGAGGTAGGACTCTAGAGAGATCGAGATGTTACGGGTCAGAGGTAAAGTGCGGACACGGCGTCCAAACGAGGACAAGAATCGAATTCGGGAATTCTTGGAACGTGATGGTGTAGCCATCTCTCATTCTCCCATTTTCTCTCTTTCTCTCTCTCTCTCTCTCTCTCTCTCTCTATCTATCTATCTATCTATCTATCTATCTATCTATCTATCTATCTATCTATCTATATATATATATATATATAAATAATTCTCTCTCATTCTCTCGTTCTCTCTCTCTCACCCACCCACCCACTCACTCACTCACTCACTCACTCACTCACTCACTCACTCACACAGTCTCACTCACTCACTCACTCACACATACACACACACACACACACACACACACACACACACACACACACACACACACACACACACACACACACACACACACACACACACACACACACACGCATCCTCTTACCCTCTCATTCCCTCGTCTCCCTTATCTTATTAACATCACCATTATCATTATTATTTCTTATTTATTTTGGGGGAAGAGGTTTCGGTGGTGGGGGGGGGGCGAGTGGATGTGCCATGGCACGGTAACCTGGTTGTGGGCCAGGTGGGCCTGTCACCCGTGTAATTGGCACACCGGGGCTCAATTACCTGCGAGAGTGGGTAATGTCGGGGATGCAATTACCGCCAAGAGGAGCGCAAGATGGCCGACGAGTGAAGACAGTAATGACGTGTGTAATAAGGCGGTGGTAGAGGGAGGGAGTCAGGGAGTGAGGGAGTGAAGGAGCCAGGGACTGAGGGAGTGAAGGAACCAGGGAAGGAGGGGGTGAGGGAGTGAGGGAGCCAGGGAGGGAGCCAGGGAGGGAGGGAGGGAGGGAGCCAAGGATGGAGGGTGAGAGGGAGCTAGGGAGTGAGGGAGTGATGGAGCCAAGGAGTTAGGGAGTGAGGGAATGAAGGAGCCAGGGAGGGATGGAGGGAGGGAGCCAAGGATGGAGAGTGAAAGGGAGCTAGGGAGGGAGGAAGTGAGAGAGTGAAGGAGCCAGGGAGTGAGGGAGTGAAGGAGCCAGGGAGGGATGGAGGGAGGGAGCCAAGGATGGAGAATGAAAGGGAGCTAGGGAGGGAGGAAGTGAGAGAGTGAAGGAGCCAGGGAGTGAGGGAGTGAAGGAGCCAGGGAGGGAGGGAGTGAGGGAGCCAAGGATGGAGAGTGAGAGGGAGCTAGGGAGGGAGGGAGTGAAGGAGTGAAGGAGCCAGGGAGGGGGGGGGAGTGAGGGAGCCGAGGATGAAGAATGAGAGGAATCTAGGGAGTGAGGGAGTGAAGGAGGGAGTGAGGGAACCAGGGAGTGAGGGAGTCAGGGAGTGAAGGATGGAGGGTGAGTTGGAGCTAGGGAGGGAGGGAGTGAAGGAGTCAGGGAGGGAGGGAGGGAGTGAGGGAGCCAAGGAGGAAGGGAGGGAGGGAGCCAGGGAGCGAGGGAAGGGGAGAGAAGGGGGCGTTGGAGATAGTTGGTTGAGAGGAAGAAGTGATGGGAGGGATAGTGGTGAGGGAGAGAGTCTCTGGCAAAGGCAGTTTTTTCTGATTTGTTTATCTTATTAATTTGTTTTGTTTTGTTGTTTGTTCATTTATTTGTTTATTCATTTCTTGTGGTGTCACTTGGTGTTGAAAGTTGAAGTGGTGGTGATGGGGATGTGATAGGTGATGGTGATGGTGATAGTGGTAATGAAGATGATGGTGATGGTGATAGTGGTAATGAAGATGATGGTGATGGTGATAGTGGTAATGAAGATGATGGTGATGATGATGGTGATGGTGATGTGATGATGATGATGGTGATGATAAGGATGTCACTGGTATTGGTAACAATGACGGAAATGGTGATGGTGACAGTGGCAGTGGTGAAAGTGACGGAAATGGTGATACTGTTTGAGTGGTGAAAATCGTGAATATGGTAATAGAGACGATGGTGGAGCAAAAAAAGAACACGGGTGACCCAATCTATCGCTGCGTTGATTTAATTTGTTTGTCGGCGGGTGATTTTATTCAATCCATGGAGTCTTTACCTTGGTTAGATCAGGTTAGGTCAGATTTGGTTAGGCCAGGTTTTGTTAAGTTAGGTTTTGTTAGGTCAGGTTTGGTTAGGTTAGGTTTGGTTAAGTCAGGTTTGGTTAGATCAGGTTTGGTTAAGTCAGGTTTGGTTAGGTCAGGTTTGGTTAGGTCAGATTTGGTTAGGTCAGGTTTGGTCAGGTCAGGTTTGGTCAGGTCAGGTTTGGTTAGGTCAGGTTTGGTTAGGTCAGATTTGGTTAGGTCAGATTTGGTTAGGTCAGATTTAGTTAGGTCAGATTTAACATTTTTAGAAGCTCTGCCAAGGGATTCAAACCCTAACCTGTGCGTGCATAATCACGAAGCCAAGACGCTAACGAGTGAGCTACGTGCGATGGTTCAAAAGGACTGTACAAATCCCCGACCACACATCACGTAGTTGCAGAAGACGTAGTCTTATTTTCATCCAATCCCCATATTAGGCGAGCCCTCCGACAAGTAGTGTATGTTTAAGACAGAACATTTTTAGAAGCTCTACCAAGGGATTCGAACCTGTGCGTGCATAATCACGAAGTCAAGACACTAGCAACTGAGCTTCGTGCTATGATTCAAAAGGACTGTACAAGTCCCCGACCACACTTCACGTAGCTGCAGAAGACGTAGTCTCATTTTCATCCAAAAAATGTTCAATCTGTCTTAAACACACACAACTTGTCGTAGGGCTCGCCTAATATGGGGATTGGATGAAAATGAGACTAAGTCTTCTGCAGCTACGTGAAGTGTGGTCGGGTACTTGTACAGTCCTTTTAAACCATCGCACGTAGCTCAGTTGCTACCGTCTTGACTTCGTGATTATGCACGCACAGGTCAGGGTTCGAATCCCTTGGCAGAGCTAAAAATATTCAATTTGTCTTAAACATACACAACTTGTCGGAGGGCTCGCCTAATATGGGGATTGGATGAAAATGAGTCTACGTCTTCTGCATCTACGTGAAGTGTGGCCGGGGACTTGTACAGTCCTTTTGAACCATCGCACGTAGCTCAGTCGCTAGCGTCTTGACTTCGTGATGCACGCACAGGTCAGGGTTCGAATCCCTTGGCAGAGCTTCTATATAATGTTCACTCTGTCTTAAACATACACAAATAGGTCAGAGTTGGTTAGGTCAGATTTGGTTGGGTCAGGTTTGGTAAGTCAGGTTTGGTTAGGTCAGGTTTGGTTAGGTCAGGTCAGGTTAGGTTAGGTTTTGTACGGTTAAATTAGGTTAGGTTACATCAGGTCAAATTAGGTTTTGTTAGGGTTGGTGAGACTAGTTGAGGTCAGGACAGAATAGTCATTGTATTGGCTGGAATTTAGAAAAATACCACCACAGACGGCGCTGTTTATCGAATTTGGCGTATTCTTACGTGATTATGGCGATATTATCGTCTTCTGGCGATACCGGCGACTAAATTTACTTTCAAAATATCTACATATCTGTAACATATCGATACAAAAGACTCTTTTAATGTAATTTAACTTTTAGTTGAATTAAATTTCATTTGATTGAATTCAATTTGATTTAACTTTTAATGTGATTTAATTTAGGAACTTTTGAATGTTACTAGAGATAGGCTCTTGGGTTAGCTCTCCGTGTGCATGGGGCAAAGGTGAGGGCTTCAGACGCTGCTAAGTGCCTCCTGGTGTAAGATATTCTATTTTTAGCCTCTGATGGTGTTACTGGAGTCCGCCATTGTCACCATGACAGCAATTATGGGGGAGCCTCCCTTTCAACACGGTGGAGAACTCTATGTATTCTATTCTGGCTAAGACCGCGAGATTTTTTGCGGCTGAGGAGACCTCTTCCTACCAGAAGGAGGGTCCATGGTGGACCGGGACCCCATGTGAGGTGAAACCCGGTTCCTTGGCTGCATAAAATCGTTTGTCACAAGCCGGAAGTCAATCGATAAAGTACGTCACCGAATTTAAGGTGTCAGGGGCGTTTCCAGGTGATGCTGTGTCTGGAACGTGGACCCGGAATGCTTCCACACTCGGCGCTCAAAAATGTCTCGACACAAGATGGTGTGACGTCACT
>NC_134789.1:11965732-11968232 GCF_046742065.1 Oratosquilla oratoria | reverse complement strand
CTGCCCGTTCCCGAGCCAGATGTTGCAATGGAATCTAGCTCTGAATCGGAATCTGATAACGCACTAGACAGGGCAGAGGTTGGAGAATACATGCCAGAAGAGAATGACTGGCCAGTGCCTCTAACACAAGCAGATCTCAATGACCTGACACGGGATCTAAACCTATCAAAGGAATCAGCACAGCTTCTGGGTTCTCGTCTTCGTGAGAAAAATTTGCTAGCACCTGAGACAACATTCTTTTGGTACCAAGAGCGTGAAAGAGAATTTAGACAGTTTTTCACAACCCAGAAGGACTCGTCATTAGTTTACTGCAACAACCTTGCTGGTTTGATTCAATCAATGGGGCTGGACTATGTTGCTACTGAATGGAGACTGTTCATCGACTCTTCCAGCAGAAGTCTCAAGGCAGTCCTCCTTCACAACGGAAATAAATACTCTTCAATTCCAATCGGTCATTCGGTGCAAATGAAAGAAACTCATGACAACATGGATCAGCTACTGTCTGCTCTGAACTACAATGACCATGGTTGGTTGATCTGTGGAGATCTTAAGGTAGTTGGATTGGTTTTGGGACTACAGGGTGGGTACACTAAGTATCCATGCTTTTTGTGTTTGTGGGATAGTCGGGCTGATGATCAACATTTTGTCAGACAAGAATGGCCACCACGACAACGTTTGGAACCTGGTTCACACAATGTTCAGGCTCGTTCTCTTGTTGAACCAAACAAGGTCTTACTCCCACCTTTACATATCAAACTGGGACTGATGAAGAACTTTGTGAAGGCAATGGACAAGGACGGCATGGGATTTACTTTTCTTCAGCAGAAGTTTCCTCGGATCAGTCTGGAAAAGCTTAAGGCTGGCATCTTTGATGGGCCTCAGATAAGGGAACTTATGAAGGACTCAATGTTTGACGATGCACTGAATGCAGCTGAGCTGTCCGTTTGGTGGTCGCTTAAGTCCGTGATAAGAAACTTTCTAGGAAATAACCGAAGTGCAGAATACGAGAAAGAAGTCGATGAGCTCTTGAACAGCTATCAAAAATTAGGGGCTCGCATGTCAGTCAAAATGCACTTTCTACGGTCCCACTTAGACTATTTCCATCAGAACTGTGGTGACTTCAGTGAGGAACAGGGAGAACGTTTCCACCAGGATATTCGTGTCATGGAAGAACGCTACCAAGGCCGGTGGGATGTGAACTTTCTTGCGGACTACTGTTGGTGTTTGAAACGAGACGTGGTGGCTGCCCAACACAGGAGAAATTCACTGAAAAGGCCCTTCATCCATGATTAGATTTTCTGTAATATATCCTCTTTATCTTCTGAACTATGCAAGAAAAAATTATTTCTTTTGTCAAGAATTTTTTTTCCAAAATTAAAGGGAATAAATAGCACTAAATGGCGTTTTTAATTATTTTTACCGCCTCGTATCTCAAAAACGTGACCTGATTGAACAAAATGAGTGTGATTTTTAGATTCTGCATAGCAAATTACCCTAGAATCAGTTATCAGATGCTTTACCTTTGAAACTTTGCAGGCCAGTGTAATGAATAGAGATGAAATTATAATAACCTTATGTCACGTGATTTTCTTAGGTGGCAGCCAGAATAAACATGATTGACGAATATAGATGCCAAATGTCTAGTATATATACATATATATATATATATATATATATGTATATATATACATGTGTATATATATGTATATGTATACATATATATGTATATATATAAATATGTATATATATATAAATATGTATATATATAAATATGTATATATATATATATATATATATATATATATATATATATATATATATATATATATATATATACTTTTTTGTGTCTAATTTGATCTTTCACTCTCTCCCCTTCGTCCAACCACTCCCTTTTTCTCACTCCCCCATCAATTAGTACACTCTCCCCTCTCCCCTCCCCCTCTTCCTCCTCCTAAACTTATGCCACCTCCCCTTTCTCCCCTCTCACTTCCACTCCTACTCCCACTCCTATTCACAATCCCACTCTTACTCCCACGCTAACTCCTACTTTCGTTTCCCTTCTCATTGACCACTCCCTCCCTCCCCTCTTTCCTCATTTCTCTTCCTCCACCCTTCCCTTCTTCGTCCCTCTCCTCCTTTTCCATTTCGAATCCCACTCCCCCTTCCCCTCCCACTCCTATTCTTACGCCAATTCCCATTTCCATTTCCACTCCCCCTCCCACTCCCACTCCCACTCCCACTCCTACGGCAATTCCCACTTCCACTCCCCCTCCCACTCCCACTCCCACTCCTACGCCAATTCCCACCTCCACTCCCACTCACCCTCCGACTCCCACTCCCACACCAGCTCCCACTTACGTTTCCCTTTTCATTGACCTCGCCCCTTCCCCTCTCCGTCGCCAGGTCCCCTCACCCTTCCCCTCCCACTTTCTCCCTCCATCCCTCCCACTTTCCCATCCCTCTTCCTCCCACTATCCCCCCTCTTCCCCACCAACCTGTT
>NC_134789.1:11945732-11958232 GCF_046742065.1 Oratosquilla oratoria | reverse complement strand
CACCTTATGAGCCGTTGTTTGAGTGGCAAGACCTGACCTGCTGTGTAAATAGTCTGACCTGTAGCTCTTCACCTTCACCTCATTGACCTGTTCTGCAAATAGTATGACCTCGTAACATGACGTATGAATGGCCAGGTCATATAAATCCCTTACTATATGAAGGGCTCCACCTTACAGCTCCTGTGAAAATAGTTTTACCGCTTGAGTTCCTATTCAAATACTTGCCTTTGAGCTTCTGTGAAAATAGCTGGACCTTAGGAGCTTCCACCTAGATTAGATTGACCTTATGATCTTCTATTGGAAAGTCTTGAACCGGCGAGCTTCTATTTGAACAGTCTGCCCTCAATGTAAAGCGTTAGGATCGTAGCCTTGTAGTGCAGGCATTGGAAACTTGATTGTTTGGCCTGACAGTCCGATTCCTGGCCCTTGTAATGCTAATTCAATTCTGGGAGGATAATGGAAGCTTTTAAAGTAATTTTCGGCCTCTGTGACGACGAGCGATAAGCATTTCGGGTGGAGGAGTCCCTTGTCACTGGCCGCTGGGCTTCTGTTGTCGCCAGCGTAATGGTGTATTGACTGCTCGAAATCAACGGAACGTCGACAACAGAAGAGTCGGTTCTGTTTGTAGTGAGGAGGGATTTGCTTTAACTGAATGAAGTCGTCAGGTAGAGGCTGGAATATGTGTTATTGAAAGAACACACACGCTAACACATACACACACACACACACACACACACACACACACACACACACACACACACACACACACACACACACACACACACACACACACACACATATGTATATATATATATATGTATATATATATATATATATATATATATATATATATATATATATATATATATATAGTGTGTATGTGTGCGTGTGTGCGTGTGTGTGTGTGTGTGTGTGTGTGTGTGTGTGCGTGTGTGTGTGTGTGTGTGTGTGTGTGACTGTGTGTGTGACTGTGTGTGTGTGTGTGTGTGTGTGTGTAGAAAAACACTGGAAAACATTGCTCTTTTGAAAAGGTGAAAGATAAAATCCAAGAAAAGGAGTTGGAGGGTGGAAGAAAAAAATATCCGAAAGAGAGAGCGAGAGAGAAAGAGAGAGAAAAAGAGAGAGAGTGAGAAAGAGAGAGAGAAAGAAAGAGAAAGAGAGATAAAGAGAGAAATGAAGCAGAAAACAGCAAGCCAAGGTGCTCTGTAGTTACTTGTCCAGGTGTCGAAAGTTGGTCGACATCTCGGAAGAGAAACGGAAGACTTGGACGAGCTTTGCTCTCGGCAGAGGCAAGGGGGGAGGAGGGGGAGGGGGGGAAGGACCAGGAGAGCAATTTGTATATATCAGTCGTGCGAACCAGCGACGGTTTGCGACGCTCGTTAGCTCAAACTTTGTCTTCCCTTCTTCAGCTCGCCTCCACCTGGTGGTCTTCGGGGCTTCGTGTCCCTGAAGGCGTCTGAGACGTTTATTCAGCTGTGGGGCTCTTCCGGAGAGGATGGGACCTTCGCTTCCAGTTTTGTTTCCAGTTTGTTCATTCTTGTGAATAAAATTGCCTGGTGAAGAATTGCGTGGGGGGGAAGAAAACGAAGGAGAAGGAGAAGAATGAAGAGAAAGAAGGGAAGGAGGAGGAGAAGATGGAGAAGGAGGAGAAGAAGAAAGAGAAAAGAAGAAGGAAACGAAGAAGGAGAAGAAGGAAAAGGAGAAGAAGAAGATGAAGAAGAAGTAGTAGAATGAGAAGAAGAAGAAGAAGGAGAAGAAGGGGAAGAAGGACAAAATGGAGAAGGAGGAGGAGAAGAAGAAGAAGAAAGAGGAGGAGGAAAAGGAAGAGGAGGCAGGGAGCATACGCTAGGAAGCGATGAGTGCCCGCAGCCAAAACCGCCACCTTTATCCTACGATGCGCTTTTGGGAATGATTGGAATGGTAATTGTACCTGGGAATCGAAGAGAAGTGCAGGACTCGAACCCACAACAAGAAGGATGCGAGACCAGTACGCTTACCATTGCGCCACTTACAGAATTAAAAAAAAAACATGCACAAAATGGAGGAGGAGAGGAAGAAGGGAAAGAAGAGAGGAAGTAGGAAAATAATAGAACAAAGAGACAGAAGAGAAGCAGAAGGACTAAGGATAGAAGTAATTGAAAATAAAAAGAAGAAATGGGAAGAAGAGATAATAGGAAAGCGAAGAGAAATAATAAAGAATGTAGGGGAAAGGTGTAGGAGGAGGAAGATGAGAAATCTGAAGAGAAAATATAGAGGAGGATGAAGGAAAAGAAATGGAGAAGGATGATGAGGGAGGAAAAGAAGAAAAAAGAGAAGGAGGAGGAGGTGAAAGAAGAGGCGGAAGAGGGAAGAAGAGAGAGAGGAAGAAGAGAAGTAAGAAGTAAAGGTAGTTGGAGGAGTAGGGAGAGAAAGATGAAGGAGGAAAAAGAGGAATTAAGAAGAGAGGGAAGGAGGAAGAGCAGGAAAGAGGAAGAGAAGGAAGGAGGAACAGAAGGAAGGAGGAAAAAGAGGAATTAGGAAGAGGAGGAGGAGGAGGAGAGGTATTTTGTTAGCGATAAGCAACTCCTACATCCTTCGGCAAAAATATATCTTCGAAAAGTTGGAATTTTAGAGGTGGTCAAGGAGTCATTTAAAAAGGAAGAAGAAGAGGCGGAGGAGGAAGAGGAGGAGGAGGAAGATTAGGAGGAAGAGGAAGAGGAGGAGGAGGAAGAGGAGGAGGAGGAAGAGGAGGCGGGGGCGGAGGCGCGATAGGCGAAGGGAGAGGTAGAGTATGCAGAGGAGGTGAAAGAGGAAGGGAGGGAAGATGGGAGAGAGGGAGAGAAGAGAGGAGGAAGCGAGTGACGGAAAAGAGAGTAAGGAAAGAAGAGAGGAAAGGATAGAAAAAAAGAGGAGGAGGAAGAAAAGAAGACCTTGTAAATTGGAGTGCATGGCTTTTGATAGACGAGCGACTTGGCTGACCTGCATTGACCCGGCCTGACTTGGCTCGACATGTTGAAGACCGTGATTCGAGATGAGGACCAACTGTTGTGAACAAGATGGCCCTAAATGGACCGTTATTAAAAACTTGTGCTGCTCCCCCCCCTCCCCCCGTGCCTGAGACGCATCTTGATTACGAAGGGAAGAGGAGGAGAGGGGAGGGAAGGTAAGGGAAGAGAAAGAAAGGGAAGGCGAGTGAAAAAAGGGCAGAGAAGGAAACGAAATGGGATGGAAGAAAAAGGAAGGGTAGGAAGGGAAGGGAAGGGAAGAGAAGGGAAGGGAAGGCCAGGGAAAAAAGGGAAGGGATGTGTAATGAAAGGGAGGGCAGGGAAAGGAACGAAAGGGAATGGAAGGAAAGGGAAGGGTAGGCACGATAAAGAAAGGGAAGGGAAGAGAAAAGAAGAGGACAGAATGGAAAGGAAGGGGAAGGAAAAGGGAAAGAAAGGGAAGGAGAAGGGAAAGGAAAAGAAGGGGAAGGGAAAGGAAGGGAAGGAAAGGGAAGAGAAAGGAAGGGAAATAAAGAGGAGGGAGAGAAAGTAAGGGAAAAGAAGAGAAAGGAAGGTGAGGGAAAGGAAGAGGAGGGAAGGGAAGGGAAAAGAAGGGAAGGAAAGGGAAGGGAATGGAAGCGAATAGAAGAGGAGGGAAGGAGAAGGTAAAGAAAGGAAAGGGAGAGGAAGAGGAGGGAAGGGGATGGGGAGTCTGGGATGGATGAGAGGGGTAGATAGAATGGAAGGGGGAGGGGGAGGGGTAGGGGGAAGGGATAAAAGTGTATAAACAAACAATCAAATAAAACACAAACAAAGAAACAGGCAATAAAACACAGGTAAAAAAAATCAATCGAATGAGTCTAAGAATATTAATTTGTTGGTAGTCATGTGCAAAGGCGCTTGCTCCGAGTTCGAATGTTCAGTGTTTGTTTATATATATATATATATATATATATATATATATATATATATATATATATATATATATATATATATATATATAATATATATTTATATATATAAGTGGATGGGTGGTGAGATAAACACAGGGAACCGTTAGGATTTTTTTCTGACGTTAGGGATTTACTCTGAGTGCAGAGTACTCTGAAGAAGTCCTGGTAAGGACGAAACGTTAGAATGAATCTTTAACGGTTCCCTGTGTTTATCTCACCACCCATCCACTCATCTGTCTTACATATTTCAATATATATATATATATATATATATATATATATATATATATATACAGTATATATATAAATATATATATATATATATATATATGTGAGTGTGTGTGTGTGTGTGTGTGTGTGTGTGTGTGTGTGTGTTTGTATTTTGTGTAGAGGTGCCATTGAAAAAAGCGCTTAACCTGGATATAGAATTGCATCAGCGTATGTAAGTCTGATATTCTTGCATGGTATCAGCGTGGGAACAAAATCTATTTTTTTCTCACACCTTTTTTATTTATTTTATTTAATTAATAAATTAATTAATCAAGTAATTTGTATATCTATTTACTCAGCTAATTCATTTATTCATTCATCAATCATTATCTATTATTCATTCACTCGTTCATTTATATATTAATTCATTTAGATAGTTTACATAATAAGAAAATACTTTGGGTCGATATTTGGAGGTGATATTTTCTTTGTGAAATCCGGGGGCGACGAAATGACAGGTGAAATAGAGCAGGCGGACTTTTCGCCCGGCGAGGCCTGAGCAGAGAAAGTAGGACGTCTGGACGCATCTGGTCGAATTGGAATTTATGGCCGGATTTCCAATTCCAGGATCTGCGCGCGCGTACGAACACACATACACATGCTTGCGCGCACACACACACACACACACACACACACACACACACACACACACACACACACACACACACACACACACACACACACACACACACACACACACACACACCTATTTTAATATATATATATATATATATATATATATATATATATATATATACTGTATATATATATCTATATATATTTGTATATGTATATATATATACTGATTCAAATTCTTAATATTTTCAATTTTTCTTATCATGATTTTTCCTGCTGGGAGGTAGGTGTGTGTGTGTGTGTGTGTGTGTGTGTGTGTGTGTGTGTGTGTGTGTGTGTGTGTGTGTGTGTGTGTGTGTGTGTGTGTGTGTGTGTGTGTGATTACGAAAGAAGTTTGAGACCCCGACCCTCAGAAGAACTCTTAAGACGAAGTCATCAACTTTCTTCTCCATTTCCTTTTTTTTTTCTTTTTGAATCCAGGAACTCGTCCATATTTGAATTCCTCCTCTCTTTCCCATCCGGAGCTTCTCCGCGATTTCTTTTCCTCAGACACGTTCTCGTAATTCCTGCCAATTCCACCTCGAGTTATCCACATAAGTGTCTGTACATGAGTGTTAGGTTCACCATGGTCTTGGATCACGTGTTGGACTCGGGATCGATATCTATTTCCCTCTCGGAAGAGAACTCAGAGTTCATACATGACCGACCTATGGGTAATGCTGTGACCTTACACGCACACACACCCTCAACTCCCCGCCCACGAGAGTTGGAGTAACGACCCGCAGAGCAGTGATACTGAAATTATTTCAGCCCTGGAAGGGATTCGAACGCGGACCACCATAGTAGCAGTCGGAAACTCTACCACCGCTCCACAGAGTCGTGTGTGTCTGTGTCTGTGCCTATGCGTCTGTGTGCCTACGTGACTAACGACAACAGTCATAGGATCGCTACTTCTTCAAACGGGCGTCACATTTAATATGTTTAACTTTTATATTCACGTTGGGGTAAGGTGAGTTTATTATACAGTTACAATGGATTAAGGTCCTCAGCTAACCTTGGATTTACTTCTGAAATGAACTAAGTCACCTATCATTTGTTGCGTCAAAATGTAGAATCTACTTTATCTAAAGGTAGTATGTGTACACACACACACACACACACACACACACACACACACACACACACACACACACACACACACACACACACACACACACACACACACACGCACACATATATATATATATATACATATATAGATATATAGATATGTATATAATACATATATATATATATATGTATATTATAGTTGCAAAGTGTCCCTATATTTCGTTGAAACGAAATAAGTGATCTCTTATTTCGTAGAATGGTCAGTTACTGTCTTGTAGTTGTAATTGTAGGAAAGATAAATACGCGTTCATCTGACATCGTATAAAAAATGTTGTGTCCCACTGAACGTGTGTGTGTGTGTGTGTGTGTGTGTGTGTGTGTGTGTGTGTGTGTGTGTGTGTGTGTGTGTGTGTGTGTGTGTGTGTGTGTGTGTGTGTATGTGTGTGTGTGTGAGTGTGTGTGTGTATGTGTGTGTGTGTGTATGTTTGTTTGTGTGTGTGTGTGTGTGTATGTGTGCGCGCGCGTGTGTGTGCGTGTGTGTGTGTGTGTGTGTGTGTGCGTGTGTAGGTGTGTGTGTGTGTGTTAGTATGTGTGTGTGTGTGTGTGTGTGTGTGTGTGTGTGTGTGTGTGTGTGTGTGTGAGTGTGTGTGTGGGTATAGGCGTGGGTGGGTGGGTGTAGGCGCACGCGCGCGTGTATGTGTGAGTTGGTGTAGGCGTGTGTATGTGTGTGTGTGTGTGTGTGTGTGTGTGTGTGTGTGTGTGTGTGTGTGTGTGTGTGTGTGTGTGTGTGTGTGTGTGTGTGTGTGTGTGTGCGTGTGTGTGTGAGAATTTGTCTCAACTTGTCACACTTTTCGAGTTAGTTGGCACTCCGGTGCCAGGGAGGCAGACACCCTCTCTCAATCTTGCTCAACTCTTCTTCATTAGGCGAGGTCCGCCCACACGACCCGCCCCATTCGACCCCACCCCCTCCTCCCTTTGGGGGAAAGGGGGGAGAGGGGGAAAGGGGGGAGGTCAAGGTGATATGCCTCCTTCTTAGGGTTTTTTCCTCCAGAAGCTCTTCCTACGTCCGTTTCTGCTTCTTCTTTGCCCTCTCCTAGTCTTCCTCCTCCTCCTCCTCCTCCTCCTCCTCCTCCTCTTCTCATTCTTTCTCCTCTTGTTTCTCCTCTTCTTCCTTTTCCTCCTCTTTCTTCTCTTCCTTCTCCTTCTCTTGCTTCTCCTCTTCCTCTTCCTCTTCCTCCTCTTCTTTCTCAATCTACGTTTCCTCCTCTTCTCATTCTTCCTCTTCTTGTTTTTCCTCTTCTTCCTTTTCCTCCTCTTCCTTCTATTCTTTCTCCTTCTTCTCCTTCTCCTCCTCTTCCTCTTCCTCCTCTTCTTTCTCAATCGATTCTTCCTCCTTTTTTCCTTCCTCTTCATATTTCTCCTCCCACTTCCTTCTCCTCCTTTGCCTCCTCCCCTCCTCCTTTTCCTCCTTTTCCTCCCCCTCCTTCTCCTCCTTCTCTTCTTGCTTCTCCTCCTTCTTTTCTTCTTCCTCCTCCTTCTTCTCCTCCTCTTCTCACTCTTCCTCTTCTTATTTCTCCTCTTCCTTCTCCTCTTCTCATTCTTCCTCCTCTTATTTCTCCTCTTTCTTCTCCTCCTCTTCCTTCTCTTTTTTTTCCTCCTTCTCCTTCTCCTCTTCCTCTTCCTCTTCCTCCTCTTCTTTCTCAATCTACTCTTCCTCTTTTTCTCCTTCCTCTTCTTATTTCTCCTCCCACTTCCTTCTCCTCCTCTGCCTCCTCCCCTCCTCCTTCTCCTCCTCTTCCTCCCCTCCTCCTCCTCTTTCTCCTCCTCCTTCTCCTCTTCCTCCTCCTCCTCTTCCTCCTCCTCATTCTTCTCCTCTTCCTCCTCCTTCTTCTCCTCCTCTTCTCACTCTTCCTCTTCTTATTTCTCCTCTTCCTTCTTCTCCTCCTCCTCCACCTCCTCCCTCTCCTCCTTTTCCTCCTCGTCCACCTAATCCTTCTCCTCCTTCTACTTCTCCTCCTCCTCTTCCTCTTCCTCCTCCTCCTTCTTCTCATCCTCTTCTCATTTTTCCTCTTCTCATTCTTTCTCTTCTCATTCTTTCTCTTCATATTTCTCCTCCTCTTCCTTCTCCTCCTCCTTCTCCTCTTCCTCCTCCTCCTCCTTTTCGTCTTTCTTCTCCTCTTCTTCTCCTCCTCTTTTCACTCTTCCTCTTCTCATTCTTCCTCATCTTATTTCTCCCTTTCCTTCTCCTCCATCTCCTCCGCCTCCACCTCCTCCTCCTCCTCCTTCTCCCCCTCTTTCTCCTCGTCCACCTACTCCTCCTTCTCCTCCTCCTCCTCCTCCTTTTCCTACTCTTCTCATTCTTCCTCTTCTCATTCTTTTCTCTTCTTATTTCTCCTCCTCTTCCTTCTCCTCCTCCACCTCCTTCTCTTTCTTCTCTTCTCCTTACTCCTCTTCTTATTTCTCTTTCTCCTCTTCTTCCTGCTCTTCCTTCTTCTTCTCTTCTCCTTACTCCTCCTCTTTCTTCTCATCTCCTTACTCCTCTTCTTATTTCTCCTTCTCCTCCTCTTCCTCCTGCTCCTCCTTTTCTTCTTCCTCTTGCTGCTGCTGCTGCTCCTCCTCCTCCTTCTGCTCCTTCTCCTCTTCCTTCTCCTGCTGTTTCTCTTCCTCCTCCTCCTCTTCCTCATTCTTCTCCTCCTCCTCTTCTCATTCATCCTCTTATTTTTTCTTGTTCCCTTCCTCCTTCTCCTTCCCTTCTTCCTTTTCTTCTTCTCCTCAACCTCCACTTCCTTCTCCTCCTCTTCCTCCTCCTCCTCTTCCTCTTCTCATTCTTCTTCTTATTTCTCATCCTCTTCCTCCTCCACCTGCTCCTCCTCCTCCTCTTCCCCTCCTCTTTCCCTCCTCCTCCCCCTCTCCTCCCACTTCTTTTGACTTCCATATACTTTTGTTTTTTCTTCTGCTGCTGCTCCTCCTCCTCCTCCTTCTACTGTTGCACTTCCATCTGTTTTTTATTTTTTCTTCTCCTCTTCCACCTCCTTTCTCTCTCATTTTACTCCTTTTCTTCCTTCGCTTCCCTCCCTCCCTCACCTCCACTGCCCTCTACTTCACCTCCTCCCTCTATTCCTGCTTTGTCAACTCGTCTTTTTCTTTTGGCGACAACTTTTACTTTTGCTTTCTCCCCTTTCTAATCTTCCTTCTCTTCTCTTCTTTAGTTCGTTCACCGCTTCCATTCTTTTCTTTTCCTCGTTTATCTCTTTTCTTCCATTTTTGCCATCTCTTCTTCCCTCTTTTTTTCCCTTTTTCTTTATTCCTCCTCTCCGTTCCTCGTTCTTCCTTTTCTCCTTCTTCATCGTTCCATCCCGCAATGCCTCATGTTCAGAATTTCCATCTGTAGTTTCTCCCATTCCACCTTGTTCTCGTGCCCCCCCCGCGCGCGCTCCGTCGCTGCCATCTGCGCGTTCTTGTTCCCAATATTGTTGTTATTTGCCCAGGTGGTGGTGGTGTTGCTCGTGGTGGAGGTGTTTGTACAGGTGCTTTGCCAGCTGTTGCCACAGTTCAAGTGTTTACTTGTTCTCTCTCTCGCTTCTCTTTTTTCTATGCGGGTGCCGGGTTTGTCTTGATACGGGCTCGATGCCTGGCACCGGGGTTACAGGGACAAAGAAGGCCTCTTCACGGTCCTGCTTGGCCAAGTACCACTCGAGGTGCCAGGAGGAAGGTCTGGGACGCCTTCAAGAGGAGTACTCCAAAATGTGTTGTCACAGTGGCTGAAGTCGTTTATTTTTCAAAAGCCGCCGTAGGTGTGTTGCTGAAGTTCTTTTTAATTTTACAAGAGGAAAAAATGGAAGGAAAATGGAGAAAAAAAAGGAAAAGGTTTTTGATATATTTTTTTCATATGTATTCACTGAAGAATTAATTTTTTTTGTCGGAAATCTCAGACTAGCAAGTCACTTCATTCTTCGCGAAATCTAACAAAACGTGAAAAAGGGACAGTAGGGGCACGAGTTCGAAGCTCCCGGAGGTCTATGTCTCTGGAGTTGATGGAGTCTGAGAATGCGCACAATTAGACGCAAAGATAGAATGTAAATAGGTATATAGATAAATAATGAGATACATAAATAACGAAAGAGATAGATTGCTAACGAGATAGATTGCTAGCGAGAGAGACTGCTAACGAGAGAGATTGCTAACGGAAAAGATTGCTAACGAGATAGACTGCTAACGAGATAGATTGCTAACGAGATAGATTGCTAACGAGATAGATTGCTAACGAGATAGATTGCTAACGAGATAGATTGCTAACGAGATAGATTGCTAACGAGATAGATTGCTAACGAGATAGGTTGCTAACGAGAGCGATAGATAACGAGAGAGATAGATAACGAGAGAGATAGGTAATGAGAGAGATTTCTAACGAAATACACTGCTAACGAGATAGACTGCTAAAAAGAGAGATGGGTAACAAGAGATAACGAGAGATAATGTATGGGAGGAGGAGGAGGTGCTTATTCTCAACTGAATAAAATCGACCGCCGGCAGACAGAATAAGGGCTGAAAATGATAGATATTGTTGATGTGGTTCGGGATGAAGAGTCAAACATCTTCAGTCCGAAGACTATATTCAACCTGAATGGAACATTTTGGATTAGGAAGACCCGAGACAGTCGCCAGTCCGAACGGATAGAAGCGCAGGTGTCAGGAATAGCCTGAAGCTATTGGTGCAAACGTAAGTGTTGGTGCAAAAGGTGAGGAGGGATGTGTTAGTTAAAAAAGGTGCAGACATAGATACTGGTTCAAATGGTGCAAACGTGAGTGCTTGTGCAAAAGGTGAAGAGGGAGGTGTTATTTCAAAAAGGTGCAGACATAGATACTGGTTGAAATGGTGGAAACGTAGATGTTGGTGCAAAAGGTGAAGAGAGTGGTGTTATTTCAAAAATGGTGCAGACATAGATATTAGTTCAAATGGTGTAAACGTAGATGTTGGTTTTTAAAGGTGAAAATAAAATCGACAGTTTCAGAAGTGCAAACAGGTCTTGGTTCAAGCAGTTGCTATTGTATCAAGTGGTGCATATGTACGTGTTTACACGGAAAGCGCAAATGGTGCAAATTGGTTCAAGAGGTTGTACAAACACAGATGTTGGGTTGGTGTTATCGATGTTGGCTTGGTGAGACATCGGTTGCCGCTGTTGCTCGGTGGTGCAAATATTTGACCCTGGTATAAACTGAGAGCCTTTGTATATTTTTTCTTATTTATTTATTCGTCGATATATTGATTGATTTGTTTGTTTATCACACATTCACACAGAGGTAGACATTGGTGTCTCTGGTATAGGTTTTCTATATTTTTTTTTTATTAATTTATATTTATTATTTTTTCTATTATTGTTTTCATTTATGTATGCATAAAACTATTATTATATTTATTTTTTCTATTTCTAGTTTGTATGTTTATTTGTTTATATATGTATTCAGATATTTCCCTATTATTGTTTCATCTAGTTATTTATCTAATAATTTATTTACCTATATGCTTTTTAGTCATTTTTCATTGTATTTTTACTTATTTTTTATTTCTTTGTTTACCTATTTATGTATTAATTTTTTACTCATTTGTATATTTCTAATTTGTCTATTATATCATCAATAATTTTTTTGCTTACGCGTTCATTATAAATTCATTCGACCACTGTCAATTAGCTTGTAAATGTATTTTTTTTACTATGTACCACTTGTTCATTTATTCATGTTAGTTCTGTCTGTTGTTATTTTATCACCTAAGCTCAATATCTCTATATATCTATTTATTATTCTGTTATTAGATATGTTTTATCAATATACATGCATTTATCTATTCATTCATCTATTGGTTTATAATTCATTTATTTAATATTTATTAGATTGTCACCTTTTATATATTTGTCTATTACTAGTTCTCCAATTTATATGCATATATGTATATCTTGATTTGTAGTATTTATTTGTTGCACTGTCGATACAGATTGAGGCCTAGTGAGAGAAGGTCTGCTCAATTAAAGACAGAAAATTCCTGAATCCGTTTCTGGGTCTCACATTGAACCAAGCCAATCAGCGGGCGTCACGCTAACTGGAGGCGGGGTCAGTGGAACACAAGCACCAATCAGAGGCTTCGGTTTCAGACGACGACTGCAGATGTCTGTAATCCACTCATTATAGTTCGGTGGAGATGTGTTACAGAACAGAAGTTTCAGTCCTTGGGATAAGGGCCTAAAGCGAGAGACAAAAGCAAAGGCAACAAATATGAAAAAGATACAATTCGGAAATTATGGGAATCTGGATCTAAATGAAAATTTGAAAATCATGAACCAACTATTTGGCAACGGCGGGAAAGAAACTCTTCTCCAATTTAAGGTGAACAGGTTGGATTACGTCATGTGTGTTAACACTTACCTTGGCTGTCTGAGCACACATACACGCACGCACACACACACACACACACACACACACACACACACACACACACACACACACACACACACACACACACACACACACACACACACACACACACACATATATATATATATATATACATATATATATATATATATATATATATATATATATACATATATATATATATATATACAATATATAC
>NC_134789.1:11935732-11943232 GCF_046742065.1 Oratosquilla oratoria | reverse complement strand
CGTTAAGGAAGAAGCTCATAAACATATTATTTTTTTGGAATCAAGGGGGTGATATGAATATGAACGAAATATCGTCACGTAAAAAATAAAATAAAATAAATAAGTAACAACAACAAAAAATGAATGAATGAATGAATAACTAAATATATAAATGGGATGGGGGTAGGGAGGGTTTGACCACCGGGGCACCTGGGTTGCGATCCTTGCCCCACATAAAAAGCCTTGCTTTCATATAAATACATACACACACACACACACACACACACACACACACACACACACACACACACACACACACACACACACACACACACACACACACACACACACACACACACACACACACAGCCTCTATTTGTTCAATTCCCTGTGCTCCTCTTTCAGAGAGGCAACACGGTTATATTTCCTTTTCCTTTCCTTTTCCTTTTAGTCCGAGCTTGTTCGCTGGAAAACGCAACCATTCTCCCCCCTTCCTCCTCCTCCCTTCCCCCCTTCCCCCCTCCCCCGCTCCTCTATCTGAAATATGTTTTCGAAATGATTCCCCACCTTTGGGGGAACATGCCACCACCTCTGGCCACGCCAACCAAAGGCATTTGAAGTGTGTGTGTGTTTCTGTAAAGCCTACATAATCACAACTCGATGAATATGCAAATGGCCCCAACGTGCCTGGCTGACCGCCCGCACGCCCGTGAGCTCGCACGCCCACCCCTCTGCCCTGCCTTTCACACCTCGTGGGCTGACTGTGATCTGCACAGGGATCGATGGATCTTCTGGTTTTAGTTCCTCGAACTCGGGGGATTCGTTTTTCGAAAACGGGTTTCGTTCCATACGTGAGAGGCCGTAGGGAAGGATATACACACACACACAAGTAGACACACGCACACGTGCACAAACACATACACACAGCACACACACAACATTACCCATAGATCGGTCATATACGAGCTCTGAGCTCTCTTCCGGGGGAGGTAATTGTCGATCACGAGTCAAACACGTGATCCAAGGCCATGGTGAATCACACACACACACACACACACACACACACACACACACACACACACACACACACACACACACACACACACACACACACACACACACACACACACACACACACACACACACACACACACACACACACACACACACAGCATTACCCATAGATCGGTCATATATGAGCTCTGAGCTCTCTTCCGGGAGGGTAATAGCTGTCGATCACGAGTTCAACACGTTATCCAAGACTATGGTGAATCACACACACACACACACACACACACACACACACACACACACACACACACACACACACACACACACACACACACACACACACACACACACACACACACACACGGCGATCACCCTACCATAGATAAGTGAAATCGAATGAACACGTATGATTGTATAGGGAATCTAATTCAGGAGTGCGCGACAGAAACAGATCCAATTAACCAGGTGCACACACACACACACACACACACACACACACACACACACACACACACGTATGTAAACTTCTACCTCATCACCTGTATTCTGTCGCTGATATCTAATGACGTTCCTTATGTTGCAAGTACTGTATAGGTTTTGTTGCATATCTATTTCTTGCAAATCTATCATAATTAATGTATATATATATTATATATATATATATATATATATATTATATATATATGTGTGTGTGTTTGTGTATACGCATATAGACTGTTATGTATTTGTATTATGCTTTGATAAATGTATGTAAATATACATTCATTTACATATATATGGGGGGCAGGGAGGAAAGTGACGGAGAATAGGGGGAGGAGGAGAATGGTAGGCAGAGGACGGGGGACGGTGGGGAGAGGGCAGAGGGAATGGGAGAGAGGGTAGGAAGGGAGAGGAGGATTTGGAGGATGGGAGGTGAGCATGCTGACAGGAGACCTTTTGGTCCATAACTAGGTCGGATGAAAAATGAAATAAAATAAAATAAGTAAATATAAATATAAATAAATAAATACAAATAAGTAAATATAGATAAGTAAATAAAATTTCACGTTTTTCTTGATTTCCTTGTTATTCCCAAAGACTTGTTCTTTGTTCATTTCATTTTAGTTTCCATCAGGTGAATTAAATTGTCTGGCGACAGACATAACAAATGTACGTATCGGGAATCGTGGTGCCAAGGATAGTGTTGTCTTTGAGTGCCAAGCTGGCACAATGGTACGTCGCGTGGCACGTCACGTGGCACGTTGCGTGGCACTGTATTCTCGTCCTGTCTGAATCGGGAGACAGTTAACTTGGACTTATGTTGTGCGTGTTTTGTTGTTACCCAGCTATTGTCATGTTAACATTATTTGTATATATATAACAGAAATGAAAACAAATATTTTTTATTTTGTTTTTCTATTTTCGAAGGTCAATCTGTAAAAGTTGAGTGTTTTAGAAAAGTATATTTGATTTCTGAATATTTAGTTTACCGTATATTGAAAAAAGAATGTGTCTTTATTTTTAACCATAAAACTGTGTTTAAAGATGAAAGCAGCAACATAAGAGTAACGCCTTTGAGCTGTCGGCGTACTTTAGATATTTTCTTTTGTTTATCGACAGAATTAATCTTTATTGATTTTGTTCTTCCTAACATAATTTAATAAAAACGCGCTAGAAACAACAAGAAGGAATTGTACAAAATGTTCATAAAGCTCACGTACGTACTTTAGGAATATATCCTCCATCGAAAACAAATCCACAATTTTCTATTGTGAAATGAAAAATTATTGTTTTGCAAACAGTATGGAAGCTCAAGTCAGTACATTTCGCAGCCAACCGAACACCATTGCCCCGTCCCCTTCCCCTTCAACATGAAGGGATGATGCTTCCGTGTTCGTTTGGCTGGAAAGTGCACTGACTTGGGCTACCATACTGTTTGCAAAACATAATAATTTTGCATTTCACTATAGAATATTGTTGATTTGTTTTTCGATGTAGGATATATTCCTAAAGTTTGTCGGTGAAGTTTACGAACATGCTGTATAATTCATTGACACACACGCGCGAGCACGCGCGCACACACACACACGACTCGGTGGCGCGGCGGTAGAGTGCTGGACTGGGAAGTACGGTGGTGCTCGCAGTATCCAGTTCGAATCCTGCCCAGGGCCGAAATTATTTCGGTATCGCTGTGCTTCGGGTCGTTACTCTGACTCTCATGGGCGGGGAGTTATGTGTGTGTGAAAGATCATAGCATTACCCATAGATCGGTCATACGAGCTCTGAGCTCTCTTCCGGAGGGGAAATAGCTGTCGATCACGAGTCCAACACGTGATCCAAAGACCAAGGTAAATACACACACACACACACACACACACACACACACACACACACACACACACACACACACACACACACACACACACACACACACACACACACACACACACAATGGGTGAATGTCTTCCTCTCACGGATCTTTTTTTTTGTGTGTGTGTGTGTGTATGTATGCATGTGTGTGTGTCCTATACGGGTACAGTTCATTGCCTTTGCAGCTAGCTTCCGTGACGGGCACTGCTGTAGTACGCAGAACTCGAATCGGGATCGTCATAATTAAGGAAATGACATTTCGAAGAGGCAACAACAGAACTCATTTGCAAAAATGAAAATAGTGATAATGGTAATAATGGTAATAATGGTAATAATAATAATAATAATAATAATAATGATAATAATAATAACAACAATGGTAGTAATTGTAATGGTAATAATAATAGTAATAAATGAAAAATTAATTAAAATAAGTAAATGAATAAATAAATAGATAAATGAACCCAAGAAGTTCATCGGTAGAAACTTATTGAAAAAAAAATGAAAAATAAAAAAAAGCAAAGGGGAAGATTTAGTATTTCCACGTAAAAGTGGAAGAGATTAATCAGTTTGATGAGAAAAAAAAAGTAAAAGAAAATAAGAAGTTCTTGGTCAAAAAACAAGACGTCCAGTAGGGCTTCTACTTCAAAAACAAAAATATGTTAATTATTATTATTTTTTTCATAGGGAGTTTTTTCTTTAAGACGTCGACATAATGACAGAAAAGAACAGTGGGTGTGAGGGGTTGAGATGATATACGAGTGTCTGTGACCCACCCCCCGGCCCCCTCTCTCTCTACCTCTCTACCTCTCTCCCTCTCTCTCTCTCTCTCTCTCTCTCTCTCTCTCTCTCTCTCTCTCTCTCTCTCTCTCTCTCTCTCTCTCTCTCTCTCTCTCTCTCTATCTCTCTCTCTCTCTCCCTCTCTCACCTCTATCTCTCTCTCTCTCTCCTCTCTCTCTCTCTCTCTCTCACTCTCTCCTCTCTCTCTCTCTCTCTCTCTCTCTCTCTCTCTCTCTCTCTCTCTCTCTCTCTCTCTCTCTCTCTCTCTCTCTCTCTCTCTCTCTCTCTTTATCTCTTTCACCCTCGCTCCCATTTACCCTCTCTCCCTCGCACCCTCGTGCCCTCTCTCCCATTCTCACCCATTCCCCTCTCTCCCTGTCCCCCTCTCCCCATTTCTCCCTCCCCCCTCTCTCTCTCTCTCTCTCTCTCTCTCTCCCTCTCCCTCTCTCCCTCTCCTCCTCTCTCTCCTTCTCCCTCTCACCCTTTCACCCTCTCTCCCTGTCATCCTCTATTCCTCTCTCTCTCTCCTTTCCCCTCGTACCCTCTCACCCTCTCTCCCTCTCTTCCTCTCTTCTTCTCACCCTCTCTCCATCTCTCTCTCTAATTCTCCCTTTCCCTAACTCCTAACTCACCCTTTCTCTCCACGTATGAATGTAACAGAAAATAAAGTACCGACATAATGATCATATAGCGCCATGACAGTAGAAGAAGAAGAAGAAGGAAGAGGATGAGGATGAGGAGAATTAGGATGAAGATGAGAAAGATGAAGAGGAAAAAAGATGCCGAAACTCCATAACAGAAGTAGAAAAGAAGAAGAAGAAAGAAAGAAAAAAAAGAGAAGATATCTTGAGGCTCTTTAGAAGGTGAATGAATTGCATATAGGACATTAGATTAAAAGATGGAGGTGAAGAAAAGAACGAAGGCGAAGAACAAATTGGGTTAAGATCTCTGGTGATGGAAGGAGGAGGAGGAGGAGAATGGCTCGCCCTTCCAAAAGAAAAGGGAAAACCTTCAGAACTGTAAGATGAAAACGAAAAAAGAAATACGAAAGGCGTCTTGTGACATTACATTACAATAAAATTTAGGTTTATGGTCAGGTGACGCATCTGTCCTTCTAGTATCACGTAACCCAGTACTACCTGCTGCATGGTTGGATTATCGACAACGAAACTGGCCCCTCCTTCTGGACACCTGCCAGTGAGGAATGCGTCTTGGACACCAAGATGGAGGAAGAAGAAAATCATCAAAAGGGACAGATGAACACAGAATCAGTGGCCATCCAACCCCGTTATGGTTCACCAATTCACATGCTTCCATTGCATGGCACCCCTGCAGGGCCTGGAGACGGGAGTCCCGGAGGATGAGTGAAACGGTGAACTAGAGCACTTAAGAGGATGGATAAGGAGAGGTACTTCAGGAGAATCGCTGAGGATGTCGAGGGCCATTTTAATGCAAATGACTCGGACCTGCTCACCAAGCCATGAAGAACTTGAAGAGGCGTCTCGACTCTCGATGTCTTTGGTACAAAGTGCCCTGGGAGAGTCCTGGAATATTGCTGAAATGACTTTGTATCAAATCAACTAATTGAATGCCAGACCAGCACACTGTAGATGAAGTTTTTTGAAATCCTCTTGGTAGTTTTTTTAACACCGTAATCAGCATTGAGAACGAATGCACTGACAAAAAAAAAAAAAAAAAAAAAAAAAAAAAAAAAAAAAATTCGGAGGGCCCCAAAAGGAACATTCAGAAGCCTCCTGAATAAGAAGTCTGAAATCTTCCTGAAAGATTTAAGGAGGTCTTCCCCATTAGCAGCGCACTGTTATTGAATGCAGGGGAGAGTGGGGAGGAGGAGGGGGAAGGTTGTGGGGG
Organism: Oratosquilla oratoria; assembly: GCF_046742065.1. Lineage (NCBI taxonomy): Eukaryota > Metazoa > Arthropoda > Malacostraca > Stomatopoda > Squillidae > Oratosquilla > Oratosquilla oratoria. The sequence continues at coordinate 11,937,244 of NC_134789.1, read as the reverse complement.
AAAGGGGGGAGAGGGGGAGGGGCACTAATCAGATGGCGAAGGAGGCGGCAAAGAGGGTGGGGGATGTGGGTGAGTGATGAGGGGGAGAAGGGGAGGGGAGGGAGAGGGGAGGGGAGGTGGAGGGAGAAATCGATGTATGGGTGATGGGATAAAGGGTTATTTGGTGAGAAAAAAAATTATGATTGAAAGAGGATCGAAGAGGTCGAAGAGAAGGATGAAAAGGTGGACGAGGAGGAAGAAAATGAAGAAGAGAATAAGGGGGATGGAAGAGGGAAGAGGTAAAGGAGGAAGGAATAGAAAAGGAAGAGGAAGAAGTCAGACAAGGAGGAGAAAGTAGAGTTAAATGAGAAGAAGAGAGTATAAGAGGAAAAGAGGAACGAGGGAAGAGAGAGGTGATGGGAGAGAGTGAAAATGAGAAAAGGAAGAGGGGGAGAGAGGAGAAAAGAGGGGGAGGAAGAGGAGAACAGGACGAAGTGGAGGAGCAGGAGGAAGATGAGGAGGAGCAGCAGGAGGAGGAAAAGGTGAAAAAGGAGAATGAATAGGAGGAAGATCAGGAGGAGGAAGGAGAGGAGGAGGAAAAGGAAGAGGAGGAGTAGGAGAAGGAGGAGAATGGGATAGGAGAACGATAAGGGGAAGAATGAGGAGAGAATGAAAGAAAGAAGAGGGTAAGGATGGAGGATGAGGAGGAAGAGGATATTTGGTGTGATGAGGATGTGGAGGCAGAGTCGAAGCTCATCTTCTTCTTCCTCTTTTCTTCTTCCTTTTCTTCTTCTTCATCTCTTGATATTCGTGTGTCAACCCCCAATAATGACTTTCTCCCCCTCTTCCCTTCCCCCTCCCCCTCCTCCCTTCCCCCTCCCCCTCCTCTCCCCTCCGAGGGGACTCCTCCTTCTCCTCAGAGGAGAAGGAGAGGCTAGGATGGGGAGGAGGAGAGGGAGAGGTCGTGGAATGAGTGAGAGGAGAGGAAAGGGAAAGGAGAGGGGGGGAGGACGAAGAGGAGGAATGCTAAAGGAGGGAGTGGAAAAAGGGTATAGGTAAAAAAGAGGGAAGGAGAGGAGAGGAGAGGAGAGTGAGAAGAGTGGAAGTAGGTGGAGGAAGAGATGGAGGAGGGGAAGGGGAGGGAAGAAAAAAGAAAAATAGAAGATGAAATGAGGAGGAGAAGGAGGAGGAGGAGAAGGAGGAGGAGGAGAAGGAGGAGGAGGAGAAGGAGGAGGAGGAGGAGGAGGAGAAGGAGGAGGAGGAGAAGGAGGAGGAGGAGAAGGAGGAGGAGGAGAAGGAGGAGGAGGAGGAGAAGGAGGAGAAGGAGGAGGAGGAGGAGGAGGAAGAGGAGGAGGAGGACAGGTGTGGGAATGAATAGAATATGGCGGGTGATGGCTCTCCTTCCCGCCTCTCCCTCTCTACCTGCACCCCCTCCTCACTCTCTCTCCCTCCACCCCCTCCTCCTTCTCTCCCTCCATCCCATCCTCCCTCTCTCCTCCCTCTTGTTGCCTCTCACCGTTTTCTCTCTTGTCT
>NC_134789.1:11923232-11930732 GCF_046742065.1 Oratosquilla oratoria | reverse complement strand
GTCAAAAAGTGACACGTCAGATTGGTGGGCGGGGATTTTTTCTACATTATCTGAGTGAACGAAACACAGTGGACGCGTTGCCCATTGCGAATGAAAAGAAAAGAAAAAAAGAAAAAGAAAGGCAAAAAGTCGTGTTGCTAGCGGTCGTTTATGGCCCATTGGAGCTGATCTCCCCTCGCATTATCTCGCCATTCAACTTGATGCACATTGATTAAAAGTCCTCGACCGCAATTTGCATCATTGGGCACAGGACTGGAACCAGCGTTTAAGTCATTTTCCGGCGCATTCCCAAATGCATTCGCGCATTCCAAAATGTATTCGCGCTTTTGTAAACGCATTTGCGCGTTCGGTCCCCCCCCCCCACCAAAGGAGAATGGAATGTCCTGAGCACCCTCAATTCTGCCGACATACTTTGCAGATTTTATTCTAAGGTCAAACGGTTTTGTTAAGGTACTTAGGGCAAGTACGATCCGGGGAGGGGAAAGGGGGGGGGGGTTGAGGACCAAAGAAGAAAACATTTGTGCTTGCTTGGTCTCTTGTTTTCTTGTTTTATCATCATCATCATCATCATCATCATCATCATCATCATCATCATCATCATCATCATCATCATCATCATCATCATCATCATCATCATCATCATCATCATCATCATCATCATCATCATCATCATCATCATCATCATCATCATCATCATCATCATCATCATCATCATCATCATCATCATCATCATCATCAATTATTTTTTTTATTATTATTTTATTATTATTATTATTATTATTATTATTATTTTTTGCTTTGGGAGGAAATGTAGGTGGCGTTTTTCTTTGGTGGGTCTGGGCTAGTGGCGGACACTGAAAAAAAACAAAAACGATTAGATTTATTTTTGAGCGTACTTTTGTCACATTTTTTCTTCTTTTTCCGGTTCATCTTCTGCTGAATCCGCCAAGATCTTGCCTTGCGTTCCAATTTTTTATTGTAATAACACAAAAATGTACATCAATTCTCAGAAGTCACAAACTTACAACACAAACTTTGATATGACTGTAAAGGAACTGTTTATTAACACTCTACTTTAAACACACGAACTACGAACTGAAACATAGAAAACAGGTCTCATGAACAGACACCCTCTTTTATCCTTGAACACAGCTGCTGAAAGTGACTATACTCTAATTGACATGGAACACTCTCCCTTATTTGTATGAAGTTCTCTGAAGATGACTATATAGGTGAGATTCACGGTTCCTTGGGTTTGGTGCATCAAAGAAAATACCAACTCTTGATTAATTATAATTCCCAGAACGACAGTGCCTTTTGTCTTCGGGAATTTTCGCAGGTGCACGACTCGAAGAAATACTCTTATTACTTCTTCGCCTACGACTCCAGCATGGGTAATTCGAATTGCATTGGGTAGTTGTTAACTACCTGTATGTTCAACTCTGAAATGGTAAGGTTCTCGTTAATCACTGGTTATATCATTATCGTCATCAATTAAGGGCATACACCAGGGAGCCCGTTGCTTCATTTATACGCCGGTGCCAGTCCCCTTCACGGCCTCTCAGAGCAATCTCTCATGCAGCTGCCCTTCCCATTCAAAAGAACTCTAGACTGTGTAATAATAATAATAATGATAATAATGATGATGATGATAATGATGATAATGGTGATAATGATGATAATGGTGATAATGATAATAATGTGTATACATTGTGACAGATGAGGTCGAGTGGGGACCAACCTGACACTTTGCCACGTTCCTTCTTTTGCCATATATATATTGACCAACTTGACTTCAAACTATGTTCCTCTGAAGAAGCCACTCAGGCGAAACTAGTCAGGAATAAAAGTACTTCCCTCAGCCCGTGTTCCCTTTACCTTCTATCCACAATGATAATAATGATATATATATATATATATATATATATGTATATATATATATATATATATATATATATATATATATGAATAAACGACAGAAATAAAGATATGTATATACATTAGATATAGAAAGATTAAGTAGGATGGCGGGAGAGAGAAAGGGAGGGAAAGAGGGAAAGGTTGATAAAGAGGGAAAGGGAAAGAAAAGAAGGACTAGAAAGGAGGGAGGGAGGGAGGGAGTGAGGGAGGGAGAAAGGGAGAGAGGTAAACTTTATCGCCGCTACCCACCTCACCCTCACTCATATACAGTCGTGTGAAATATGTAATATATTTTCTTATAAACAAAACCCGCGGGAGCTCAAACGATCCACGTAATCTCCTCCATCTCGGACGACCTCTCGTCGCTGCCTTGAGGCTTTCTTGTCCTCCTCCTCCTCCTCCTTCTTCTTCTTCTTCTTCTTCTTCTTGCAGTTTGTCCTTCCTTTAATTTCATGCCTTCGAGTTTGACAAATGGTTCACCGTCGTTGTCACAGAAGCTCAACGGGCAAAAGAAGGCAAATTTTAGACCCTTTCGTCTTTTTTTCCCTCTTCTTTGTGTTTCGCTGTCTCGCCTTTTCCCCCGCCGCTCAGGGCATTTCACGTAGATCCGAATGCACAGTCCGTGTGATTAAGCCATATGAAGCCAGGGGTTCCCCCCTCCTTCTCCCCTCCTCTTCCCCCCACCCCACCCCTTGCGCAGTTTTCGAGAAATTCTTTGGTGACAATTAACTCCTTCCGCCGAGGTTGGGGAAGGAAGTTCCCTTCATCTGAATAAAATCCACTGGCAGAGGGCTACTCTCGATCAAATGAAATCATCTACAAACAAAAACAACCCTACGAGCCGTGTAAGAGCTACAAGAGCACCTTGTCTTTTAACTTTTTGATAACGTACATTTTCTTAGTTGTGGAATATCTTGTAGAATGTCATAACGTTATTGGCCAGAGACTCTTTGATCACGATGAGCGCCATCTTCCTTGGTCGAATGGAATCGTCTGGCCTTGGCCACAAATAAGATCCAGAAAAGGCCCATAGATTACTATCATTATTGTCATGGTAATTACGACAGTGCGAACCCTACCCCTAGCGAGTTGGACCAAGCGCATGGTTCATTAAAATCCACGTTACAAAGTCCTCTGTAGGGGGTACCATACTAGCCTCCTGATAGAGGGAGTTCACGAAGTTGAACCGAACCATCATCACTGTTGTTATTTATTTTCTACTTATTTTTATATCTATTCATTTATGTATTTTCTTATTTATTATTTTTTTTTTTAAGAGGCCATGCCATTTCGTTTCCTTGGACCCCAAAGCCAGTGGTGTTCCCCTCTCCCCTCCCTTATCTCCCTTCCCCCCTTTCCTTTCCCCTTCCCCCCACTCACCTCCCCCCTTCCCCCTTCTCCCCTCCCCCCTTCCCGCTCCCTTCAGGAAGCGCCATCAAACAGATTTTCATTGCCCCCAATGATAGTTGCCATTAAATTGGCATCTTTCTCATAAGGCGGACTATTTTCTCCCCCGTTTTTGCTAATTACTTCCTACTCTCCCCTTTCTCTCTTCGCCCGTGGCTCCTACCCAGGCAGTATCTCTCTGTCTCTGCATCTGACTGTCTGTCTCTCTGTATATGACTGTCTGTCCTTCTCTAAATCTGCCTGTCTGTCTGTCTGTCCATCTCTCTGTCCCACTCCCTATGCATCTCACCGTCTGTCTTAATCTGGATCTTTATGCCTGTATCTGTCTGTCTTTCTGTCGTTCCCTGTCTCCCTTTGCATCTCACTGTCTGTCTTTCTCTGAATTTGTTTGTATCTGTCCTTCTGTATGCGTTTGTTTTTCAGTCTCGTTGTTTCTCTCCCTTTGCGTCTGACAGCCTGTCTTTCTCTAAATCTGCGTCTGTCTGTCTGTCTGTCTTCTTCCCTTCTCTCACTTTTTCTCTCTCTTGCCCTTCCCTCTGCATCTATCTCTCTGTCTTTCTCTAAATCTCTCTGTCTGTCTGTATCTGTCTTTTTCTCTCTGTCTATCTTTCTTCTTCTCTATTCCTTAACCCCCCTCCCCCCACTTCTCCTCATTACCCTCCCTTATACCTCCCCTCCTCTCCCCTCTCCTCCACCTACCCTCTCCTCCACCTCCCTTCCCCTTCACCTCCCACCCCTCTCCCTCCACTTCACACTTCCCCATCACCTCTTCCCCACACCTCCTCCCCTACCTTTAGGACTTGCGTGGATTTCTGTGTATGTTTAAGTCACAACTCTCACATTTGCCATTATATCAAATAAGTGAAAAAATGCTTTTAAAGAAAAGAAAAACCTACGTGTACAGAGAAAAGATATCAGTACACAAGTCCATCTTTAGTAAAATAGAGTTGATGGCATGAATAACAGAAATTAACGTACATCGCAAAGTGAATGAATGAATAAATAGATAAATAAAAATAAATGAAAGAATGAATAGAAAAATGAATGGCGGTCAGCGCTGTCTTTCAGCGTAACTTTCCTTACTTAACGAAGTGGCTAGCATCACATATAACTAGTTCCAATGATAATAATATATAGAATAGATTGCATCAATATTGGTTTTAAGAAAGTCATTAATGGCAGAGATTAATCATCACACCACAGGGAAACCCGCCCCCCCATTTTATTGATTTATTTATCTATTTATTTATTTATTTATTTATTTTTTATCATGGGTCATAATGACACTCGTTGACTTAGTGGTCTTTCATTCAGAGTAGTTTGCATTAGTCCCACGAGAGAGATGGACTTCGAAGAAGCTTAACCCAAGTCCTGTCCTGTTGCCTCATCCCTGGAACTGACCATTAGAATATCATTTATATGTTATGTGTGTTATGTGTGTGTGTGTGTGTGTGTGTGTGTGTGTGTGTGTGTGTGTGTGTGTGTATGTATGGATGTGTGTGTGTGTGTGTGTGTGTGTGTGTGTGTGTGTGTGTGTGTGTGTGTGTGATTCACCATGGTCTTGGATCACGTGTTTGACTCGTGATCGACAGCCATTTCCCTCCCGGAAGAGAGCTCATATATGACCGATCTATGGGTAATGGTGTGACCTTACACGCGCACACACACACAACTCCCCGCCAACGAGAGTTGGAGTAACGACTCACAGCGCAGCGATACTGAAATTATTTCAGTCTTGGGAAGGATTCGAACCCGGACCGCCGTAGTGGCGGCTGCGGACGCTACCACTGCGTCGTGTGTATCCGCGCGCGCGTGTGTTTGTGTGTGTGTGTGCGCGCGTGTGTGTGTATATGTGTGTGTGTGTGTGTGTGTGTGTGTGTGTGTGTGTGTGTGTGTGTGTGTGTGTGTGTGTGTGTGTGTGTGTGTGTGTGTGTGTGTGTGTGTGTGTGTGTGTGTGTGTGTGTGTGTTTGTGTGTGTGTGTGTGTGTGTGTGTGTGTGTGTGTGTATGTTTGTGTGTGTGTGTGTGTGAGTTTGTGTGTGCGCGTGCGTACGTAGTACATACTTGTTTGTGCGTGTTTGAGTTTGTGTATGTGTGTGTATGTGTATGCGTATATGTGTGTCTGTGTATGCACGTGCTTGTGCTTTTTGTATATCTGGACGCATGAGTTGCCATAGGTTAGCGGAAGATAAAGGAAGCAGCAAATCGAATCTGTTTAGAATTTAGAGCCATGAAATTTGAAAACGAATAATTTTTTATTATTAAAGTCTGTAATTGTCCTTTGAGTGAATAAAACCACTTAGAGGCAACTGGAAGAAAACATAATACTCGACCTTTGTAGCCACCTTTGCCCTCTGTGCTTCGATAGCCAAGGGAAGTGTGGGTTGTTTGTGATGACTGGGAATCGACCAGGGGCCCTCGGATTATTGGGATAATAATGAAGCCGATCGCCAAGGAATAAGAACTGAACGAAAAAACAGTGAGAAATAAGTTCACGAAATGGATAAATGAGAATATGAACTACACGTTGCTTAGTCGTCACAAGATGAACTAAAAAAATAAAAAAAAATGGTAAACGCTAAACTGTTTTGTTCCTTTAAGGGCATATCACCTGATGCAAGCAATAGAGATTGAACGAAAAACAATGAGAATGAATTAGATAAATGTATAAATGAGACTATGAACTACACGTTGCTTCGTCGCCGCAAGATGAACTAAAAAAAAAAAAAAAAAAAAAAAAAAGGTGTGTGTGTGTGTGTGGAAGGATCCTTTGTGTTCCCACAAGGTGTGGATGGAGGGAAAGGGGGGAAAGGGGGGGGGGCAAAGAGGGGGGAGGGGAGGACAGGGCAGAGAAGAGCGAGGCATTGATATTTATGTACAGCCGTACTCGGCAGACTTAGGGCTCCCATTAAGAACCCCATGCATCTCCATAACTCACCGCTCTAAAGCCGTCTATACCTCCACCCCCATCACCCACGAAGACGTCCCCGACAAGTTTTGATCAAGGGAAAGAAATGGTCATGGTGTCATCCACGTTATATATATATTTATATATATATATACATATATATATATATATATATATATATATATATATATATATATATATATATGATATAAGGAAAAAACCCCACTGGGAAATAAGAAGCTTAGTCCGAACGTTTTCGTCTATTTAAGACATTATCAAGGAATACACAGTTACAGAGACAAAGGTGGATGTATATACATAAAGTAAAAGACAAGCTAGGAACATGGGAAGTACACACAAGATGCTTCACAATCAGGTAGAGCCGATGTTTACATATACGGACGTTTGGTCCATGACGTTACGTCACCCCCGCTTAGTAGCACTTGGAGAAGTTCTTACAATTTTATCAATAACAAAATCATCAAGTTTAAATAATCCTAAACTTAAATTGATATTATTGTCAAAGGTTTGTTTAATATGACTGGATTCGATGATGTTTCTTTCTAATAAGGATCTACAAGAAATTATTACATTCGAATTATCCCAGTCAATAGGATGATTGTGGTCTCTTACATGGACAAAAATGCCACTGGAACTTTGCCCACTCCTTACACTATATTTGTGCTGATTTATCCTAGTTTTTAAGTCTTTACCAGTTTGGCCGATATAAAATTTGTTACATTTAAGGCATGGAATAGAGTAAACACAACCCTCGTTTGCTTCAGGTGAATTTTTAATGAGCTTACTTTTTATAGTATTATTTTTGAAAACCAAGTTGATGTTGAATTGTTTGAGAATATTAGGCAGACCAATTAATTTCTCACTGTAAGGAAGAACCAAAAGGTTCTTTTTGTCAAATACTTTTCTTACGTGTGAGGTGTTATGGAAAGTTTTGTAAGCCATTTTATGAGAAGTGTTTACTAAGTGCTTTGGATATTTTAATTCAGAAGCTATGCTATATATCTTCCTCAGCTCATCATCCAAAAATTCCAGGCTACATATCCTGTAAGCTCTAAGGAACATAGAACTAAAGACAGAAAGTTTTGTCTTCTGATGATGAGCCGAGTAAAAGTGGACATATGATGCGACATTAGTAGGTTGTCTATCAACGTCATATTTAAATTGTTTACCATTTCGATGAATTAAAATATCCAAAAATGGCAACTTATTCTCTATTTCTATTTCACAATAATATCAATTTAAGTT
>NC_134789.1:11883232-11903232 GCF_046742065.1 Oratosquilla oratoria | reverse complement strand
ACCCCGACAATGGTATTCTGTTTCCATTTGCTGGTTTGGAGCCTCGACTAAATATCCTCTTTCATCTCTCCAGCGGTCTTTCGCGCACGCACGCACGCACACACGCTTGAGCGAGAGGTGGCAACCCCCAGGTGCATGGGAAGGAAGGCCGGGTGAGCGAGGGACAGAAAACGGGGAAGAGAAAACGGAAGGTGGGGGATTTGAGAGAGAGGATGGGAAGAGGCTTGTTCGGGGAGAATCTGTTCAATTCAGTGACTTGTCTGGTCTTGGGTTCGATGACGTCAGGTGATTTTATTCAGCTGACATTGAAGAAATCTAGACGCGTCACTTTAGCCTTGCTTAGATAAACACCTAAGCGAGATGCTGTAGTCCTTGCTATTTATCTTATATTATTTGTTTATTTGTTTGTCATTGTCTGTTTATTATTATTTGCTTGAATATCATTTATTATTATTTATCTGTCCATTTATTATTATTAACTATTTACCTGTTTATTATTTAATTGTATCTATTTATTTATTTTTATTATTATTCATATCATTATCATCTTTATTTATATATTTATTTATCTCTTTATTTGTCATTATTATCATTTTTCGCATCCGACCTAGTTATGGACCAAAAGGTCTCCTGTCGGCTTGATCCTCTTTTGTAATCCTTTGTGAGGGACTTTATAAGACTTTGTATGGATGAAATGAGACGATTTCATTCAGTGGTGGGAAGACCTTGGTCGAAGATATCTGAACACAATTCGTTCACGCCATTGGCGGTTCTCTAAACACTTAGTTCAGGTGAACGGCAGATAATCTCATTCAGAGTGGAGGTGGACCTTGACAGATGGGAATTTGATTGTTACCGTTGTTCCTAGTGGTGGTGGTGGAGGTGGAGGTAGAGGAGGTGGTGGTGGAGCTGGAGGTGGTGGTGGAGGTGGTGATGGAGGTGGTGGTGATGGTGGAGGTGGTGGAGGCGGTGATGGTAGTGGAGGAGGTGGTGGAGGTGGTGATGGAGGTGGTGGTGATGGTGGAGGTGGTGGTGGAGCTGGAGGTGGTGTTGGAGGTGGTGGTGATGGTGGAGGTTAAGGCGATGGAGGTGGTGGTAACTGTGAAGGTGGTGATAGTTGTGAATGTGGAGATGGTGATGGAGATGGAGGGAATGGAGGCGACTATGGAGGTGGTGGAGGGGGAGGTGGTGGAGGGGGAGGTGGTGGAGGGGGAGTGGTGGAGGGGGAGGTGGAGGAGGGGGAGGTGGCGGAGGGGGAGGTGGCGGAGGGGGAGGTGGTGGAGGGGGAGGTGGTGGAGGGGGAGGTGATGATGGAGATGGAAGGAATGGAGGCGACTGTGGAGGTGGTGGAGGGGGAGGTGGTAAAGGGAGAGGTGGTGGAGGGGGAGGTGATGAAGAGGGAGGTGGTGGAGGGAGAGGTGGTGGAGGAGGGGGAAGTGGTGAAGGGAGAGGTGGATGTGGATGCAGTGGAGTTGACGATTGTTGTGGTGGTGTTGAAAGGTGGAGGAAGGTGGAGGGTTGAGTGTAATTGTGAAAAGGGGCCGACCTGTCGACCATATTGGACAAATTGGTCAAATAAAGAATGTTGGGGAGCCAACATTGACGGAAGTGAACAGAAACAGGAAGAACAGTGACGATGGGGAAGGGGGAAGGGAAAAGGAAAATAGAATAGAAACAAAGGTAAAGGGAAAGGAGAAAAAGAAAGGAAGAAAAATAGTCCAGATAAAGAGGAAGTACATAAAAATATCAAAGAAAGTTAGAATAAGGGAGAAGGAAGACAGAAGGAGTATTAAATAGAAAGAATGAGAAGAAGAAGAAGAAGAAGAAAGAGGAAGAATTATCGTAACATAGAGAGGAATGAAAAGGAAGAGAAGAAGGCGAAGAAAAGAGAAGTTAAATTAGAGAAGAGAAAGGAAGAGGGAATGAGAGTAAGAAAGTCTTTAATCATGTACTGAGTCACAAGAAAGGTAAGAAGGAATCAGATTTACGAAGAAGAGTAGGAGAATACTCAAGGATACGCAGAAACGAAAGAAATGAATACAAATAAGAGTTTGGAGGAAGAAGGGGAGGGGGAAGGAGGGGAAGGGGAGGAGGGAGGGTGGAAAGTGGGGAGGGAGGAAAAGGGGGAGGGGAGGGAGGAAAAGGGGGAGGGGGAGGGAGGAAAAGGGGAGGGGGAGGGAGGAAAAGGGGAGGGGGAGGGAGGAAAAGGGGGAGGGAAGAAAAGGGAGAAGGGAGGAAAGTGTTGAGGGAGGGAGGAAAAGGGGAGGGGGAGGGAGGAAAAGGGGGAGGGGGAGGGAGAAAAACAGGGAGGGGGAGGGAGGAAAAGGGGAGGGGGAGGGAGGAAAAGGGGAAGGGGGAGGAAAATGGGGAGGGAAGAAAAGGGAAAGGGAGGAAAGTGGGGAGGGAGGGAGGAAAAGGGGAGGGGGAGGGAGGAAAAGGCGGAGGGGGAGGGAGGAAAGTGGGTAGGGAGGAAAAGGGTGAGGGGAGGGAGGAAAAGGGGAGAGAGGGGTGATGGAAAAGGGGGAGGGAGGGAGGGAGGGAGGAAGGAAGGAGAGGAAAGGAAGGTGAGAGGCAAGGAAGCCGGAAAGGATAGAAAGATATATTGAACTAATGGTAGCACGGGGGTGTGAGGGAGAGAAGCAGGAAACGGGGTGGGGGGGATTGTTTGGTGGGGGGAGGCTTGGGGGGAGATGGGGGGGTTGTTGGACGGCTTCCGAAGGCGGCCAGAGCCCACAAAAGCGGCTGGAAATATCGTGCAGGTTTTTCCCAAAGGAAAGGGGGGAGGGGGAGAAGGGGGGGAGGGGGAGGGGAGGGGGAGTGCCACGCGAAGGCAATCTGTTTAAGTCGGCTGATGAGCGTATTTCGGAAAAGTCCCATCTTGGTCGGAATACAAAGAATCTGAGCGGGACAAGGCCAAGGGGGAGAAGGAGGGGGAGAAGGAGGGGGAGAAGGAGGGGGAGAAGGAGGGGGAGAAGGAGGGGGAGAAGGAGGGGGAGAAGGAGGGGGAGAAGGAGGGGGAGAAGGAGGGGGAGAAGGAGGGGGAGAAGGAGGGGGAGAAGGAGGAGGAGAAAGAGCGGGGAGAGGATGAAGAAGAAGCGGGGGGAAGGGAGATGACGGGAACAAGAAGGAGGAGGGTCAGGGAGGAGGAGGTGAAAGAGAAAGAAGAAGAAGAGGAAGACAAGTAGAGAAAGGAGGAGGATGAAATAAGGAAGAGGAAGGGGAGGAGGAGAAGGAGGAGAAGGAGTAGGAGAAGTAGAAAGGGAGGAGAAGAGGGAGAGGAGGTGAAGGAAGAGGAAGAGGAAGAATAGGAGTAGAGGGAAGAAAAGAGTCAGAAGGAAAGAGGAGTAGGAGTAGAAAGGAAAGAGGGAGAGACAGAAGGGAGGATGAAGAGAAAAGGAAAAGAAAAGGAAGAGGAGGAAAGGAGGAGGAGGAAGAGGAGGAGTAGAAGGAAAGGGAGGATTAGAAAGAGGAGAAGGGGAAAAGAGAGTAAGGGGGAAAAGGAGAGAGAGGAGGAGGGGAAAGAGGAAAGAAAGAAGAGGAATGAGGAGAAGCAAGTGGGTTGGAGGAAGGGGAAGGAGGAGGAGGAGGAGGAGGAGGAGGAGGAGGCGGAGGAGGCGGAGGAGGAAGAGGAATGAGGAGAAGCAGGTGAGTTAGAGGAAGGGGTAGTAAGTTGATAGGAAGGTGGAGGAGTAGGAGGAAGAGAAGGGCGGAAGAGGAGGAGGAAGGCGAGGAGGAGGAAGAGGAGGGAGAGGAGGAAGAAAAGGAGGAGGAAGGAGAGGAGGAGGAAGAGGAAAAAGAGGAAAAAGAGGAGAAGGAGGAGGAGGAGGAGGAAGAGGAGGAAGAGGAGGAGGAGGAGGAGGAGGAAGAGGAGGAGGAGGAGGAGGAGGAAGAGGAAGAAGAAGAAGAAGAAGAAGAGAAAATAAGAAGAAGAAGAAGAAGAGAAGATGAAGAAGAAAAAGAGAAGAAGAAGAAAGAAAAGAGAAGAAGAAGGAAGAAGAAGAAGAAGGAAGAGGAAGGAAGAGGAGAAGAGGAGGAGAGAGGAGAGGAGTCCAATATCTCAGTATCACCTTACAGAGCGCCGCCAGCTATGTTGCTTCTTGCCTGCAGACGCAACTTCGGGTTAGACTAAGTGCCTGGCACGGTGCCACCTGACCTCCTCGTGAGTGCCAACGGCCTTGAGTGGCACTGTGCTTTAAGGGAGAAGAAGTACGCAGTGGTGCTCCCCTCCGGAGGCTCTGATTAATCATGATGAAGAATTTATTATTATTATTATTATTATTGAATTTCGTAGAGTTATGCGTTTCCGTAATTTCTTTGGGTTAATTTTTTTTTTTTTTTTTTTTTTTTTTGAGGTCATCTCAACCATAGGGCTTGTGGTTTTTAGCGAGCCCAGGGTCAAGTGAACAAAAATTTGTTTCTTTACAAGTACAAGAATAACTTATAATTTCCTAAGAAATATATACATGTCTGCACATCCATAATCATATTTCATCACTGTATTTTTTTTTTATTATAATATGTCCTGTATTTCTGCCATGAGAAGACGTGAGGATCAAACCATGAAACTATTAATTCTGGTGACTTTTTTTTTGGAAACTCGAAGGCTCATTTCACCCGTATCGACTTTTCGCCGTGCTCCGTCCACGACACGACGTCGTGCTCTCAAATAACCATAGTTGTCTATGGACACTTTTAGATATCACAACCCTAACCCACGCGTGAAAGCATCCATAGATAATCATGGTTATTTCAGAGCACGACGTCGTGTCGTAGATTTCGCACGGTGAAAAGTCGATACGTGTGAAACGAGACGAAGACGACCGGTACGCGAGTGAAACAGACACGCAACTCGGCACACAGCGCTCTCAAGGTCTTCGTAAAAACTGCACCAGGATGATGAAGAAGAAGAATATGCTAAAGATAATGTCGTTAATGCGCCGAGCTTGATGGAAAAAAAAATGCTTGAGAGGCTATTATTCAGTACAAGGCTCTTCGTTTTAAGAATCAGCATATATTTCTTTTTTTTTATAAATATGTTTATGTATGTTTGTAAAGGTGTGTGTGTGTGCACGTGTGTGTGTGTGTGTGTGTGTGTGTGTGTGTGTGTGTGTGTGTGTGTGTGTGTGTGTGTGTGTGTGTGTGTGTGTGTGTGATGTAAGCTGTGAATGTGTGTGTGTGTGTATTGTGTGTGTGTGTGTATGTATGTGTATGTGTGTGTGTGTGTGTGTGTGTGTTATGTGAGCTGTGAATGTGTGTGTGAGCCCAGAGTACGTACACATACACACATACACACGTACACACACATACACAAACACACACATACACACACACACACACACACACACACACACACACACACACACACACACACACACACACACACACACACACACACACACACACACGCACACACACACACACGCACACACACATACACACATACATACACACCTGCACACACACACATACACACACACACACAGTCACACACATGCGCGCGCACACACACACACACACACACACACACACACACACACACACACACACACACACACACACACACACACACACACACACACACACACACACACACACACACACACACACACACACACACACACACGCCTCTCATGGCGCTGTGGTTAGAGCTCTGGCCTGCCACTACGGAGGTCCGGGTTCGACTCTCGCCCGGGGCTGAAATAATATCAGTATCGCAGCGCTGAGGGGTGTTACTCCAACTCTCGTGGGCGGGGAGTTGGGGGTGCAAGGTCATAGCATTACCCATGGATGGGCTGATTGTGCCTTCCTGGACTTACAAAAAGCTTTTGACAAAGTACCAAAAAAAAACAAAAAAAAAAACTGGAACATATAGGAGGGATACAAGGGAACCTACCAAAATGGATGGAGGACTTCCTGATTGGTAGAAAGATGAGAGTAGTGGTCAGAGAAAAATATTCAGGTTGGAAAGAGGTGATCAGTGGAGTACCGCAAGGATCTGTATTGGCTCCAATAATGTTTGCTATTTATGTGAATGTCATGTGAAAAGTTACATAAGCTTCTTTGCAGACGACGCCAAACTGTTAAGGAAAGTAAAAGCTGAAAAGGATTGCGAATCACTGCAGGAAGACCTGAATAAGGTATGGAACTGGAGTTAGAAATGGGAAGTGGACTTCAATATTAACAAGTGTAGCATAATGGAGTTTGGAAAAAGCAAAAATAGAATATCAGGACAATATAAAATTGGAACCAAGGAGGTAAAGAAGGAGAGATCCGAAAAAGATTTGGGTGTAATTACCTCAAACGACTTGTCCTATGATAAACAGATAAACAAAATTGTCGGAGAATCCTAGAACTTGATCAATAAAAGTGGCATTTACATATTTGGACGAAGAAATGATTAAAAAATATTGGTCACACTAATAAGGCCTAGACTAGAATATGCGGCGACATTGTGGTCACCCAGTACCAAAAAGAATACAAAGAAAATAGAAAGAATCCAGAGAGCAGCCACAAAAATGGCACCTGCACTTGCAAACTTGTCATATGAGGAGAGATTGGCTAAACTGGAGTTACCGACTCTGGTGCAAAGAAGAGAGAGAGGTGACTTACTGACAATCTACAGAATCATGAAGGGCACATAAATACTCGACAGAGAGGACTTGTTAAATTGGGACAAGAGAAGCAGAAGAGGGCATGGAAAGAAAAAAAAAAAAACATAGCTACATAAGAGATCTGAAGAAAAACAGTTTTCCACATAGAGGGGTGGACACTTGGAACAAACTGGGCAATGAAATAATATACGCGAAAACCATTTATGAGTTTAAGAGCAAACTAGACACTGCGAGATACAAAGGCGGGACACTACGAGCGTAGCTTCCCTTTCCGCAAAATACAACTAGGTAAACACACACACACACACACACACACACACACACACACACACACACACACACACACACACACACACACACACACACACACACACACACACACACACGTACGTACGTCTATGTGCAGAAAAAGGGGAGTGGAGGTTGTTGCGATGGAAAGTTGAAATTCAACTTCTGCCGTTGCCGTTGCAACGATCAGCCTTTCCAGGTCACTTCAATTGAATTCCTTCAACTGCTCAGAGTTGAATAAAATCGACTGGCTTCAACCACAAGTCTGGGCTTGAGATGACCTGAAGAGGTTTTGCCACAATTTTAATAAAATTGTTTGGTGACAGTCAGAATAAGTATGAAGGGCATCTTATAGATGGAGGTCCTGTCCCTACAAGAATAAGATAATAATTTTATTATTATAAAAAAAATATATATATATATATATATATATATATATATATATGTATATATATATATATATATAATATATGTATATATATATATATATATAATATATATATATATAATATATATATGTATATATATATATATATATATATATATATATATATATATGTATATATATATATATATATATATATATATATATACATATATATAAAGGTCATTATAGCCATGTTGTTCATTCAGATGGTTTCTTCAGAATCTTTCTCATCTGAATAAAATCATCCGGGATTAACCAGAATAAAATATTGCAAGGGTTTCGTTTTAGCGTAGAAGCGCTTCTTTGAGCCTAATAAAATCGTTTACCGACAGCCAGAATTATATGCTTTAAGTGGGTCATTACCTTTATTTTTGTCTGCGACCCAGAATCCTTTCCAGATCGATCACGACCACCCTTACTTCATAAACACATTTACTTAAGTTATAAAATAATTTTTTCATCTCAGTTAGATCGTCTGTGTCTTAATATTTTGCTTAACCTTTGATAATAATAACTTAGGAATTTTACAGTCAGGATTAATACTCTGATAATATTTTGAATAGAAATATTGGAAAGATAAATCCACAAATTCTTGGTGACCTATTTCAGTGGCTTGGCGACCCAACTTTGGGTCGTGACCCAACTTTGGGTCGTGACCCAACTTTGGGTCGTGACCCAACTTTGGGTCGTGACCCAACTTTGGGTCGTGACCCAACTTTGGGTCGTGACCCAACTTTGGGTCGTGACCCAACTTTGGGTCGTGACCCAACTTTGGGTCGTAACCCAACTTTGGGTCGTGACCCAACTTTAGGTCGCGACCCAATGATGATGATGATGATGATGGTGATGATGATTGATGATGATGATGATGATGGTGATGATGATATGGTTTAACGTCACTGACCCCCGCTGTCGGGAGGCTAGGACGGTGCCCCTTAAAGAGGACTTTGTATCACTGAATTTAATTAACCATGCTCTTGGTTCATCTTCGCCGGTGGCAGGTCTCGAACAGACATTCCCTCGACCTTCAGAAGTTTCTCTCATATTAAAGTTAACGGGAATTAGAAGAAAAAAAAAATTACTTAACATGATTCTTTTTTTTGTAAACTGCTTCTGACCCAGGGCAGTGGACTAGATTCAGGGATGACCCGTCATCCAGGAGGTGACAAGATAAGAGGGAGGGAAGAGGGTAGAGGGGAGTGGAGTATGTAGGGAATGGAATGAGTGGGAGTGGTTTCTATGCCTTTGTTTTTTGGCTACCTCCCGTGTAAAGGGGGGAAAGCCTTTGGTATATGTATGTATGTTTAATTATTCCCATGTCGTAGAGTGCATGAAAGTTCTTGTTCCTAAAAATCTTCTTCATCTTTGGCTGAAATTTACACGCGAAGGCTTCTCTTCCATTACAATTTTTGAATGACGTCAACTCGGAAGATGAAAGACTGAGGCACTTTGGATAATTCCAAAGAACCTTGAAAAAAAAAAATCGTAAGGATCTACAAGAGGCTTTATAGACGATCGAGAGGGCTCTGTCCAATGATACGGACGGAAAATAAGAGTTGATCCTACATTATTTTATATAATGATACGTGTTTGTACATGTGTGTGTGTGTGTGTGTGTGTGTCCGTCTGTCTGTAGGTGTGCGGGTGCGCGCGCGCGCGCGTGTGTGTGTGTGTGTGTGCATGAGTGTGTGTGTGTGTGTGTGTGTGTGTGTGTGTGTGTGTGTGTGTGTGTGTGTGTGTGTGTGTGTGTGTGTGTGTGTGTGTGTGTGTGTGTGTGTGTGTGTGTGTGTGTGTGTGTGTGTGTGTGTGTGTCTTTAGTTGTGCGTGCGTGTGTGTGTGTGTATGTCTGTGTGTGTGTGGGGTGTGTGGGTGTGTGTGTGGGTGTCTGTAGGTGTGCGTGTGTGTGTGTGGGTGGGGTGGTGTGTGTGTGTGTGTGTGTGTGTGTGTGTGTGTGTGTGTGTGTGTGTGTGTGTGTGTGTGTGTGTGGGTGTGGGTGTGTGGGTGTCTGTAGGTGTGCGTGCGTGCGTGTGTGTGTGTGTGTGTGTGTGTGTGTGTGTGTGTGTGTGTGTGTGAGAGAGTGTGAGTGGGTGTGTGTGTGTGTGTGTGTGTGTGTGTGTGTGTGTGTGTGTGTGTGTGTGTGTGTGTGTGTGTGTGTGTGTGTGTGTGTGTGTGTGTGTGTGTGTGTGTGTGTGTGTGTGTGTGTGTGTGTGTGTGTGTGTGTATGTACGTGTGTGTGCTTGTGTGTGAGCTTGCATTTTTGCGTGGGCATGTTCCATCTTCACACATGAAAAAGCGACTCTTCTGTCATGACTTTATTCTCTTGAAGAGCGGCTCAAAAAAAAAAAAAAGGAGATTAATACACCACGAGACGATAAGCTTAAGCCAAAAATGGCACCCTTACCCAAAGTGCCTGGATAGCCAAGTGACCATCGTTGTCCGTTGGGAGGAATAGAATCGGAGACATTGTAGTAACGGGGCGGGATTGATTCCCAATGTGCCAATGGAAAGTAGTCTGTAGATGAAGGAACATTGTGAGCACGATGGAATGATTTATATATTTCCTTTTGGTTGACGTCTGAATATTATTTAATCAATTGAAGTGTAACTTTGTGCTGAGATAGTGCAAAAGGAACCATAAGTTACAAGAAGAACTCCAATATCAAATATGATAAGTGATCACGATAGCTTGGAAGACGTGCAGAAGATTAAGTAGGGGTCATGAAAAAAATGGCCATAAAAACATAAATGTAATTGCAGGGAGGTATCTGGCGAGATGACAATAATCACCAAGAAATTGAGATGTTACAGGTCTACATATCAATCAAATGCATTCGGAAACGCAAAAAAGCAAGCAAACACGCACGCACGCACCTTAAACAAAATTTGAATGCGGGAGAGCTCCGAAGTGGAGCCCCCAAAGGCGATTTTCCAAAAGAGCAAAGGCTAAAGTCTCTTACCTTTTCCTAATCTGTAACCATAAGAGTTTCGAAAGAGCCTGTGGAGATCAGAAGACGGTTAAGAAGATAAAGAGCTTGGTTGAAATGGCGTGGATGGAGGCCACGAGCCGACTCGAAAAAGTTGACGAAAATGGAAATTGAGGGGAATACAGTGAGTGCAAGAGCGTTAGTATCGAATTATAAATCAGAGTTGGAAGGAAAGTAAGAAGTTTGATAAAGGAAATGTGAAAGTTTACATATGAACAGACGCACATACATACACGCACACGCAAGTGCACACACATAAAACAATGCACGCACACGCAAGTGCACACACATACAACCATACACGCACACGCAAGTGCACACACATACAACCATACACGCACACGCAAGTGCACACACATACAAGTATACACGCATACACAAGTGCACACACATGCAAGTATACACGCACATACAAGTGCACACACATAAAAGCATACATGCACACACAAGTGTACACACATACCATCATACACGCACACACAAGTGCACACACATACAAGCATACACGCACACACAAGTGCACACACATACAATCATACACGCACTTACATGTGTACACACATACAAGTATACACGTATACACAAGTGCACACATATACAAGCATACACACACACACATACAAGCATACCCGCACACACAAGTGCACACACATATAAGCATACACGCACACAGAAGTGTACACACATACAAGTATACACAAGCATACAAGTGCACACGCATACAAGCATACACGCACACACAAGTGAACACATACACAAGCATACAGGCACACAAAAGTGCACACACATACATGCATACAGGCACACAAAAGTGCACACACATACAAGTATACACGCACACACAAGTGCACACACATACAAACATACACGCACACTCAAGTGCATAACACTATTCAAGAATTTAAGAACGAACTTGATGCTGAAAGGTACAAAGCCGGGCCACTACAAGCATAGCTCCCTTCCCATATAATACAACAATGTAAATACACATACAAGTATATATGCACACACAAGTGCACACCCATACAAACATACACACACGTACACACACACACACACACACACACACACACACACACACACACACACACACACACACACACACACACACACACACACACACACACACACACACACACACACACACACACACGCACGCACGCACACACACACACACACACACACACACACGCACAACACACGATGAGTAAGCTATGGTGTTTAACTCGTTAAGCTATGGTACTCGAGTGGCCGGTTAAAGTAATCCAGTTCTTGAAATAGGTATAGTTTTGGCATAATGGAGAAAGAGAAAGAAGAAAGAATAACAAATGAACCAACAAAGAGAGGACTAGATTTAAGTATAGTGGAAAGTTCGAGAGGCGTCATCCCCAAAAAGCATTGTTTGATAGATTCACCAAGGAAAAACCAAAATAAAGATTTTTCAGGGTTTCGAAGAAACCCAGGTGAAATAGGTAAAAACTTAGATATAGATAGAGATATTAGATATAGTAATGCATTAAGAAACCGCGAAGCAAATGACTTAATGGAAGAAATCATAGGTTTAATATTAGATAACCGAGCTGTACTTAGAGAACTGATTACTTTGCGTAAGAGTAATGAGCAAACGATTAAAGAATTAGGTGACCTAAAGAGCGAAATTTAAATCCTCAAAAGAGAAAAAGAAAGAATGAAAAACGAGGACAAAAATAAAAATGAAGAACTGAAAAAGGTCAAAGAACAATTACAAGTAGTGACCGGTAAGGTGGAAGAATCAATCAAAGAAACAGACCTCATTGAAATAAAAAATCAATGGAAACAAGAACAGGAAAATAAAAAATATCCTTTACTGAAATATTATAAAAACAGATGGAGGAAAATACAAAAGAAACAGTTATAAAAGTAATTAAAGAAAATGAAAATTGGATGAGAGATATAGTTGACAAAGGTAAGTGCATTGTGGTCCATGGTATCCAGGAAAATTATGATATGTATAGCTACCAGAGAGAAAAGGAGAAGAAAATAGCTAAGGAAATTTTGAAAGAAATACAGGATGAAGGACAAAATTTCGATAAAGAAATCGATGAAATCCACAGGATAAGCAAATATTCAAAAGAAAAACAACATAGACCGCTGAAAATAAAACTAAGAACTCAAATAATAGCAGAGGAAATATTATCAAAAGCGGTTAAATTGGCAAACAGCGAGAAATTCAAAGATGTATGGATACAAAAGGAAATGAGTGATGATGAAAAAGAGAAAGACAAAACTCTCAGAATTGAAGCCAATGATAGAAATGAGAAAAGAACAGAGACGAAAAAAAAAGTTTATTTTTTTTATTTTTTTAGAGAGAGAGAGAGAGAGAGAGAGAGAGAGAGAGAGAGAGAGAGAGAGAGAGAGAGAGAGAGACAGAGTTCTGGATTTGAGACTGAAAAAATCTTACATGAAAAATGGAAACTTAAACCAAAAAAGAAAGGATAATGTGAAACTAAAAGTGGCATACACAAATATCGACGGCATGATCTCTGGAATCAATGAACTAAATAACTATCTAGAAATGGAAAAACCTGACATTATGGGAATTGTGGAGACAAAACTGAAAGGAACTATATCAACAAGCATAGTGGGACAAGATCTATACAACCACTGGGTGAAAAATAGAACAGATAAGCAGGGAGGAGGTGTCATGATATTGACCATAAAGGTTCTAAATGTGACAAAGATAAAGGAAGGCCAAGGCAATGTAGAATTATAATTCTACATTGCCTTGATCAAAATTGTAAACAAAAAGATTAAAAGCAGAAAATTTGTACTAGTATAGCCTATGTACCACCAAAAACACAGACTTGGTCGGGAAGCGAACATTCTAAGTTACTGGAAGACTTTTACAGATATATAAATGAAAAACTAAAGGATAAACATGAAATAGTGAAATTGTGTGAATGAAGTAAAGAATATATAGATGACACAGAAATGGCAGAAGTCATGATCAGACATTTCAGGTAGGTTTTTACAATTGAGAGCTCACAATTTTGGGAAGATAGAAAACAAGAAAGATCACCCAAAATGAAATAAATAAAGGTAACACAAAAAGAAATAAGAGATCAAATAAAAAACCTAGATGTCAGGAAATCGCATGGACCAGATGGAATTGCAAATTGGATACTGAAAGAATGTATAGACGAACTGACAGACAAACTATACAAGATAATAGAATTCTCACTCAAAGAAGGATAGGTACCGCAATATTGGAAAGATGCAAACATAGTACCAATATATAAAGGAGGAAATAGGGAAGATCCTGCAAATTACAGGCTGGTATCCCTTACAAGCACAGTACCAAAAATATGTGAAAAAGTCATCAGAAATAAATGAACCAAACAGTTCGAAGAAAATAAAATAGTAAACCATAAACAATTTGGCTTTAGAAGTGGAAGATCGTGTACCACAAACCTAATTTGCTTTTACTCGAGATTAATTGAGATAATACAAGAAAGAGATGGCTGGGCAGATTGCGCCTTCTTGGATTTGCAGAAGGCATTCGATAAGGTACCACATAAAGAATTAATAAGAAAAATTGAAATAATAGGAATACAAGGTAAGCTGCTGGAATGGATGAAGGATTTCTTAATTGGAAGAAAAAAGAGAGTGGTACTTAGAGACAAAAATTCGAACTAGGAAGATGTGAAGAGTGACGTCCCGCAAAGCTCTGTATTGGCTCCTTTAATGTTGGCCATATATATATAAATGATATGGATGAAGGAGTAAATTGTGACATAAACTTCTTTCCTGATGATGCCAAATTACTCAAGAGAGTAAAAACGGAAGATGGTTGTAGATCGCTACAAGAAGACCTAGACAAAATATGGAAATGGAGTCAGAAATGTGAGATGAACTTCAACATTAAGAAATGTAGCATAATAGAATTGGGAAAAAGCAAAAATAGAATATGGGGTCAGTATGAAATTGGAAACAAAGAAGTAAAAAAAGTCAATTCAGAAAGGGACCTGGGAGTAATCATCTCAAGCGACTTGACACCTGATAAACATGTCAATAAATTATTTGGAGAGACTTTTAACTTACTAAGATCAATGAAAGTGGCCTTCGACTACATAGATGAGGAGATGGTTAAAAAAATAGTGGTTACATTGATAAGACCTAAACTAGAATATGCCACAACATTGTGGGCACCCAGCGCAAAGAACATAAGAAAATTAGAAAGAATCCAAAGAGCAGCAACAAAAATGGCAACTACACTGTCATATCTGACATGCGAACAAAGATTGGAAAAATTATATCTGTCAACACTGGAACAGAGAAGAGAAAGAGGTGATTCATTGACCATTTACAGAATTATGAAAGGGATGGAAATTCTCGATAGAGATGAATTCTTAAAGTGGGACAGAAGAGAAACAAGAGGACACGAAAAGAAACTAAAGAAGGACACTTATAGAAGAGACCTGAAAAAGAATAGCTTCCCACAAACTAAACGGAGAAACAGTGAATGCCAAAACTATACACGATTTTAAGAATAAACTGGATGCGGAGAGATACGAAAACGGGTCACTACGAGCATAACTCTCGTCCCGTAAAATACAACTAGGTAAATACAGCCAAGTAAATACACACACACCTCGTGGCGCTGTGGTTAGAATTCTCGCCTGCCACTACAACGGTCCGGGTTCGAATCTCGCCCAGGGCTGAAATAATTTCAGTATCGCTGCGCTGCGGGGTGTTACTCCAACTCTCGTGGGCGGGGAGTTGAGGGTGTGTGTGCGTGTAAGGTCACAGTATTACCCATAGGTCGGTTATACGAGCTCTGAGCTCTCATTTGGGAGGTTAATAACTGTCGACCACGAGTCCAACACGTGATCTAAGACCAAGGTGAATAACACCCACACCCACACACCCACACACACACACGAACATTCCGTACATACAGAATAACACAGAATAACGGAATTAATTATTCCTGCTGAAGCTAAGCGCCTCTTGGTGTAAGACCTCTCCCTCTTTTCCCCCTAAA
This sequence comes from Oratosquilla oratoria, assembly GCF_046742065.1. Lineage (NCBI taxonomy): Eukaryota > Metazoa > Arthropoda > Malacostraca > Stomatopoda > Squillidae > Oratosquilla > Oratosquilla oratoria. The sequence goes on along the minus strand of NC_134789.1, from coordinate 11,887,899 downwards.
CCCTTTAACAGCAACCAATTTGGAAACCTTTCCAATTTTTTGCGTTTCGTTCAAAGGTGGGTCATGGATTTTCTATCAATATATGTAAAGAGAATTTTCGTTCTTTTTAGGCCTGTGGTATCAACAGATATGTGTATATAAAAGAATCCATCTGCAAATTGTTTCGTCGATAGAAGCAGCCAACCGTTTGATTCATCCCTAACTCCCAGGGCAAATATTTAACAAACTCTGTTCTTCTCTCTCTCTCTCTCTCTCTCTCTCTCTCTCTCTCTCTCTCTCTCTCTCTCTCTCTCTCTCTTTCTACCTCTTTTCGATAAATGTATCAGACTGTATTCCTCCTGTTCTTAACAAGGGAGTAAAAATGATCCAGATCTGAAATGATAAAAAAAAAAAAAATGAAGTTTGTGCATCAATTTCTTTCTCTTTAAAAAAAAAAAAAAAAAAAAAAAAAAAAAAAAAAAAAAAAAAAAAAAAAAAAAAAAAAAAAAAAAAAAAAAAAAAAAATCTCCATCCTCCGTCTTCCAAAAACATAAAAAAAAAAAAAAAAAAAAAAAATCTAGTAGAAACAGTGTTGAACTCATGGGCAGGTAGTCGTGAGTTCGATTTCCGGGACCAGGTGCGTGCTTCGAGCGTTGGTTTCCGACAGCCCTGCCCAGGCGGGGAGGAGACCCAAACATAGGCCTTAAAAAGAAGAAGAAAAAAAAGACTTGCTGCAATTGAGAGGGGCCTTACCAGAGGTTTCTGACTTCCCAGTTGGTGGAGTAAAAAAAAAAAAAAAAAAAAAAAAAAAAAAAAAAAAAAATATATATATATATATATATATATATATATATATATAAATATATATACATATCTTATAGTCCAGAAGAGTGGTTACCAACCGTATGTCTGTTGATCCTTCGGAGATCGCTTAGCCTCTTGGTATCGATTCTAATCACTAACCCACCGTCCCATTCCCACACAGTGGAAAGTGAGAAACCCCTGGTGGAGCAAAGCCCTGGCAGTTGCCGCAAGCCGTTGGGCTTTTTAGGTTTATGTAGGGTCGCCTCCCCGCCTGGCCGGACAGGAATGTCGGGAACCAACGTGACATAGTCCATAGCAAGTCCCGGCAATCGAACTCACGACCACCGGTTCACGAGTTCGATACGGTATCCACTGAAGAAGTTATCTGCAAGCTAAGAACTCCCTGGTATGTTTGTAGGTAAAACGGCGCTAGACCACGAAATCGTCCATACGTCTCCAGACCTATTGGGGATGAACTACTTAAGTTTCATGCATTTATTTTCTTAGGGATTTAAGTAGCATCCCTACGGACCAGAGGCACACAGCATGTTTTTTTGATTGGAGACTAACTTCCACTTAAGAGAAAAAATATAAGATAAATGAATAGATAGACAGATTAATAAACAAATACGTAGTTAATCAAATGAATAAATAAATTATTTCAATTGATAGATAAATAGATACATAAATATATCAGTAAACAAGTAAATGCTGAGTAATTTTAACTTCTACCATTCCTTTGTTCATTTATCTTCCTTGTATATATGTATATACAGTATATATATATATATATATGTATATATATATATATATATATATGTATGTGTGTGTGTGTGTGTGTGTGTGTGTATGTGTGTGTGTGTGTGTGTGTGTGTGTGTGTATTACCTATGTTTTATTCATTTTTAATAATTATCTATATTTACTTATTTATCTATTTATTTATTATTCGTCTATTTACAGTTTCATTGATTAATCTATTTAATAATTTGTTTTATCTATTTATTTATTATTTATTATTATTTTTTTTCATCCTGAGGAACCTCCATGCTCCCCTCGTTTGGGTCATCACTACAAGCAGGATAAGGGTGAAAGGACATGGAAAAACGGGGATAGGTATGATTGAAATCTCGCCTCCACTTAACGAACTGGATCCTCCTAATGAAAGAGTTTGCCCCACTTCGTTATGGCTTCCCTTTACACGAATCAACTGAAATAAACTCCTGAGGATTTCGTTCAGCTAAGGAAGGAACCCCAAGAACGAACAAAGGATTTTGATTGGCGGAGACTCTCTGGGGCGAGGATCGTCCTTCAAGGGACTAAAGTCTTCGTGTGTTGTCCACGGAAGTCTTCTGCTGTGGCGTCGTCACCGTATTGACGAGGTTAACGACATGTCGCTCGAGTGTGTGTTCCATCCGTTGAGTGCTCGTCAACACGTTCAATTCGGTAACAGATTTAAGAATTTCAATTTTTGGATGACGCCATTTGTGGGTTCGAATCCCGCAGCTACTCAGCGCCTCCTGGTGTAAGTTCCTCATCCTTATTTCTTCACCGTTGGTGACGCAATCGGAAGCGTTCGAATCTCGCATTCCTTTCTGTCCGATTCCCAAGGCTCGTTTTACATGTAACGACTTTTTGCCATGCGTCGTCCAGGACGCGACTTCGTGGTTGCAAATAACCAAGGGTGTCTATGGACTATTTCACACGTGGCCATAAACATGGCTATTTGAAAGCACGATGTCTTGCCGTGGACGGCGCATGGCGAAAAGTCGATACGAGTGAAACGAGCCTTACCTGCCTCCAACAATCTTAAGTGTATAACAAGGCAAAGGTGAAGGTTTCGCCCACAGCTACTCAACGCCTCCTGGCGTAGGCTCCTCACCACTACCAAAACGTATAATTCAGTTGTGGGGTTGGTGCTGAGTATGGAGCTTCCATTGCCTGAAAAAGGTTTAATCTATTCGTCTCGTAACTGCAAGATCCCGAGTTCGAATCCACTAGCTACCGGTGACTAACGTATACTCGAACTTCCTGAACATAACATATAAGGCAAAGGTATTGGTATGAGGTAAGCGACTCCTGGTGTTTTCCCCTAAATGTTTAGGGCTGAGCGTTGAACCCCTGTGAGCCAATCGAACTCTCGCTTGGTCCCGTTGCAACTTCAGGTAGAAGGTCAATCCTCACGACATGTCAATACTTCCGAGGCCTGTATCGATATACTCCGTGTTTGTGGTCTATACCTTGTCGTGCACATACGTACACACGTGCACACGTATACTCGAACGCACACGTACATGTGTGCTTGCGCGCATATATACACACACGTGCACTCACTCAAGTACACACACACACACACACACATGGCCACGCAATTACACGCATACAAGCTCTTGTGTATTTCCAACCTTTTTGTTATCCTGTTAGTCCTCCTTCACCTCCTAGACCTGTTCTTCGGCAGCCTCTTGAGCCTTCGATGGTCTCCGAAGGCCTTGATACGAGCTGAACTCCCCCCAACCATACGTCTTTTCCCGTTAGTCCTCCTTCACCTCCTAGACCTGTTCTTCGGCAGACTCTTGAGCCTTCGATGGTCTCCGAAGGCCTTGATACGAGCTCAACTCCCCCCAACCATACGTCTTTTCCTAACCAGTACGGTCTTCGGCGCTGTACCTTTTTTATGGATTTAGGACCCTCCACATCTGTCTCTTAAGTCTCCCAACAGGTTCTACGATCCTCCACAGAAGCCTCTTCTTTTTCTGGGCAACATCACAATGTTTTTCGGATCTCTGAACGAATTTTTGGTGCCCTATGGTTCTTGAGGAGCGTATTGCCTATTGGAGGCTTCTGCACCGGTGGGTTTCTATTTGTGTTTTATTGTGATCCCGGTAGGGAGTTTCTCTCTCTCTCTCTCTCTCTCTCTCTCTCTCTCTCTCTCTCTCTCTCTCTCTCTCTCTCTCTCTCTCTCTCTCTCTCTCTCTCTCTCTCTCTCTCTCTCTCTCTCTTTCACTCTCTCTCTCTCTCATTTCCTTTTGTGTTCTTTGGGCAGTCTTTGGCTAATCTTCGACTTCTGGTATGACCTCGTTTTTTTTTATCTCTTGACTTGAGGAAGCTACTTCGTTCTCCCTGCACACGAAGGAAGTTGATGTGAATTCCGGCACGTTGGTACACAATGAACTTTCATCCACTTTTTGTCACACGTAGAAGAGGTGTAACCTTGACGATAGTGGAGTCTCTAGTTTGCTGTTGTCACTATTAGCCTCCACCACAACCACCACAACCACTACCACAACCACCACCACAATCACCACCACATAACCACCACCACAAATACCACCACAATAACCACAACCACCACCACCACAACCACCACCACAACCACCACCACAACCAACACAACCATAACCACTACCATACTCACCACCACAACCACCACAACCACCACAACCACCACAACCACCACCACAATCACCAACACAGCTACCACCACATCTACCGCCAGAACCACCACCACAATCACCACCACAACCACCTCCACAACCACCACCACAGTCACCACCACCACAGTCACCACCACAACCACCACCACAGTCACCATCACAACTACCACAACCACCGCAACCACCACAACCACACTCACCACTACAACCACCACCACAACCACCACCACAACCACCACCATAACCACCACAACCACCACCACAATCACCACCACAATCACAACCACAATCACCACCACAACCACCATAACCACCACCACCACCACCACACTCACCACCACCACAACCACAACCACCAGCACAACCACCACAACCACAATCACCACCACAATCACCACCACAACCACCACAACCACCACCACCACACTCACCACCACCACCACAACCACCAG
>NC_134789.1:11875732-11878232 GCF_046742065.1 Oratosquilla oratoria | reverse complement strand
CCTTCCTGTCTTCCTTCCATCCTTCTTTCCTTTCATCGTTCCTTCCATTCTGCCATCCTTCCATCCATCCTTCTATCATTCCTTTCATCCTTTTTTCCTTTCTTCTTTTCCTCCTTCCTTTCTTCCTTCCCTCCCCCTTCTCTCCCAATTTCCTTCTTTCCCTCCCCCTTACTTCCCTCTCCCCTTCCTTCCTACCTTCCCTCCTCCCTTCTTTCCTTTCTTCCCTCTCCCTTCCTTCATTCCTTCCTTCCTCCCTTCTTTTCTTCCCTCCCCTTCTTTCCTTCCTTCCTTCCTTCCTCCCTTCCTTTCTTCCCTCCCCCTTCTTTCCTTCCTTCCTTCCTTCCTTCCTTCCTTCCTTCCTTCCTTCCTTCCTTCCTTCCTCTCTTCCTCTCTTCATTCCTTCCTTCCTCTCTTCCTTTCCTCCTGCTTTCCTTCCTTTCTTCCTTCATTCCCTCCTTCCTTCCTTCCTTCCTTCCTTCCTTCCTTCCTTTCTTCCTTCTTTGGGAATTTTTTTCTTTTTTTAATTTTATCCTTTCTGTTCCCACCGACAAGGTCCGTGTCGCTGTCAGTTTTTATTGCTCTTTTCGTTGTCCACTTCCTCTTTTTACTCTTTTTCTCTTCCTATCTTTCCCTCCTCTTACCCTTTGGTCTTCTTTTCTCTTCCCCATCTTCTCTCTACATCTTTTTATATTCTTGCTCTTCTTCTACTTTACCTCTCTCCTCTTCCTACTCTTTTTCCTTTTCATCCTCCTCTTATTCTTTTTCTTCGTCTTCTTCCTCTTCCCCTCCTTTCTCTTTTCCCTGTTGTTCTTTCTTTTCTCCATCCTCTTCTTTTTCTTCGTCTTCTTCCTCTTCCTCTTCTTCCTCTTCTTTCTCTTCCTTCTAATCCTCCTCCTCCTACTCCTCTTCCTCCTACTCATTCTCATCCTCATCTTGTGACTGCTCCTTCTCCTCCTCCTTTTCTTTCTCTTACTCCTTCTATTTTCCTTTTTCTCTCCACCTCCTCCTCTTAATTATTATCCTAGTTCTCTTCCTCAGATTCCTCCATCTACTCTTCTTTCACTCTTCCCATCCTCCGTTTCCCTTCTTTTCCCTTCTCTTTCCTTTCCCTTCTTTCCCTTTCCTCCTTTTCCCCTCTCTTCGCTTCTCTTCCCTTCTCTTTGCTTCTCTTCCCTTCTCTTCCCTTCTCTTCCCTTCTCTTCCTTTCTCCTTCTTTCTCTTCCCTTCTCTTCCTTTCTCTTCCCTTCCCTTATCTTATCTTTCCTTCCCTTCCCTTCCCTTCCCTTCCCCTTCCCTTCCCTTCCCTTTCCTTCCCTTCCCTTCCTTTCCCTTCCTTTCCCTTCCTTTCCCTTCCCTTCTCTTTCCTTCTCTTTTGTTCCCTTCCCTTTCCTTCCCTTCCCTTCCCTTACCTTCCCTTCCTTTCCCTTCTTTTCCCTTCCCTTCTCTTTCCTTCACTTTCGTTCCCTTCCCTTCCCTTCCCTTCCCTTCCCCTCCCTTCCCTTCCAACTCCTGCATTTGCTCTCTCTGATCCTGACTCCCCTCTCCCCTACTAATTCTCTTTCCAGCCCCGCTCACCTCTCTCAGATCCCCATTTCCCCTCCCCTCCTCTCCCCTCTCATCCTTTCCCCTCGCCTCTCCTCCCCCCTTTTTTCACCTCTCCTTTCCTTCTCCCCTTATCCTCTACTCTCTTCCTTCTCCCTCTCCTCACTTCCCCTCTCTCGACCCACCATCTTCTCTCTCTCTCTCTCTCTCTCTCTCTCTCTCTCTCTCTCTCTCTCTCTCTCTCCCGCTTCTCCGTCTCATTCCTTTCTCTCACAAGAGACATTTTCCTCCAGCGCTTCTGCACCTTTTCTCTCTTCATTTCCTTTCTCTCCTCTCTTTTTATTCCTCTCTCTTTTCTCCTTTCTTCTAAATCCTCTCTCGCTTCTCCCCTTTTCCCTCGCAGGCTCAACTATTTCCTTATCCTTTCTTTTCTATTCTCACCTTTCTTCCCTTTCTCCCTTTTCCCCTCGTCTCCTCTTTCCCCTTTTTTTCTGTTCCCTGTACCTCCTTTCCTGTCTCACCCTTCCTGTCCCCTCCCTGTCTCCTGTTCTCTGTCCTTTCCTCCCTGTCTCCTGTTCTCTGTCCTTTCCTCCCTGTCCACTACCCTCATGTCCCCTGTCCCCTCTTCCCTGTCCCTTCCTCCCTGTCTCCTCCTCACTGTTTTCTATTCCCTGTCCCCTCTTTCCTGTCCCTTCCTCCTGTCTTCTACTCACTGTCTTCTATTCCCTGTCCCTTCTCTATGTCCCCTTCGCCCTGTCCTCTCCTCCCTGTCTCCTACCCTGCCCACTGTCTACTAATCTCATGTACTCTTCCTCTCTGTCCGTTCCTCTCTGTCCTTTCCTCTCTGTCCCTTCCTCTCTGTCTCCTCCCTCCTGTCTCCTCCCTGTCCACTGTTCCCCGTCTCCTGTCTCCTTGTTTCCTGTCCCCCTGTCCTCCCTGCCATCGCGTCCCTAGTCCC
>NC_134789.1:11870732-11873232 GCF_046742065.1 Oratosquilla oratoria | reverse complement strand
TTAATTATTCCTGTTCTTCCTCTCGACACCCTTTCCTGCAACATTTCTGTATAGGCGGAGACTAATCTTAAAAAAAAGAGTGAAATGGATAGAGAGAGAGAGGGGGAGAGAGAGGGAGAGAGAGAGACAGAGAGAGGGGGAAGGGGGAGAGAGAGAGAGAGAGAGAGAGAGAGAGAGAGAGAGAGAGAGAGAGAGAGAGAGAGAGAGAGAGAGAGAGAGGTAGAGAAGAAGAGAGAGAAGGGTGGCGAGAAAGAGAATGAGAGAGAGAGAGAGAGAGAGAGAGAGAGAGAGAGAGAGAGAGAGAGAGAGAGAGAGAGAGAGAGAGAGAGAGAGAGAGAGAAATTATAATTCTTACTTTATACCATCCCTCCTCTCTACTGCTCCCTTTCAATTCCTCTCCTTGTCCACCTCTCTGACCCCCTTCCCCCCATTCCAGCAACAGAATGATATTGCCCACCAGAGACAGAAGCGCTGGTTACCTGCGGCGACGAAATACATTCCTTCCCCTTCGTGGATCGCCCGCCCCCCTCATATGGTCACAAATAACATTGGATTGTTGTCCCGAGGGAAGCTGACACTGGGCTACATAAAAAAAACATTTCCATGACTCTGTGTCTTATACAATTTACTTTCCGTAACCAGGTTCCAGGTTAGGTCCTGTGGTGACATTTCGCCCTCTCTTCTAACCTTAATCGCACCAGAAATGGGGCTAATAAACTGGATAGATGACTTGGTGGGGGGGGGGAGAAAGGGGAGGGGGAGTTAAAAGAGGAGGGGGAGTCTGCGAGAAAAAATTCCTGTGGAATTGCTTCCACGTCATAGTGTTTGTTTGTTTGTGTGGGAGGGGGTGAGGGGAGTATGCAGGGGGAGGGAGAAGGAGAGGAGAGTGGGAAGGGGGAGGGAGAAGAGGAGGGGAGTGGGAAGGGGAGTACGTGGAAAAAGGAAGGGAGAAGGGGAGGGGAGTGTGCAGTGGGAGGGAGAAGGGGATGGGAGTGTGCAGTGGGAGGGAGAAGGGGAGAGGAGTATACAGAGGGGGGAGAAGAGGAGGTGAGTGGGAAGGGGAGTACGTGGAACAAGGGAGGAAGAATGGAGGGGGAGGGAAGACTTATGATAGAAGATATGGGGTGTAGTGCGGGGGAGGGGGATATTTTGGGTCAGGAGGAATTTGGGGGAAGATTTTGTGTGGGGGGAGGCAAGAGGGGGGATGGCACCAGGAAAAGAAAAAAAAAAAAACTAGGAAAGGCAGTAACCACAGTAAAAAAAAAAAAAAAAAATCATTGAGTCAGTTAGGTCAGAGAGGACAGTCAGTAGTCAGTCAAGGTAGGACCGCATTCCCCGCCCCGCGCGCGCGCGGTCATTTGAATACAGAGAGAAAATGTCCTCTGGCGCCCCCGCGGAAGCTTAGACAAGATTACGAGGTCGCTTCCCCTGTCCGCCGGATAGTGAAAGCGCCTCTCGCATCATTGTTTGATTGCACGCGCACTTTTCACAGAACACATGGGGGGGCTAAGGGGGAGGGGGAGAGGGGGAGGGGGAGGGGGCGAAATGAGACACTGTAATCATGACGTCATCATAAATTGGTAGTGATGTCATCAGAGGGTTTAAAGGGTTTAAAGGAATTAATATATGAATTAATAAATGGAAAAGAAATCGCAAAAGAACTTTGGTGCTCTGAGCCTTAGGGGTTAGGGAGGGGTCTTTTTTCGCTCTATCTTTCTCTCTCTACCTCTCTCATTCTCTCTCTATCTTTGTCTCTCTCTCTATTCTATTTATCTCTCTCTGTAAGAGGCCGGTAGTGTACGAATGGAAATGAGCTAGGGCATTAGAATAATTCAGACTCGACGCCTTTGGTGGGGGGCCCCCCCCCCCCTCGAGGGCGAATGTTAATTCTATGTGAGGTCGAAACCGTGTTTGTCTATGTAAACACACCGACGGTGGTCGACCTGTTTTATAATCGATTATGTAATCATAACTATTGTAAGCGCAGGTTAGCTTCGGTTGACTAGATGCTGGAGATAAACAATATCGCTAGTGGCATTGTAATGGCTTTCCGAATTGGTGCAAGGTGGAGAAGGATGGAAAAAAACTATTGGTGCATGAATTCTAAGTCACGCTTCCCATAAGGAGTGACATTTATCTTGAAAAGTAACTGGAGAGTTGGTTTACGAAAAATTAGTGACGTCAGACGAAAGTAGGCTTCGCGTAGGATACGGGATCTACGTCAGAAGATAAAAGTAGAAGATAATAGAGAGGGTGTGGCGAGAGGATCGAGAGAGGATCAGGAGACGATGTAAGAGACGAGAGAAAAGAGATCCCGAGTGTAAGCAGAAGGTGAAATTACAGTGAAAGAAGAAAGAAAATTCACCACCCCTTTTAATTAACCCAAAGGACGAAGAGAACTAGGCACGGGGCCTAGAAAATAGTGAGACTACAAGGAAAAAGAAGGCAAGGGGCCTTGAGACGAGTGATATTTACAAGTCAAATTTAAGTGACAGTGGTG
>NC_134789.1:11868614-11870232 GCF_046742065.1 Oratosquilla oratoria | reverse complement strand
TCGGTCTTCATGCCAGTCAACCTCTTTTAACTGATCTCATTCCACATGCTCCATTTCCTCATTCCATTCCCTTTTTTTACGTATAAGTTATCACTGTAATGTCCTTATTCTTCTTTTCGGCAACTCCCGCTTTTTATTTATTTTTTATTTTTTTGCTCTTTTTCATTTATTGGTCCAAACCCCTTTTTCTCCCCCCCCTTTCTTGTTCCCCTTTTAGAATTCTCTTCCTTTAATCCTCTTATCTGCTGCCCTCTCTTCTCTCCCTCTCTCTGTCTCCCTCTCTTCTCTCTCTCTCTCTCACTCTCTCTCTCCCTCTCTCTCTTTCTCTCTGTTCCTCTCTCTCTGTCTCCCTCTCTCTGTCTCCCTCTCTCTGTCTCCCTCTCTCTGTCTCCCTCTCTCTGTCTCCCTCTCTCTGTCTCCCTCTCTCTGTCTCCTTCTCTCTGCCTCCCTCTCCCTGTCTCCCTATCTCTGTCTCCCTCTCTCTGTCTCCCTCTCTCTTTCTCCCTTTGTCTCTTTCTCTCTCACCGTCTCTTTCTCTCACTGTCTCTATCTCTCACTTATTCTCTCTTCTGCTTCTCTCTTCTCTCTCTCTCTCTCTCTCTCTCTCTCTCTCTCTCTCTCTCTCTCTCTCTCTCTCTCTCTCTCTCTCTCTCTCTCTCTTTCTCTGTGTGTGTGTCTGTCTGTCTCTCTCTCTTTCTCTCTCTGTGTGTCTGTCTGTCTCTCTCTCTGTCTTCTCTCGTTCTCTCTTCTCTCTCTCTCTCTCTCTCTCTCTCTCTCTCTCTCTCTCTCTCTCTCTCTCTCTCTCTCTCTCTCTCTCCCTGTGTCTCTGTCTCTGTTTCTCTGTCCGTCTTTATTTTTCTCTTTCCTACTTAGCTTGGCCTCTTTCTTCCTTTCTTCTTTTTGCACACACGCACATACACGCAAGATCACACACACACACACACACACACACACACACACACACACACACACACACACACACACACACACACACACATACATACATACATATACACAAACACACACACATACACACACACACACACACACACACACACACACACACACACACACACACACACACACACACACACACACACACACAAACAAAACAAACAAACAAACAAACAAACAAAAAACATTCAGGACTCCTATCCCAATGGGTACAAAACATGCAGGTAAATGGTTCGACTTTGCACTTCCGCAAAACTCAGGCTGATGTTCAGTCGTGGTCTGGACGATTAACTGGGGCATTGGTGGTTCAGACTCTTACAAAATCCTCTACCCTCACCGAGCTCCTAAAGATTTATGTTATAACATATTTGGATACTATTGCCCATTCCATTCTTATCTAAATTTGACTTCACGGTCATTCTCAGCACTCCACTCTTCCAATTCCCATAAACTTGCTCCATACATTTAAATTTTCTTTCATTCACAAACCTTTCTAAAGGTGGTAAATCCTTGTAACAAATTTTCTCTTTATTGTACCGATATATTTATGTTATTATTCCTATTGACGAACGTCTTTGGTCTTCATATAAGGAGGCACATTTCCTTTTTGTTCTGGCTATATATATATTTTTTCTTCTTTTTCAAACACTTGGTTGTGAAATGG
>NC_134789.1:11848614-11861114 GCF_046742065.1 Oratosquilla oratoria | reverse complement strand
AAGGAAAGGAGATAGCCGACGAGAGGAGAAAGAAAGAAGAGAATATGATGACAGAAGAAGGGGAAGAGAGGGGAGATGGATAAAAATCTTTATATAAGAAGAAAGAATAAGAGGGGAATAGCAACTACCGCGTACGACGGTGAAGAAGAGGAGGAGGAAGAGGAGTAAGAAGAGGAGGAGGAGGAGGTGAGGAGGAAGATGAGGAAGAGATCTTCCAATAAAGATTTACTAAAACGAAACACGATCACAACTTGTCCCAGAGGGAGGGTGGGGAGGAGGAGGAGGAGCATCAAACATTAAAAATATATATATCATAATTGAATACTGAAGGTGATAAGGAAAAAATCATATTTCTAATGAGGTCGGGGGAAAAAAATTAAAGAAGTGGACAAGTAATATACAGCTTGAAATGTTGATGGGGAGGGCGAGGGTGGATGGGGGAGGAAGGTAGTTAAGCACGTGCAGATACGAAATAATCCAAAAAGGGACGAAATAAGATGGAATTGAATAATGAAACCAAAGAAGAGAAAGCGCAGGGATTACATTAAAGGAAAAAATACGAAGAAGTCAAGCGGAAACGGATGGAAGAAAGGGAGGAAGAGTTGCTGGGAAAAGGAGAGAGGAATGAGGGGAGTGAGGTGAGTGAGTGAGGTTAGGTGAGTGAGGTGAGTGAGTGAGGTGAGTGAGTGAGGTGAGTGAGTGAGGTGAGTGAGTGAGGTGAGTGAGTGAGGTGAGTGAGTGAGGTGAGTGAGTGAGGTGAGTGAGGTGAGTGAGTGAGGTGAGTGAGTGAGGTGAGTGAGTGAGGTGAGTGAGTGAGGTGAGTGAGTGAGGTGAGTGAGTGAGGTGAGTGAGTGAGGTGAGTGAGTGAGGTGAGTGAGTGAGGTGAGTGAGTGAGGTGAGTGAGTTAGGTGAGTGAGTGAGGTGAGGTGAATGAGGTGAATGAGCTGAGGTGAGATGAGTGAGGCGAGTGAGGCGAGTGAGGTGAATGAGGCGAGTGAGGTGAGTGAGGTGAGTGAGGTGAGTGGGTGAGGTGAATAAGGTGAGTGATGTGAAATGAGATAAGGTGAGTGAGGTAAGTGAAATGAGATCAATGAGGCGAGTGAGTGAGGTGAGTGAGGTGAGGGAGTGCGATGAGTGGGGTGAGTGAGGTGAGTGAGGTGAGTGAATGAGGTGAGTAAACGAAGTGAGTTGTTATGGGCTATAGTTCACTAGCACTTCTATCCTTATAGACAAACTCACGCCGTGGGTGAGGTGAATGAATGAGTAAGTGAGGGAGGGAAGTATGAAGGGAAGGAGGGAAGGAGGGAAGGAGAGAAGGAGGGAAGGAAAGAAGGAGTAAGAAAAAAAGAAACTGACTTGGAAGCAGAAAGGAACGAGAGGGGAAGGAGGAGGAGGAGGAAGAAGAGGAAGAGGAGGAGGAGGGGCATGAGGGGAATGAGAATAAGGAAAAAGAGATGGAGGAAGAAGAAAAAGCGGAAGAACGGGAGCGGTGGAGGATGAGTACGAGGAAAGAGAAGAAGGAGGAGAAGGAGGAGGAGAAGGAGAAGGAGAAGGAGAAAGAGAAGGAGAAGGAGAAAGAGAAAGAGAGGGAGAAGGAGGAGAAGAAGAAGGAGAAGGTAAAGAAGAAGAAGAAGGAGAAGGTAAAGAAGAAGAAGAAGGAGAAGGTAAAGAAGAAGAAGAAGGAGAAGGTAAAGAAGAAGAAGAAGGAGAAGGTAAAGAAGAAGAAGAAGGAGAAGGTAAAGAAGAAGAAGAAGGAGAAGGTAAAGAAGAAGAAGAAGAAGAAGATAAAGAAGAAGAAGGTAAAGAAGAAGAAGACGAAGACGAAGACGAAGACGAAGACGAAGACGAAGACGAAGACGAAGGAGAAGGAGAAGGAGAAGGAGGAGGAGGAGGAGAAGGAGAAGGAGAAGGAGAAGGAGAAGGAGAAGGAGAAGAAGGAGAAGAAGGAGAAGGAGAAGGAGAAGGAGAAGGAGAAGGAGAAGGAGAAGGAGAAGAAGGCGAAGGAGAAAAATAAAGAGAAAGAGAAAGAGAAAGAGAAGGAGAAGGAGAAGGAGAAGGAGAAGGAGAAGGAGAAGAAGGAAAAGGTAAAGAAGAAGAAGAAGGAGAAGGTAAAGAAGAAGAAGAAGGAGAAGGTAAAGAAGAAGAAGAAGGAGAAGGTAAAGAAGAAGAAGAAGGAGAAGGTAAAGAAGAAGAAGAATAAGAAGGTAAAGAAGAAGAAGGTAAAGAAGAAGAAGGTAAAGAAGAAGAAAACGAAGACGAAGACGAAGACGAAGACGAAGACGAAGACGAAGACGAAAGAGAAGGAGAAGGAGAAGGAGAAGGAGAAGGAGAAGGAGAAGGAGAAGGAGAAGGAGAAGGAGAAGAAGGAGGAGAAGAAGAAGAAGAAGAAGAAGAGGAAGAAGAAGAAGAAGAAGAAGAAGAAGAAGAAGAAGAAGAAGAAGAAGAAGAAGAAGAAGAAGAAGAAGAAGAAGAAGAAGAAGAAGAAGAAGAAGAAGAAGAAGAAGAAGAAGAAGAAGAAGAAGAAGAAGAAGAAGAAGAAGAAGAAGAAGAAGAAGAAGAAGAAGAAGAAGAAGAAGAAGAAGAAGAAGAAGAAGAAGAAGAAGAAGAAGAAGAAGAAGAGATGGAAAAGAGGACGAGGAGGACAAGATGGAAGAAGGGGATGATAAAGAGGAGGAGGAGGAAAGGAGGAGGAGGAGAGGAGGAGGAAAGGAGGAGGAGGAGAGGAGGAGGAAAGGAGGAGAAGGAGAGGAGGAGGAGAGGAGAAGGAGGAGGAGGAGGAAGAAGAGTAGGGAAAAGAGTAAGCAAAGATGTTTGTAACTGAACGACTATCGAGAGCAAAGGAAGAGAAGGAAAAGAAAGGGAAAGGATGGGAAAGGAAGGTAAGGGAAGGGAAGGGAAGGGAAAAGAAGGAAATGAAAGGGAAAGGAAGAGAAGGAAAGGGAAAGGAAAGGAAGAGAAGGAAAGGGAAGGCAAATGAAGAGAAGGAAAGAAAAGGAAAGGAAAGGAAAGAGAAGGGAAGGGAAGGGAAGAGAAGGAAATGAAAGAGAAGGGAAAGGAAGAGAAGGAACGGGAAAGGGAAGAGAAGGAAATAGAAAGGAAAGGAAGGGAATGGAAAGGAAGGAAAGGGTAGAGAAGGAAAGGGAAGGGAAAGGAAGAGAAGGAAAGGGAAGAGAAAGGAAAAGAAGGAAAAGGAAGGAAAGGGAAAGGAAGGAAAAGGGGAGACATCCTGGGCTAGGTGAGAAAGGGAAACTCTCTGGGTAGGGGACAAGGCTTTCAGGGAAAGAGGGAGTTAGGAATAGGGAAGATGATCTTCTAGGGGAGCGAAGGGAGGATAGGGGCAAATCCTCTGGAAGTGGTCTTCACCGGAAGCCCTTGGGGATCGATCTGGAGTATTTTCACTCAAGACTCGGGATCGATACCGAACACGCCACAGCGCCAAGTATCGATACGTGGAGAGCTATTTTTGGGTCACGTGGGTGTGTCATCAACACGCTTTTACTGTTTTGTTCATATCAATCCTGATCATCCATGTAAAGGAGGATTTCTTTTATCAGGAGAAACTTTCGTTTCCTTGCAGGATTCGAACCTCAAGAACGATAGAGTCCGCGCAAGCACTCGCCATGATTAAATATATAAAGTACGTCACTTTGTCGTTTCTATTTTTGCATTAAGGGACGAAGGAGTGCGGGTCGCCATGTCAATGAAGCTGTGGGGATGAACCAGCTTAGGCTCTTGGGCCTTGCTGGGATGTTCTGTATCTTACTATATTGCTTCTGATCCAGGCAATGGACGGGAGACAGGGATGGCCCTTCTGCCTCAAGGGTCTAAGATAGAAGGGGCAATAAAATAGGTGTTGGATGGGTTGGCTATCCTACTTATAAGAGGGAAAGAGGTTTTTGGTATGTGTATGCATGTATGTATATATTGTGTATCTATGCAGGTATTTCTATATGTAAGCATGTATGTATTTTTGTATGCATGTATGTATGTATGTATGTATGTATGTATGTATGTATGTATGTATGTGTGTGTGTGTGTGTGTGTGTATGTATAAATGTATGTATGCATGTATCTTTGCAGGTATGTATGCATGTATGTATACACGATTTTATGTATGTATATGTAAGTGGCCTTATAAAAGGGACACAAAAGATCCCAAATGTTAAGAAAAAAAAAGGGGGGGGGAAGATGAAAGATCTTCGTTCTTCCATGGTGTCCCCTCGGGGAGGATGTAATTGCTTAATCCTCTTATGCTCAGATAACAATATTTTATCTGAATGGCTATCAAAGTCGTATTCATTGTCTTTGGCGGCGAACATCTTGGGGACCGTTCCTTGATACCAGCAGTTACCTCGACATGGTACAGATCTTGCTTTGTTAGTTTTCATTTATCTAATTATTGTGTTATTTATTTTCTTGTGCATCTATTTATCTTTTATTCATCTGTTTGTGTATCTGTTAATCTATTCGTTAGTTTTCTATATGCTTGTTGATTTAATTTATTTTTTTATTTTATTCATTTTATTTTATCTATGTTTTACTTATTTATTATTATTATATTATTATTATTATCATTATTATCATTATCATTATCATTATCATTATTATTATCATTATTATTATTATTATTATTATTATTATTATTATTAATTACTATTATCAATTAATATTATATTATTATTATATCATCATTTACTTATTTTTTATTTATTTATTCTATTCATTTATTCTATTCATTTATTCTATTCATTTATTCTATTCATTTATTTATTTATTTATTTATTTATTTATTTATTTATTTATTTATTTGTTTGTTTGTTTGATTTTGTTTGTCTGTTTATTAGTTTGTTGTTTGTTTGTTTATTTATTTATTCATTTATTTATTTATTTATTTATTTATTCATTTATTTACTTTTTTGGGGGGGAGAGGATGTCATCAGTTCGATTGTCTCGTAGGTACTTGTTTTACAGTAGCTGATAGCAATCGACAGTGTCACCAGGCGTCGAGCTATGGGCGATACGGCGATGGTTACCGCGTTTACTACTTTCCCGCTATTACTCTGCTGGGATAGTGGTAAAGGCGATGACCGTCATTCTACGCTCATGGGTATTATTTTGGTCGGGAATATGGGTATGGTCTTACTTTCACTCTCTCTCACTCTCACATGCTCACACACAAACTCACACACTCACATACTCACACACACACACTCTTACACACACACACACACACACACACACACACACACACACACACACACACACACACACACACACACACACACACACACACACACACACACACACACACACATACATACATGGTGGTGTGTCCCGGGTCCCAATCCCGCCCAAGGCTGAAATAATTTTAGTATCGCTGCGCATGAGCGGGAAGTTGGGTGTGTGTGTGTCCGTTTAAGGTCACAGCATTACCCATAGATCGGTCATAGGAGCTCTGTCGATCACGAGTCCAACACGTGATCCAAGACCATGGTGAATCACGCACAAACACACGTACGTATGTAAACACATTTCATCCCCCATTTGGTACAAGAAGACGTGACAGCCATTGACTGACGGTGACAATAAATAAATTAATGAAAATAGATACATAAATAAATAAATAAATAAAAATAGATAGATAAATAAATAGATAGAAAGAAATAAACTAGAAAAAAATTAATACAACCAATCCAACATTTCCTTCCACAGATAACTAAAGTATTCCCCGGGGATCGTTACCGGCCAATGTGGGGTCTTGGGTTTTTAGTGACCGAAATTCGAGTTCACTAGTGTTATTGTGTCTAAGGATGGGGAATACTAGGACGAGTCCACTTAGAGAAGACTAAAGATGGAGGTTCTTTTGTGTAGAGAGAAAGAGTCTGCAAGAAAGGTTGGAGGAGGAGAGGGAGGGGGAGTGGTAGGTGGAAGGGGGGGAGGGAGAAGGGGGAAGGGGGGAGGGAGAAGGGGGAAGGGGGGGAGGGAGAAGGGGGAAGGGGGGGACCAAGAGTCGAGTAAACTTTGGTCATCCTCCTACAGTTGAGGTCAAGAAAAGCTCTCTCGTTTTCTTGTTTCCCAAAGTTGCCGAAGGTCTTAAAACTCTAATCCAATTACAATTTCCCTTATACAGTTTAACTACAACAAGTATACGGAGGGTCAGTTTCTACGGCTGTTCATTATCGAACTTGTTCACTATAGCTGCTATAGGGACTGTAACCTTAATCCAATAGCAATTGCCCTGATGGGGTTTAACTAAGAGCAAGCAGAGTTAATTAGTTACAATGTACTCGTGATTGTATTTATTTTTCTTGTTGTATAGTACAACCCAACTACAATTGCATTATCACTGATACACTATTATATAAGCCAATACATTAAATAGATCGCTGTTATACACACAATCCATTTGCATGAAAAGTTAAACAAAACTATATACATATACTTATAATTCTCAATTATTTTATTTATAATTATGGATTCAGTATATTAAGCATTATGAGACAACAAACTACATTATCATTTATCAAGCACTTACATGATTAAACACAGTATAAACATTGAAAAAAAAAATCAATCCCTCTCAAGGTCGATGATGTAATCAACTCATATTTACATAAATATTTGCAAACTTGTTAATACGAGATATTACTGACTCGTTTGGTTTTGTTATGTTTAACTTTCTAATTAAACAATTCATCATGAGGACACGTACGGAAACTCTGGTACATAAAATGACGTTGTGATCACTTTATAGATTTTATTAAGCTAAAAAAAATATTTCAGTTATTTGGGAATTGTTTTAAGACGAGATTGGCCTCTCTACCGAATAAAATCATCTGGCAATGGTAAAATCAACGTTGTGCTAAGTAACTAAAAAGGATGATATTATACGTTAGTAATGGAATGATGTAATAATTCATACAAAAGTTTAAACCCCAAACAAAAAGAATAATGAAATTTACATCAATTCATATACACACACACACACATATATATATACATATATATATATATAAATATATATATATATATATATGTATATATATATATGTATATATATATATATATATATATATACATATGAATGTGTTTGTGTGTGTGTGTGTGTGTGTATGTGAGAGTGTTTTCATGTACATACTCTGCATGGATATAAGCATGCTATTTTCAAGTAAAAAGATTGATTGAAACGAATAAACTTTAATAATATTACTTTTTCTTCCTTCCTGGAGTGTTGGGAACAAGTCTGGACACCTTACCTGTGTAAAGAAGAAAAAGCAAAATTAAAAAGGCGTGCCAAGTTAAACAACTACCACAACTGTGTACATTCATTTAATGACCACATACAATATATACATATACGAGTGGAAAGGGTGGTGAGGTAAACGCAAAAAAAAAAACGTAAGAGTTTTATTACTAACGTTTCGTCCTTAAAGACTTCCTCAGAGTATAATACACTAAGAAAATATTCACAGCTTATATATTTCACTTTCCTTACCCCGTTCCTTCCCTATCTCCGCCCTTCCTTCGCTCCGCTTCACCTCGAACAAAGTCGCTAGTCATTCTGCCATACATATTTCAACATATACATATACACATGAATACATGCATGTATGTGTATACAGTATACAGTAATGTATATATATATATATATGTATATATATATATATATATGTATGTATATATATATATGCATGCAGAAAAAACACTAGGAAAATAACAGAAAGAAGACCGAGCGCTTTCGTCTATTCAGAAAGCGCTCGATCTCCTTTCTGTTATTTGCCTAGTGGTTTTTCTGCATACTAGAATCGCGCGTTCAAGTGATTTCTTCTGCATATATAAATATATATATATATATATATATATATATATATATATACATATATATATATATATATATATATATATATATATATATATATATATATATATATATATATATATATATATATATGGCTACCTTTCTGGTAAGAGGGAAAATACCCTTGTTATAAAGAATAGAAATTAGATATGGTTCTCACCATCGATAATAATGTCTTTACTTTGAACTTCCCTGTTGAACATTAGGCCAAATGAAAGTGACAAAAGATCATAATAATGAAATAGAAATGGATATTACAATTGGTTGGAAAAATTTGATAAGTATAAGATCATGAGAGGCTCTCTATCTTTATGTTTGAAACGCAAAGTTTACAATCAATATAGATTGCCAGCAATAATCTACGGATGTGTGTGTGATTCTCCACCATGGTCTTGGATCATGTGTTGGACTTGTGATTGACAGCTATTTCCCTCCCGGAAGAGAGCTAAGAACTCATATATGACCGATCAATGGGTAATGCTGTGACCTTACACGCCCCCCCCCACACACACACAACTACCCACCCACGAGAGTTGAAGTAACGACTCGCAGCGATACTGAATTTTTTTCAGTGTGTGTGTGTGTGTGTGTGTGTGTGTGTGTGTGTGTGTGTGTGTGTGTGTGTGTGTGTGTGTGTGTGTGTGTGTGTGTCTGTGTCTGTGTGTGTCTGTGTGTGTGTGTGTGTGTGTGTGTGTGTGTGTGTGTGTGTGTGTGTGTGTGTGTGTGTGTGTGTGTGTGTGTGTGCACGCGCATGTGTGCTTGTGCGTGTGTGTGCGACTACATGAACTACAACATGCTGCTAAACATAATGAAAATTTCGTTGTTGTCGTTGTTTTCATTTTCTATTATTTATTTGTATTATCTATTTAATCTATTTACTCTGGTCCATACGATTATTCATGAATTCAGTAATTACTGTGGAATTAAGACCGGGGGGGGGGGGGTGAATGGGTGGTGGATGGGCGTGGAATGGGCGGGCTTAGGTACGGTCCTTTCACTTTGACTACCCCCCTTATAAGGGTGGAAAAAGCTCTTGGTATATAGACAGATAGATGGATAGCAATTACTCCAGCCTTTGGGAACAATGAGACCCAGTATGTAGCTGGACATCTCCTATCTTGCCGACAAAGCCTTCATGGAAGAGGCATTCCCTTGATTGGTCAATACACCCAATCTGCACAGCTTCTTTTTTTTTTTTTTTTTTGCAACCCAAGGTCCACTTGGACCCGAGTTTGCAATCATCTGGTCACAGTTATCAACGCGGGACAATCAACTATAGTGAATGTAAAGGTCCATTGTACGTCCATACACGTCTGATGACCAGCAGATCCATCCGCAAGTCTTTCTCAATCCACGTTTGCTTCCTGTCCCTCCCCCCCGCTGTGGCGTTGTCGGATGCATTCCCGTCTCGTGAAGACAAAGGTAACTGCAAACCTTTCTCATGATTACGAAGAATGTTCGCTGACCGAGCGGGTTAGAGCGTCGCTACTCGTGGCGGAGGTCGAGGAGACGGAAGTTCGAACTCTACAACCTGCGAGTTGGACCAAGGGTATGTTTGATTAAATTCCACACTACAAGGTCCTCTGTATGGGGCACTATCGTAGCCTCTTGATAGTGAGTAGTTCGCAACGTTAAACTAAATCACGAAGATCCCGTTTGTTCTAACACAAAGGTCAAAGGTGAAAGCGGAATATAACAGTCTACCATGACCCAGAACAAGCTTCACAAATTCCTTGAATTGTTTTATAGGGGCCTTAACCCGGTTAAAACTGCACCAATCTCAGATTCGTTGCGACTGTCTTCTACCAACCGAAGAACTCCCCTCCCCCCCGACCCTACACCCCAAAAAGAAAAGTTGACGTCATTAGTCCGAAGTAAGATCTCAAGGGCCTTCGACTTTCCCCCTAACCTCCGGTTCCTCCTCTTCCAGAGCGGCAGACTCCAAGAACCTTGCAGTCCAGAAAAGCATCCGGTTTCTCCAGTCTCTGGTTTAACCTCAGAAACTAACCTCCCGGGTTGGACGGACCCACTGAGACTTAGTAAGCTTTCCTTCAGACTCTTCTTCGCCGACACTCTCGTCTTTCCTCCACTCTCTCTTTTTGTTTTTGTTTTTTCGTTTCTTTTTTCCTAATCACTTTCCCCTCCATCCTTCCCTTTTCCCATTCACACTTCTTCCTTCCCCCTCCCATTCTTCTTCATCTACCCCCTTTCCCTCCCTCCCTCCCTCCCTCCCTCCCCCGATCCTAGAACCCTTCATGACCCTCCACTTGTTGCAGACTCTAACCTCCACCCACTCCCGGTCCGATCCCTTTTTCTAGCTCACAAAATCCCTTAGGCAAGTTATCTAACTTTTTTTTTTCAACTGCACCAGCAGTTTCTCCCATTCTTTAGTGTTTTGTTTTACTTTTTAGGGTTTTTTTTTTTTTTTTTTATTCATGTATTTTGTGTCTTTCATTTTGATGTTGGACGACTCCATTTTGGTGGTTTGGGGAAATCGCAATGCTTTCAGAGCCATCCCCAAGAGAACTTAAGACTTCGGGGAAAGAATGACCTGCGAAGGCCAGTTCGACTTGAAGGTGACCTTCCGAAGAGGAACGCTGACGAGATAAACGTGAGAAGCTTCTTCAGCAAGAAGAGCACACCCACAGACAAATAAAACCTTCCGGGTTTTTGTCACAAAATAAAATCTATATATTATCTATACACCAAGGGTTTCTCCCTCCCCTTAAAGTATCACCATTTCTCGCTAGCATGCTACTTGCTTTTGCTACTTCGTTTGAGCAGAAACGACTTTGGTTACAAAAGTCTAGACTTCTGTTAGGACATCTCATCAATGTAGCTAACATTCGTATTCTAGGTTTAACTTCTCTTAGTTTGTCATTCATCTTCTCATTACTGTATATGATGCAGGAGTAATTTCACATTTGAAAAATTGAAAAACAAAAGATCGTAACCGAAGTAGTTTCTACTCCAACGAAGTAGGAAAAGCAAGTAGCATGCTAGCGAGAATCGGGCCAGTGTGTCTTCAGATTTATAAGGAAGGCAGCCAGTGAAGGCACGCACTACCATCTAACAAGCCTTACATCACTTCGAATCTATCAGACAAAAGAGATATTTTCTGTGTCGTGAGTGTGTGTGTGGGGGGGGGATTAGAAGGGGAATGGGGTCCTTCTTTTATTCTATTCTGGCTGATGCCTCAGTACCAAAGGATAAACCATCTCAATCAACGCTCTCTGTGCTTCACCAACGCTTCTACACTTGTGGATAATCTCCCTCCTTCCACTTCTGTGAAGATGACCTCTAAGTGAATTAAAATCCCGCGCTTTCAATCAGAACAAAGACTCTCCAGACCAAGTCATCGTACTCAAACCACCTCAACTTCTTCTTCAAAAGCACTGACTGTTCCTTCGAGTGGCACTCCAAAGGCTATGCATAGGACACGCTTACCCTCGAGGTCTGGCTGGGCCAAGCCTTCTTCCTCCCCCGTCAGAAGGCTTCTGAAGGAGTGCCAACGAAGAGTGCCATTACTCAGCAGACACCCAGTCCTCCCTCTCCCCCTCCCCTCCTCTTCCCCTCCCTTCCTCTCCCCCTCCCTCTCCTCCTCCCTCCAACTCCCTCTCCCCTCCCTCCCTTCTCCTACCTTCATCAGTGAAGCTTTACCTTGTAGTTAAGGTTGAGAGAAGGAGAGAAGGAGGGAAGGAGGGAAGAAGAGGAGGGAAGTAGGGAAGGAGGGAAGGAGGGAAGAAGAGAAAGAGGGAAAGAAGATAGGAGAGAATAAAGATGGAAGGAAGGAGGGATGGGGGAAGGGAGAGAAGGAGGGAAGGAGAGAAGGAGGGAAGGAGCGAAGGAGGGAGGGATGGAAGGAAGAAGAAATAGAGCAATTGCAAATGGGAGAGGGAGGGGTGTTCAGGAAGGATATAGGAAGGGAAACGAGAGGGAAGTGAAGTGAAGTGAAGGAAAGTGAAATGAAATGAAATGAAGTGAAATAAAGGGAAGGGAAGGGAAGGGAAGGGAAGGGAGGGGAAAGGAAGGGAAGAGAAGGGAAGGGAAGAACAATGAGTAATCGAAGGGAAGGAGATGTTAGGGGAATGGACCAGATTGGAAGTGAGGGAGAGGGGGGAGGGTGATGGGAGGTGGGAGGGGGAGGAGACGAGGCAGCTGGTCTCTGAACATTACTGGCCACCAGCTCCAAGCGCCATCTTTGGCCTCGTCCGTCAGTCCTCGCCTCTGCTTCGTGACTCAGAGACCCGACTCGTGCTGTTGGGTACCCTAAGGTCGCCAGGAGCCTTAAGGGGACTATGACGTCATTTTTGTGAAGTGGCAGGTTATGTCATTAAAGCGGCATTCATGGACCACAAAGAGAGAGAGAGAGAGAGAGAGAGAGAGAGAGAGAGAGAGAGAGAGAGAGAGAGAGAGAGAGAGAGAGAGAAAGAGAGAGGTGGGGAGTAGGTACGGAAGGAGGGGAGGAAAAGGGGAGAGGGAGGGAGGGAGGGAGAGAGAGAGAGAGACGGAGAGGAGGTAGGGAAGGAGGGAAAGGGAAAGGGGAAAGAGAGAGAGAGAGAGAGAAAGAGAGAGAGAGAGAGAGAGAGAGAGAGAGAGAGAGAGAGAGAGAGAGAGAGAGAGAGAGAGAGAGAGAGAGAGA
>NC_134789.1:11826114-11843614 GCF_046742065.1 Oratosquilla oratoria | reverse complement strand
ACACCATGAAGGATGTCTAAAAGAAGCTGTTTGGAGCCAACCCTGCACCTACCCGACATCAACTCGCGAGGCGTGTGTGAATGTAATCTTTATTCTTATCGACAATTTCATTCAGGAGAACCATCCGACTAGTATACATTATTTTGACAATTTATTACTTTTCCTACATTTACTAAGGTCCGTTTTTTTAGGTGATTATCAGGATCTCTTAGTAAACAGGGTAAAGGTGAAGGGTTCGAACTACAGTGTAGTGTAGATTTTTCATTCTATCTACATTTCTCTCTCTCTCTTTAACAAAAAATAGAGAGAGTGAGAGAGAGAGAGAGAGAGAGAGAGAGAGAGAGAGAGAGAGAGAGAGAAAGAGAGAGAGAGAGTCCGTCAGCGTGACACACTGACGGACAGGCATTTTAATTTTATTGCAGACACGAAACTGACATTTGACAACTGTTCGTAAGTTATTGAGAAACTGTAACACATAACTGTTCAAACACTTGTTCTTGCTTGTAATCATTACTATTTATTGCACCTGGCTCGACATAAACCTCACGCAAATTTTATTACCCACTTATTCCAGTTGATGTCTTCTCTCTCTCTCTCTCTCTCTCTCTCTCTCTTTATTTTCTCTTTTTCTGTTTTTCTCTTTTTCTCTCATTTTCCTCTTTCTTTTTCTTTCTCTCTCTTCTTTTTTCTCTCTTTTCTGTCTTTTCTCTTTTTCTCTCTTGTTTTTCCTCTCTCTCTCTCTCTCTCTCTCTCTCTCTCTCTCTCTCTCTCTCTCTCTCTCTCTCTCTCTCTCTCTCTCTCTCTCTCTCATCTCTCTATTTTCTCTCTTTTTCTCTCATTTTCCCTCTTTTTTCTCTTTCTCTCTTTCTCTTTTTTCCTCTTCTCTCTTTTTCTGTATTTTCTCTTTTTCTCTCATTTTCCTCTTTTTCTCTCATTTTTCCTCTCTTTCTCTCTCTCTCTCTCTCTCTCTCTCTCTCTCTCTCTCTCTCTCTCTCTCTCTCTCTCTCTCTCTCTTTTTCTTTCTTTTTCTCTCTTCTTTTCTTTCTTCTCTCTTCTCTTTTTTGTCCTTTTCTCTTTTTCTCTCTCATTTTTCCTCTCTCTCTCTCTCTCTCTCTCTCTCTCTCTCTCTCTCTCTCTCTCTCTCTCTCTCTCTCTCTCTCTCTCTCTCTCTCTCTTTCTGCACTCCCAATCATTCCCGTTTCTTGCATTTATTTTCACAATCTTTTCCCTGTTTATCGATAATATACCACTGTTTTAGTATACCATCACGCCGCTTGTCCCAACCCAATATTTCTCTATCCAGTCCATTTGATGCATCGGTTCTGTCTTGCAGTACACCCAAGGCCCCAAAGATTCCGGCAACAGTCACAAAGAAGAATGTTGGTTCTGTTTCCTGCTTTGTGTGAATCCTGGAAACAGTTTGATGAAATTGAAATTATTTATTTCTCTGTTCATTTATTTACTTATTCATCTATTCATTAATTCATTTGTTTTTCTTGATTATTCATTTATTCATTCATATGTTTAAGTACATGTTGGTTTACCAATGCATTTGTTCTTTTTGTTTTTTCATAAGTTTTCAAATATTTGTTCTATTCTGCTTTCTCATAACCATTTCATTCTTTTTTTCTTTCACTTGTCCTCCGTTGTTCTTCCCTTATTCAGCAGGTTTCCATCATTAGATCTGCGGACACATGAACGAGACACGACGAGCGTTGCGCAGATCAGCGCGTATATACCGTCCATCACGGACACAATCACAAACTTGGTCGCAAAAAGAAAATGTATTCTTGAGCATTTCGATCATTTACACGATACTAAAACTATGGAGACACAGAGAAAGAGAGGAAGAGAGAGACAGGGAGAGAGAGAAAGAGAGAGAGAGAGAGAGGGAGAGCAAGGGAGAAAGGGAGAGCGAGAGAGAAAGGGAGAGACACAGAGATATAGAGAGAGAAAAAGAGAAAGAGATAGACAGAAATAGAGAAAGAGATAGATAGATAGATAGATAGATAGAAAGAGAAAGAAAAAGAGAGAGAGAGAGAGACAGAGACAGAGACAGAAAAAAAGAAAGAGATAGGCAGAAAGAGAAAGAAAGAGAGAAAGAGAGAGACAGGGAAAGAGAGAGACAGAGAAACAAAAAGAGAAAGAGAGAGAGGGAGAGAGAGACAGAAAAAGAGAAAGAGAGAAAGACAGAGACAGGGAAAGAGATACAGAAAGAAAAAAGAGAGAAAGAGAGAGAGAGAAAGAGAGAGAGAGAGAGAGAGAGAGAGAGAGAGAGAGAGAGAGAGAGAGAGAGAGAGAGAGAGAGAGAGAGAGAGGAAGGGAAAGAGAGAGACAGAGAGACAGAAAAAAGAGAGAGAGAGAAATAGAAAGAGAGAGAGAGAGAGAGAGAGAGAGAGAGAGAGAGAGAGAGAGAGAGAGAGAGAGAGAGAGAGAGAGAGAGAGAGAGAGAGAGAGAGAGAGAAATAGAATGTGATAGGCAGAAAGAGAAAGAGAGAAAGAGAGAGACAAGGAAAGAGAGAGAGAGACAAGAGAGAGAGAAAGAGAGAGAGAGAGAGAGAGAGAGAGAGAGAGAGAGAGAGAGAGAGAGAGAGAGAGAGAGAGAGAGAGAGAGGCAGAAAAAGAGATAAACAGAAAGAGAAAGAAAGAGAAAGAGAGAAAGAGAGAGAGAGACAGGGAAAGAGATACGGAAAGGCAGAAAAGAGAGAGAGAGAGAGAGAAAGAGAGAGAAAGAGAAAGAGAGAAAGAGAGAGAGAGACAGGGAAAGAGATACGGAAAGGCAGAAAAGAGAGAGAGAGAGAGAGAAAGCGAGGAAGGGAAAGAGAGAGACAGAGAGACCGAAAAAAGATAAAGATAGAAATAGAGAAAGAGAGAGAGAGAGAGAGAGAGAGAGAGAGAGAGAGAGAGAGAGAGAGAGAGAGAGAGAGAGAGAGAGAGGGGGGGGGGAGACAGAGACACCAGACAAGACCCTTATAGGATTATTGCACGCCAAAGGCAACCGATGCGACAGCGCCTAGTGGTGTCTCAGGTTCTTCGGACTGCAGTTGTACAGCGAAACCCAACCGTCGTCGTTGTGTTGAACCCTCTTTCATTTCATTAAGCAAATATGTCTTTTACCGGAGAGTGTGTTTCCTATACATTAAGATACTTTACATTAAAAGGGATTTGTTTCTCTCTTCTTCTTTTTTTTTTTGCGAAAAAATAAATTGCATCAGAGCAAGAGTACATAGAAGATTCTGTATTTGCACAGTTAAATGCAAATGGGGCGACACAACTTTTGTGTGCAATTGTGTTCCACTCTTCTTTCCCAGATTGCCACGAACGATCCCTTTCGTCGTTCCTCTTGTTCCAACTGTTCTGTTCCGTCGTTCCGTTGTTTTTTGTTGTTGTTGTTTTTTTATTATTATTATTATTATTTTTTTTTTTTATTATTCTCCATGATGGAGCCCCTTCCTATCATGTCTTCCCTTTTCCTTAGCGTTCTATCTGTTCTTTCCCAACGTTTCTTTGTGAAGATCTAGTCTCAGTATTGACAACATTGTTCTTCTGTTTTGTTCTACAATCTTGTGCGTTTCTTCCCTAACAGGAGAATTTAATCCATAGATCTTATTCTACCGTTTCCTTCCACTATTTCCATCCACTTTCTCCGTTTCGCTGCCCCATTCCATCATTCCATTTCATCTTTTCGTTCTAGTGTAAAGTTTCATCATTCCGTTCCACCGTTCCGTTCCACTGTTCCGTTCTTCAAACCCGTTCCACCGTTCCGTTACACCATTCTGTTACATCGTTTTGTTCCAGCATACCGTTTCACAATTCTGCCACCAC
Source organism: Oratosquilla oratoria (assembly GCF_046742065.1). Taxonomy (NCBI): domain Eukaryota; kingdom Metazoa; phylum Arthropoda; class Malacostraca; order Stomatopoda; family Squillidae; genus Oratosquilla; species Oratosquilla oratoria. The sequence goes on along the minus strand of NC_134789.1, from coordinate 11,839,789 downwards.
TGTTACGTCCCATCGTTCCGTTCCACCGTCCCGTTACACCACTCCGTTACATCGCTTTGTTTCTGTATACCGTTTCACCATTCCTCCTCCACCGTTACGTCCCATTGTTCCGTTCGCTCGTTCCGTTCCACTGTTCCGTTCCTCCACCCCGTTCCACAATTCTGTTACATCGTTTTGTTCCGTTCGCTCGTTCCGTCCTGAGGCCGTTTCTTTTCATCTCGCCACACTTCCCCCCATGTGTTCCATTCCGCCTCACTTGCTTTCCATGCTTGCTCGAGTCCTAATTCATTACATCTCCTTCTTAGCCGCCGATTTTTATCTTCTTCTCCCCCTCGCCTCTCAATAATCTTTCTTTGTTGTATTTCATTTATCCTGGCCTCCTATGCCATTTACTCTAATCTCCTCTCCCATCCCTTTTTTTCCTTCGTCTTCTTCTTCTTCTTCTTCTTCTTCTTCTTCTTCGTCTTCGTCTTCTTCTGTGATTTGAGTCTAAATAACTTGGAGGCATCATTTTCGCTTTAGCTTATTTCTCTTCATTTTGCAAATGCACCTCGGAAGTCGCTGCGCGTCCTGACTGTGGCCAGAGAACATTCTATTATGCTCATCCCCCTCCCTCCTCCTCCTACTCCTCCTCCTCCTCCTCCTCCTCTTCCTCCTCCTCCTCTTCTTCTTCTTCTTCTTCCTCCTTTTCTTCTTTCAGATCTTCTTCCTTCTCCTCCTCCTGCTCCTCCTCCTCTTCCTCCTCCTCTTCTTCTTCTTCCTTCTTTCTGCTCTTCTTCCTCCTCCTCCTCCTTCTCCTCCTCCTCTTCTTCCTTCTCTTCTTTCTGTTCTTCTTCCTTCTTCCCATCTTCCTTCTCCTACTCCTCTTCTTCCTTCTCTTCTTTCTGTTCTTCTTCCTTCTTCTCCTCTTCCTTCTTCTGTTCTTCTTTCTCCTCCTCTTCCTTCACTTCTTTTCCTCTTCTTTCTGCTATTCTTCCTTCTTCTCTCCTTCTTTCTTCTGTTCTTTCATCTGTTCTTCTTTCTTCTCTCCCCTTCTTTCTTCTCCTCCTTTTCTTCCTTCTTCACTTCCTCCTTCTCCTCCTCCTCCTCCTCCTCCTCCTCCTCCTCCTCCTCCTCCTCCTTCTCATCCTCCTCTTCCTCCTCCTTTTCTACCTCCTTTATCTCCACTTCCTCATTCTCATTCTCCTCTTCCTCCTCTTATTCTATCTACTTTCTCTCTACATTCACATTTCCATTTTCCTCCTCTTCCTTCACTTCCCTTTCCTCCACCTCCTCTTCCTCCACCTCCTCTTCCTCCAGCTCCTCTAACTCCTCCACAGCCTCTAACACCTCCACCTCCTCTAACTCCTCCACCACCTGTAACTCCTCCACCCCCTCTAACTCTTCCACCACCTCTAACTCCTCCACCTCCTCTTCCTCTACCTCCTCTTCCTCCACCTCCTTTTTCTCTACCTCCTCTTCCTCCACCTCCTTTTCCTCTACCTCCTCTTCCTCCACCCCCTCTAGCTCCTCCACCTCCTCTAACTCCCACACTTCCTCTTACTCCACCTCCTCTAACTCTTCCACCCCGTCTTCCTCCACCTCCTCTTCCTCCTCCATTCCAAGGTTTGCTTTACCTTATCCTCGACTTCACTTTTCGAGTCCGACTCGAGTTTTTCTTCGATCTCGCCCTCTACGGCCCGAAGTTCTCCTCCTCTCCTCCACGGAACTCTATGCAATAAGTAATTCTATTTATTCTCAAACCTCCTCCATCCTTTCCCCCTCCTTTCCTTCCCTACCTCCTTCTTTCACTCCTTCTCTCTGCCTCTGTCTGTAGGTCGGCATGTCGGTCTGTATATGTCTGTCAAAATCTCTCTCTCTCTCTCTCTCTCTCTCTCTCTCTCTCTCTCTCTCTCTCTCTCTCTCTCTCTCTCTCTCTCTCTCTCTCTCTCTCTCTCTCTCTCTCTCTCTCTCTCTCTCTCTCTCTCTCTCTCTCTCTCTCTCTCTCTCTCTCTCTCTCTCTCTCTCTCTCTCTCTCTCTCTCTCTCTCTCTCTCTCTCTCTCTCTCTCTCTCTCTCTCTCTCTCTCTCTCTCTCTCTCTCTCTCTTTCTCTCACCTCCCATCTGTTTTCCTTTTCTTCCTTTCCCTCAATTCTCTTTACCCTTAATGTCCTCATTTACTCTTTATCTCTACTTATTCGCGAACTGTTAATAAAGATAGCAGGATAAAAAAAAATACTCTCTTTATCTAGAATAAAATATAGAAAAATAATTTCTAAGCTTACTTCACTTCTAAGACTTGGAGTTGACGCTAGGAGACTCTTCGCTGTGACAGACACAGACGCCTTCGCCATTGGACTCGAACCCGGGACTATTTGATATCCAAAAACAACCAAACTGAACATGAACATGCTGGTAATCATTTCCATAATTCAAAAACTTGATTTAAGCCGCGAAACCCGAAAATCAATATTCTTATAAGGAAGGACGAATCTTCATCCAAAGAGGACATTATATCTATGAATAGAATTAATTATATAAAAATGAAAAGCTATAGAAAATATCTATATGTACCATTCAGTTCTCCCCTTCTTATAGTCCTCATGTGTACTTCTATTTAGTAAGAGTTGTTACTATTTTTATATGATCGCGGGATAGTTGTTTATCAACCTTGGCAAAATATTACCGAACACATGAAGCAGTACTTAAAAATTATGTACTGTACGAAGGTCCCTAACGAACAATAGTGACATATATATGTATATATATATATATATATATATATATATATATATATATATACATATGTGTGTGTGTGTGTGTGTGTGTGTGTGTGTGTGTGTGTGTGTGTGTGTGTGTGTGTGTGTGTGTGTGTGTGTGTGTGTGTGTGTGTGTGTGTGTGTGTGTGTGTGTGTGTGTGTGTGTGTGTGTGTGTGTGTGTGTGTGTGTGTGTGTGTGTGTGTGTGGTGTGTGTGTGTGTGTGTGTGTGTGTGTGTGTGTTTGTGTGTGTGTGTGTGTGTGTGTGTGTGTGTGTGTGTGTGTGTGTGTGTGTGTGTGTGTGTGTGTGTGTGTGTGTGTGTGTGTGTGTGTGTCTGTGTGTGCGTGCCTGTGTGTATTCCTTCCTTCCATGATATTCATGGACTAATTTGACTACAGACACCACTTTCATTACCACAATATATTGACAACAACGTTAAACAACAACAACATACAAAACATTTGCACCTGCAGAAGACAGTGGTAGTGAAAGCGGAACAAAATTGTATTTATAACTTTAAAAAATATCCATAGAAATCACGGCATTATATGCCTAATTCCGGACTATGAACTCATGATTCAGTGATTCACAAAATAATTCGCTATGATTCCCTCCCTCCACCCCACCCACCACTCCACACCATTCAGTTGTAATTGAATCACTTCCTTTAACCACCAATTATGACGTCACCAAACATGACGTCACCAAACATGACGTCACTAAGTATGATGTCATCATTCTCCCACCAGCTGTTGCACAATAAATAACACCTTATTTCCTCAATGATGTCATCATTGTTCCCTGACAGCCATTATCTCATTGCTCCCTAAACCAGCCTGTATTGTGCTGCCAGTCAAACCACTCTCACTTGGCATGCATAAATTAATCTGTATCTCTCTCTCTCTCTCTCTATCTATCTATCTATCTATCTATCTATCTCTCTCTCTCTCTCTCTCTCTCTCACCTTTCACTCTTTCTTTATCTCTCATCGTGTGTGTTAGTGTGCTTGTGTGTGTGTGTGTGTGTGTGTGTGTGTGTGTGTGTGTGTGTGTGTGTGTGTGTGTGTGTGTGTGTGTGTGTGTGTGTGTGTGTGTGTGTGTGTGTGTGTGTGTGTGTGTGTGTGTGTGTGTGATTCACCATGGCCTTTGGATCACGTGTTGGACTCATGATCGACAGTTATTTCCCTCCCGTAAGAGAGCTCAGAGTTCATATATGACCGATCTATGGGTAATGCTGTGACCTTACACGCGCGCACACACCCAACTCCCAACCCACGAAAGTTGGAGTAACGACTCGCTTCGCAGTGATACTGAAATTATTTCATCCCTGGGCAGGATTCGAACCCGGACTACCGTAGTGACGGCCGGGAGCTCAAACCACTGCGCCATCGAGTGTGTAATTAGTTGTGACTGACTGATCAAGAGCTGACCGACTGACCAAGAATTGGGTAACTGACTTACTAACTGGGTGACCGAATGACTGGATAACCGACTGACTGGACGACTGGATAAGTGACTGACTACCTGACAGGTTGAATGACCGACCTGGTGACTGGACAAGTGACTGACTGACTGAATAGCTGACAGGTTGAATTGACTCACTCACTCACTCACTCACTCACTCTCTCTCTCTCTCTCTCTCTCTCTCTCTCTCTCTCTCTCTCTCTCTCTCTCTCTCTCTCTCTCTCTCTCTCTCTCTCTCTCTCTCTCTCTCTCTCTCTCTCTCTCTCTCTCTCTCTCTCTCTCTCTCTCTCTCGTCGTCAGACCATCTCTCTCTTCGATCCCATCACCGTTCTGGTGGTCTTTACTTCGTTACCCAGCGGTCCCTCGAGATGTCATCTCGACCCAAGTCACCATCAGTTACAACGTCTCCCAATTTCATTACTGGGTGGCGGGCGAGTCTTTGAGCTCTAATCTCTATCTATTGCTACGTCATTCCTCCCCCTTCACCACCCCCGCCCCACCCCCACGCCCCACCCCCCGGGCCCCTTCCCACGATGGGGGGAGAGCAGTTGAATAGTGGTCCACCTGCTTGTAGCAGATAATGTAGCAAATCTCCCCTTTCTGTCTTTGTTGTGAGGTCGATGACGCTTGTTATGTCTTAAAATGAAAATCTCAAAATTAGTACAGGATGTCCACCCTGGCCACAATTGGGGTAGTCTGTCTGTGTGTTTACTCCATTTTACATTTTTTTTTCTACCTATCTGCCTAATTTTACTTTAAAAAAAATCGGGAACTTAGATAATGTAAAAAAAAAAAAATCTGAAATAAAACAGAATAGTAGAAAGAGCTCCTGGTGGCCGAAACTATTTAGATTTCTGAAGGTTTTGTTTTGAATGATAGATTTTTCAATAGCTTCGAGATTTCAAGCAAAGTCACCTGTACCCAACACTGGTCCCCTCCCCGTTTGTTCACCCCCCGTTCACAACCTCATTACCCACTCCACTCTGCTCTACTCCACCCTTATACTTAGACCCCCACCTCTTCCACTTCACGCCTCCCTCCCCGCTTCCCTCTCCCCTCCCCGCTTCTCTCTCCTCTCCTAGCCTCACTCTCCCCTCCCATCTTCCCTCTTCCCTCCCCGCTTCACTCTCCCCTCCCATCTTCCCTCTCCCCTCCCATATTCCTTCTCCTCCAAGCTTCCCTCTACCCCCCACTTCCCTCTCCCCTCTCCGCTTCCCTCTCCCCCCACACTCCCTTCTCCCTTCCCCGCTTCCCTCTCCCCTCCCAACTCCCCTATCCCCTCCCCGTTTCCCTCTCCCCTCCTCGCTTCCCTCTCCCCTCCCTACTTTCCTCTCCCTTCCCAGCTTCCCTCTCCCCTCCCAGCTTTCCTCTCCCCCCCCGCTTCCCTCTCCCTTTCCCGCTTCCTTCTCCCTTCCCCGCTTCCCTCTCCCTTCCATCTTCCCTCTCCCCTTCCCGCTTCTCTCTCCCCTCCCTACTTCCCTCTACCTTCCCAGCTTCCCTCTCCCCTCCCCGCTTCCCTCTCCCCTCCCAGCTTTCCTCTCCCCTCCCCGCTTCCCTCTCCCCTCCTCGCTTCCCTCTCCCCTCCTAGCTTCACTCTCCCCTCCCAGCTTCCTTCTCCCCTCCCCGCTTCACTCTCCCTCCCATCTTCCCTCTCCCCTCCCATATTCCTTCCCCTCCAAGCTTCCCTCTACCCCCCACTTCCCTCTCCCCTCTCCGCTTCCCTCTCCCCCCACACTTCCCTCTCCCTTCCCCGCTTCCCTCTCCCCTCCCAACTTCCCTTTCCCCTCCCCGTTTCCATCTCCCCTCCCCATTTCCTTCTCCCCTCACCGCTTCCCTATCCCCTTCCTACTTCCCTCTCCCCTCCCAGCTTTCCTCTCACCCCCGCTTCCCTCTCCCTTCCCCGCTTCCTTCTCTCCTCCCCGCTTCCCTCTCCCTCCCATCTTCCCTCTCCCCTTCCCGCTTCTCTCTCCCCTCCATGCTTCCCTCTCCCCTCCCCGCTTCCCTCTCCCCTCTATGCTTCCCTCTTCCCTCCCAGCTTCCCTCTCCCCTCCTGGCTTCCCTCTCCCCTCCCCCGCTTCACTCTCCCCTCCCCGCTTCCCTCTTCCCTCCCAGCTTCCTCTCCCCTCCTGGCTTCCCTCTCCCCTCCTCGCTTCCCTCTCCCCTCCCAACTTCCCTCTCCCCTCCCCGCTTCACTCTCCCCTCCCATCTTCCCTCTCCCCTCCCATCTTCCTTCCCCTCCAAGCTTCCCTCTACCCTCCCCACTTCCCTCTCCCCTCCCCGCTTCCCTCTACCCCCACACTCCCTTCTCCCGTCCCCGCTTCCCTCTCCCCTCCCAACTCCCCTTTCCCCTTCCCGTTTCCCTCTCCCCTCCCCGCTTCCCTCTCCCCTCCCTACTTACCTCTCCCTTCCCAGCTTCCCTCTCCCCTCCCCGCTTCCCTCTCCCTTCCCCGCTTCCTTCTCCTCTCCCCGCTTCCCTCTCCCTCCCATCTTCCCTCTCCCCTTCCCGCTTCTCTCTCCCATCCATGCTTCCCTCTTCCCTCCCCGCTTCCCTCTCCCCTCTATGCTTCCCTCTTCCCTCCCAGCTTCCCTCTCCCCTCCTGGCTTCCCTCTCCCCTCCTCGCTTCCCTCTCCCCTCCCAACTTCCCTCTCCCCTCCCCGCTTCACTCTCCCCTCCCATCTTCCCTCTCCCCTCCCATCTTCCTTCCCCTCCAAGTTTCCCTCTACCCTCCCCGCTTCCCTTTCCCCTTCCCTCTCCCCCCACGCTCCCCTCTTCCTTCTCCGCTTCCCTCTCCCCTCCCAACTTTCCTCTCCCCTCCCCGCTTCCCTCTCCCCTCCCCGCTTCCCTCTCCCCTCCCTACTTCCCTCTCCCTTCCCAGCTTCCCTCTCCCCTCTCCGCTTCCCTCTCCCCTCCCAGCTTTCCTCTCCCCTCCCCTCTCCCCTTCTCTCTCCCCTCCCCGCCTCCCTCTCCCTCCTCCGATTCCCTCTCTCCTCCCCGCTTCCCTCTCCGATGCATTAAATATTCCCCGCTCCCTTATCCCCCCCTCCCTCCACATCCCAACTGGGAATATATTGGTTATTACCCCTCCATTGTCGTTAGGAATTCATAAAGCGATTAAGATAGCGTGAAACGAGAACGTCCACACGCCTATATGCGGCACCGGGCATAACACTAACCACTGTACACGTGCTGGCAGCTGTACAAGACCCGTTTTCTTCCACACTCCCACAAGCAATCGCATCCCTTCCACTTCTCCTCCACTTCTCCTCCATCTAACTCCACGTATTTCACCATACTCTATCTCCTTTCCACTTCTCCTCCACTTCTCCACTTCTGACTCCATTTCTCCTCCATCTCACTCCACCTATTTCACCGAACTCTGTCTCCTCTCCACTTTCCCTCCACTTCACCTCCACTTCTTCAGACCTCCAATATCCTTCCATCTCACCTTCATTCTTCCTCCCCTCCACTTCCTCTCCACCTCTCCTCCACCTCACCCATATTTCACCAAACTCGGCCTCCCCTCCACTTCCTCTTCCACCTCCACTCCACCTCTCCTCCATCTCACCCATACTTCACCAAACTCGGCCTCTCCTCCCCCTCCCCTTCCACCTCTCCTCCACCTCACCCATACTTCACCAAACTCGGCCTCCCTTCCACCTCCCCTTCCACCTCCACTCGAATCCACCGAATCCATTGCCGTTCCGAATCTCGTTCACGTCCATCTATTCCCATCGCGGTCATTACCTCCCATATTAGTCCCTATATTCCCACCGCCTACATTTACGAGCCATTTTACTTGTCCGTCTACATTATCCCTTCACTCCCCTTCCCTCCCCCTCCCCTCACTCCCCTTCCTTCCCCCTCCCCTCACTCCCCTTCCCTCCCCCTCCCCTCACTCCCCTTCCCTCTCCCTCCCCTCACTCCCCTTCCTTCCCCCTCCCCTCACTCCCCACTCCCCTCGCTCCCCTTCTCTCCCCTCTCCTCACTCCCTTTCCTTCTCCTCCCCTTGCTCCCTTTCCGTCCCCTCCCCTCACTCCCCTTCCTCTCCCTCCCCTCCCCTTCCCCTCACTCCCCTTCCCTCCCTCTCCCCTCATTCCCCTTCCCTCCCCCTCCCTCCTCTTACCTCCTCCTCCCTTCATTCTCCTTCCCTCCCCCTCCATCCCCTTCCCTCCACCTCCCCTCACTCCCTTACCTCTCTCTCCCCTGCCCTTCCCCTCACTCCCCTTCCCTCCCACTCCCCTCATTTCCCTTCCCTTCCCCTCCCCTTCCCATCCCTTTCCTCCCCTCCCTCCTCTTACCTCCTCATCCCCTCCCTCCCCTTCCCTCCCTCCCCTTCCCTCCCCTTCCCTCCCCCTCCATCCCCTTCCCCTACTTACCCCTCCCTCCAGCTCCCCTCACTCCCCTTTCCTCCACTTCTTCTCACTCCCTTTACAACTCCCCTTCCCTCCTCCCCTCCCGTCACTCCCCTCTCCCACTCCCCGAGACGGGAATGACGCTTCCATCCAGGTCCTCTCACGCGTCTTCGTCAATAGGTCTACATAATGCATCGTACAACGCCAGGAATAGAGTACCGGCTTCGATGCTGTGTCAACCTTCATCAATTTTGTTCTATCTATCGCTACATGATTCTGTTAAGGAGAAGTATGCCGTCGTGAAGAAGCTGAGTACTTTGAATAATCTCTCAATATGGTGATTGGTTTATTCATTACTCTTTCACTTTCTCACGCTCTCTCACTCACTCACTCACTCTTTTTCTCTTTTACTCTATCGCTCTCTCACTCTTCAAATTCTCTCATTTTCCCTCACTTCCTCAGCCCTGTCTCTGTCTATATCTATTTCTGTCTCTGTCGATCTCTGTCTCTGTCGATCTCTGTCTCTGTCGATATCTGTCGATATCTCCGTCTCTGTCTATACCTATCTCTGTCTCTCTCTCTGTCGATCTCTATCGATCTCTGTCGATCTCTGTCCCTGTCTATCTCTGTCTATACCTATCTCTGTCTCTGTCGATCTCTGTCAATCTCTGTTGCTGTCGATCTCTGTCGATCTCTGTTGCTGTCGATCTCTGTCTATGTCTATCTCTGTCTCTGTCTATCTCTGTCTCTGTCTGTCTCTGTTGATCTCTGTCAATCTCTGTATTTGTCGATCTTTCATCGTCTCTTTCTCTGTCTGCGTCTATTTGTCTCTCTGTCTATGTGTCTGTCTGTAGTCTGTCTGTGCCTTTCTTTGTCTGTCTGTCTGTCTGTCTGTCTGTCTGTCTGTCTGTCTGTCTGTCTGTCTGTCTGTCTGTCTGTAGCTCTCCATCCCTCTTTCTCTTTCCCTCCCTTACTCTCTCTACGTCCCTCTCTTTCTCTCTCACTCTCTCCCTTTTTCTCTTTCCCTCCCTTCCTCTACGTCCCTCACTCTCCCTTACTCTCTCTACGTCCCTCTCTTTCTCTCTCACTCTCTCACTCTTTCTCTTTCCCTCCCTTCCTCTACGTCCCTCACTCTCCCTCTCTCTTTCCCTCTCTTCCTCTCTCTCTATCTCTCTCTCTCCTATTCTCTCTCTCTCTCTCTCTCTCTCTCTCTCTCTCTCTCTCTCTCTCTCTCTCTCTCTCTCTCTCTCTCTCTGGCGCTGCAAGAGACAATTTCTCCTCTTCGGGCTCCTCTTCTTCTTCTTCCTCTTCTTCTTCTTCTTCTTCTTCTTCTTTCGAGAGGCCTCGCCTGGCGGCGACAACCATAACGAAAACACAAAAATCCCAAAGAGCCCATTAACCTAAAGATCGTCTCTGCCCTCTCTTTCTCCCTTCCCTCACCTGCTCTCTTCTCCTTCCTCTCTCTTTTTTGTTTCTCTCTTTTCTACCCTTAGTGTTTCTTTCCTCCTCTCTATCCTTCTCCTCTTACTCTCCCACTCCCCATCCTCCTCTCTATACTTTCCCTCTTTATTTTCCTTCTCATTATCCTCCATATTTTTTCTTTTCGTTCTGTTTTCCTCCCTCCTTCGGCCCTCTCTCCTTCACTCTTCTCTTTCTCTTGTTCCACTCTCTCTGTTCCTCCCGCACTTCCTCTCTCCCACCATTTCTTTCAATTTCTCCCTCACCTTCACTTCTTTTGCTCTTCATCTTCCTCCTTTTCTCTTCCCTCCCTCCCTCCCTCCCTCTCTCTCTCTCTCTCTCTCTCTCTCTCTCTCTCTCTCTCTCTCTCTCTCTCTCTCTCTATCTCTCTCCCTCTCCCTCTCTCTCGCTCTTTTCTCTCCCTCTCTCTGTCTCTCTTTCTCTCTCTATCTCTCTCTCTCTCCCTTCTCCCACCATCCCTCATCCGGCAATACCTATCACAACGTCCAGCCCTTGACTACAGGTGCACACGTCCCCGCTCTCTTCCGGGCGTGGCCTCTCGCATTTTACCCCCGGACATTTGGGACAAGAGTCCGGGGACGGAAAACACCCAGAAGATATATCCTCCGGAGATTCGTCCTATTCTCAAAATATTTGAAGAAGGATTTTTTTTTTGGGGGGGGAGGGGGGAAGGGAGACGACCCTTTCCCCCCACCCCCTCCTCCCACAGCTCCCCGGCGTGGTCTTGTGGTTCTTACTAAGTAAATTTGCCTGCCCCGCCCCTGCATATTGCCTATGTTTCCCTGGCCATAAGAGCTGCCCCGGGGGGATGAGGCCAGGGGCGGGGCTGGGGGGGGGATATCAAAAGGGGAGGGGGAGATGTGGAGAGGGAGAGAGGCAGGTAATATGTATGGTAAGATAGGGAGCATTTGAAAATTGTGGTTGTGGATGATGGCTGGGGCGAAGAGGAGTAAGAGGGAAAGGAGGAAGATGAAGAAGAGAAGGAGAAGGAAAAGAAAAAGGAAAAGGATGGAGCTGGAAGAGGAGAAGGAGGAAAAGGAGAGGGAGAAGTAAGACCAGAAGGAGGAGGAGGAAAAAGGGGAGGAGGAGAAGGAAGAAGATGAGAAAGAAAATTATGAAGAGGGGAGGAAAAGGAAGAAAGAGGAGTGATAGGAGAATATGGAGGAAGAGGGAGAGGAGGAGCAAGCGGAGAAAAGGGAACACAAAGTGAAGACGCAAACATAGACACATACACAGATGTAGACATAGACACAAGCACATATACAGATAGAGATATATAATATATATATATATATATATATTTATTCACTGTCCTTCCAGTTGTTACTATCATTATCGTAATCCAGTATCGCTTTGTTTGTTATTTACTAGTACCGGATTTTAATTTCAGCCTACAAGGCATCTTTCGCCGTTTACTGTCCCGTTGCATGACCATATCTCACATAGACACAAACACATTATAAATAGAGATACATACATCTAATATATGTATATATATATAATATATATATATATATATATATATATATATATATATATATATATATATATTTATTTCACTATCCTTCCAGTTGTTACTATCATTATCGTAATCTAGTATCGCTTTGTTTGATATTTACTAGTACCGGGTTTTAATTTCAGCCTACAAGGCATCTTTCACCGTTTACTATCACGTTGCATGACGATATCTCACTGATCAAATTCTCCATCTTCCCCCTTTCCCTAAACCGACACTCATCTTCCCTTTTGCTCCTCGTCTCTTCTAGCAAGTTACCTGAAGAGGTTGTGAAAGATATCATTTCCAAAGGTTCCCCATTATTTGTTTGGATTCCTGTCCGGTGGATTCCCTGGCCTTCCCAGAGGTGGAGAAGGACATCTTAACCTCGTAGGGTTTGAGTTTGTACTCGGGACGAGGCAGGTTAGCATACAACTCGAAATGGACACTTTCTTGGGTTTGTTCTTCAGAGATATGCAGTCTCACCTAATCAGCCACGAAACTCTATCATCGCCACAATATCTCCAACAACCCACAATGTTGCTACTTTTAACGAGAAATCCTTCTGTACTCCAGAGTTTGCAATCAGGAACTTGAAACAACACGGAATGTGTAACGTCCGACAAAATGGCTGCGCACAGATAAAGGGGGTGAAAGAGGTGGAGGAGGATGAAGTGGAGGAGAAGGAAGCAAAAGAGAAGGAGACGAAGGAAGAGTGTGAGGATAAGGGAAAGAAAAGGACGTAGAGAGGGAGGGAGAAGCCGGGTAGGAAGACGAGAACGAAGAAGAGAAGTGAAATAAAAAGAAAAAGAGAGAAAAGAGTTGGAACGCGTGGAATTAAAAGAAGACAAAGAACAAGTGAAAAAGGAGAGGGAGAAGGAGAGGGAAGAGGAGTAGGAGATGTAAGAGGAGGAAGAGTAGAAGAAGGAGGAGAAAGATGAGGAGGAGGAAGAGGAAGGGGGTGGTGGGTTTCTGCCCGAAGCTCATATCCTCGGCTCATCGCCTTGGAAGTATGGATGATAAGAGTTTATGTTCATCAACGGAAGCATGAGGCCAAGGCGGCCTCGAAGTCAGGCCAGCCTGAAACTGGATGGACTCTGCCGGGGTGAGGGCGGGGTGAGGACGGGGTGAGGGCGGGGTAAGGACGGGTTGAGGTCGGGGTGAGGCTGGGCCGAGGCTGTGTGAGCTTGAATGTAATGATTTACTTGAGTGAAGGAAGATACTACACATACATACTTATACATGTAAATGCAACATGCACATATGCATATACATGTACGTGTATATAGACACGTATCATTATATCTACATGTATATATGCATCTGCGTTTATATGTACATAGGTATGTACATATAGGTAGAGGTACATGTGCATATGCATATAAATGTAAACATATATGTACATGTACAAATATTTATACGAATAGACTTACACGTATATGTGAACATACATATGCATTTAAGCATACACATACGCGCACATACAAATATACGCACATCTACACATACACGTACACACAAACACAAACACACACACACACACACACACACACACACACACACACACACACACACACACACACACACACACACACACACACACACACACACACACACACACACACACACACACACACACACACTCACACACATATATATCAAATATATATATATGTATATATATATATATATATGTATATATATATATATCTGTACACACATACAGTATATACTCGTACATATACCTATACGCATATGCATATACATACACACACATTATATATATATACATATATACATGTATATATATATATATATATATATATGTATATATATACATATATATATATATATATAATCATAAATTCCAGTTATTATGTATGTCATATATACTTTAGGGAGATGTCTGACTGAAGAAAGTTCAATGGAATCAATGACAAGTTTGATTTGATGAAAACGGTGAGGAGAGAAGAGTCCCGAAAATCAAGTTTCAAAGTATGTTAGATCAGGGAGAGACGTTTAGACACTTGAGGGGTGATACAGAGGTGAATGGAGGAGTCGCCCAACGGGCATCTGAGGAAGGAGGTCTTCATGCTATCCACGTACTGGAAGACACTAGACCATGTTTTTTTGTTTGTTTTTTCATCTC
>NC_134789.1:11816114-11821114 GCF_046742065.1 Oratosquilla oratoria | reverse complement strand
CCTCCTCCTCTTCTTCTTCTTTTTGACCGTAGAGCTTCTGTCCATCCGGGAACCATTTTCAAGAACTTGGCAGTTCTATTTGCATGGAACGCGACGATAATTAATTCAGACTCAATAGAGCCTCAAATCTTATTCAGTCCATTAATTTATATACAGAAATTGTTTATTCGTTTTCAGGACTACTGCCTTGGAAGTGTCTCTCAATTGGAACCCAGGACTATAGAAGGAATTGTGAATGAGGAGGAGGAGGCGAGAAGAGGAGGGAGACGGGGAGGTAAGAAGGAAATGAGGAAGGGATAGATGGAGGGAAAGAAAGGAGGAAGGGAGTTGAGAGAGAGATGGAGGAAGAGAGAGAGAGATGGAGGAAGAGAGAGAGAGAAGAAGGAAAGGAGGAAGAAAGAAGGGATGGAGGGAGGCAAAGAAAGGAATAGCAAATGGATAAGAGATAGATAGGAGGGAAAGAAGAAGATGGAAGGGAGGAGGGGAGGAAGGGAGTGAGGGAGTGAGTGAGGGAGGGAGGGAGGGAGGGAGGGAGGGAGGGAGGGAGGGAAAGAAGGGAGGAGGAAGAGAAGGAATGCACGTGGCTAGGGAGAGGGAGACAGACCTAAAACAATAAGAGAACAAAGTATAGAGGAGGAAAAAAGTGAAAGGAAGGGAGGGAAAGAAAGGAAGAAGGTGGAAGGGAGGGAGGAAGGGAGGAAGGAAAGAAGGGAGGGAGGAAAGGAGGGAAGTGAAGAAAGGAGAAAGAGGAGGAGGAAGAGGAGGAGGAGGAAGAGGTGAGGAAATGGACGTTATTTGGGAGGGAAGAGGGTGAGAAGCAGTGTGTACAGTCAACATTGCTCTCGGAAACGCACACAAATACATGTACAGACACGAGGACACACGCACACGCAGTCACGTGTACACGAAGACACGTGCATATACATACGCTCACACACACACACACACACACACACACACACACACACACACACACACACACACACACACACACACACACACACACACACACACATATATATATATATATATATATATATATATATATACACATATACAAACATACATGCACACGAACACATTCAAGTACATGCATACACACACATAAACACACGATTTCAGGCCACTTCGTCAGGACAATGCAGGACCTTGCGACCCTTCAAAGGGCGTGGCATTGGCTACCGACGGGGGAGGAGCTCCCCTGGAGACACTGCTCTCACGTGACACCCGATCTCCCCTCCCCCGCCTTCCCCCCGCCTCCCCCTCTTCCCCAAGCTGCACGCCTCGCCGTTTATAACACCACGAGTGTTGACTGATTAAGTGAAAAGTGAGACGGATGAAATAAAATATGAAAAGTGACACCACGAGGACGAAGAGGAGGAGGGGGAGGAAGAGGAGGAGAGGAGGAGGAGGGGAAAGGGGAGGGGGAGGAAGGAGAGGGTGAGAGGAGGATGAGGAGGAAAAAATTAAAACAGAGGGGGAGGAGGAGGGGAGCAGGAAAATTGTAAAAGAGGGGGGAGGAAGATGAAGAGGAAAAAAGGCAAAATATGAAGGAGGAGGAGGAAAGGAAGAAGAGGAGAAAGAGGAAGGAGAGGAGGAAAGGGAAGAGAAAGGTAAGGGTAGGGAGGGAGGGAGGAGAAGAGGAGGAAAGGGAAGAGGAGGAAGGGGAAGAGGAGGAAGGGGAAGAGGAGGAAGGGGAAGAGGAGGAGAGGGAAGAGTAAGGAGAAGATGAAGGGGAAAGGTAGAAGGATGAGGGTAAAAGAAGGTGGGAAGGGGAGGGGATAGAGGGGTAGGAAGAGGGGGAAGAGTAGGTAGGAGGAAGGGGGAGGAAGCGAGGAGGTAGGAGCGAAGGAGGATAGGGAAGAGGAGGGAGAGGAGGAGGAGGAGGAGGAGGAGGAGGAAATAGGAGGTTGAATGAAGTGAGAGAAGAGGAGGGAAGGAAAAATAGAGAAACAGGAAAAGGAGGAGGACGAAAAGGAGAGGAGGAGGAGGGGGAAGAGGGAAGAAAGGAGGAGGGGAAGAGGAAGTTAGGGAGGAAAATGAAGAGGAGGTGGAGAGGATGAGAAGCGAGAATAGGATTAGATTAAATGAAATGAATTACTTCATTGAAAGTGAAGGCGGACAAAAAGTAAGCAAGGGTCGGGGGGGTGTTGAAGGGGGGGAGGTGAAAGGGGAGGTGAGGGGGGAGGTGAGGGGGGAGGTGAGGGGGGAGGTGAGGGGGGAGGTGAGGGGGGAGGTGAGGGGGGAGGTGAAGGGGAGGTGAAGGGGAGGTGAAGGGGAGGTGAAGGGGAGGTGAAGGGGAGGGGGAGATGAAAAGGGGAAGTGAAGGGCAGGGGGAGGTGAAGGGGAGGGGGAGGTGATGGGGAGGGAGAAGGGGAGGTGACGGGGGAAGGGGAGGTGAAGGGGGAAGGGGAGGTGAAGGGGGAAGGGGAGGTGAAGGGGAGGGGGATATGAAGGGGGAAGGGGAGGTGAAGGGGAGGTGAAGGGGAGTGGAAGGTGAAGGGGAGGGTGAAGGGGAGGTGGAGGGGGATAGGGAGGTGAAGGGGAGGAGGAGGTGAAGGGGAGGGGGATGTGAAGGGGAGGAGGAAGGTGAAGGGGAGGGGGATGTGAAGGGGAGGAAGAAGGTGAAGAGGATGGGGATGTGAAGGGGAGGGGGAAGTGAAAGGGGAAAGGGAAGTGAAGGGAAAGGGGAGGTGAAGGGGTAGGGGAGAGGTGAAGGGGAAGGGGGTGAAGGGAAGGGGGATTGTGAAGGGGAAGGGGGTGAAGGGGTAGGGGGGAGGTGAAGTTGGAGGAGGAGGTGAAGGGGAGGGGAAGGTGATGGGGGAGGGGGCAGGAAAGCATATGTGGATGAGGTAAAGGTGGAGGAACAGGTAATAAAGCAGGAGGAGGAGGAGGAGGAGGAGGAGGAGGAGAAGAAGTAGGGGAGGAGGAGGAGGAGGAGAAGGAAGAGGAGAGGAAGAGGGAAAGTAGAAAAAGAGGAACAAGGAAGTGGAACTAGGGAAAGAAGGAGGGAGGAGAGGAATGGGAGGAAGAGGAGGAGGATGGAGAAGAGGCGTAGGAACAGATGGAGGAAGGAAAGAGGAAAATGAAGGTTAAAGGAAGACAGAAGGAGAGGAATAGAGCAGAGGATAAAAAGAGAATAAGAGATTGTGGGAAAAAGAGAGGAGTTGGGGGTAGTAATATAGAAACAAGGGGAAAGGGACAAAGGAGGGGATGAAAGGAAGAGAACGAGGGGAAAAGAATGAGGAAAAAAGGGGGAAAAAGTGTGGATAGGAGTGAGAGTAGGAGAGGAAAAGAAGAGGATGAGGAGAAAAAAGTGGAGGAAAAGATAAAAAAAAATCATCAAAAGAAAATATGAAGACAATGAAATGATTTAGGATGAGGAGAAATAAGTGTAGGAAGAGATAAAAAATGATAATAAAAAATGAAGACAATAAAATGATTTAGGATGAGAAGAAAAAAAGTGGAGTAAAAGATAAAAAAAATCATCAAAAGAAAATATGAAGACAAAGAAATGATTTAGGATGAGGAGAAATAAGTGGAGGAAGAGATAAAAAAAATAATAGTAATAAAAAAATGAAGACAATGAAACGATTTAGGAAGAGGAGAAAAAATTGGAGGAAAAGATAAAAAAAAATCATCAAAAGAAAATATGAAGACAATGAAATAATTTAGGATGAGGAGAAAAAAGTGGAGGAAGAGATAAAAAAATAATAATAAAAAAATGAAGATAATGAAATGATTTAGGATGAGGAGAAAAAAGTGGAAGATAAAAAAAAATCATTAAAAGAAAATATGAAGACAATGAAATGATTTAGAAGAAAGAAAAGAAAACGAAAGAGGGAGCAAAACCGAATGAAGGAAAATGAGAAAGACGTAGACGACTAAAAGGAGATGGGAAGAAAACAAATTAGTGATAGATGGATAGAAGAAATTCCCTCACCATTTCAAATCGGCGTTTCCCTTAAACAACCTTATTCTGGCTAAATCCAGACGATTTTAGTCAAGTCAGAGTTAAGGGGAATTGCATTTTTAGTCAAGTCTGTCTCTTGGCTGAATAAAGCAGTCAGTTATCAGCCAAAATCAAGTCATTAAAGAGCACCACGGCGCTGAAGAGCAATTACAGGAACGAGAAGAGTTCTGAAAAAAGAGAGAGAGAAAATCTGAAGCAAGTATGAAGGGAGAGACGATGAAAGAAACAAAGAGAATAGAAGACAATGAGGAAGAATCGAGAGAAGACATTGGAAAGAAGGGAAAATGATGAGGCAGAAGAGAAATGTGAGAAAAGGCAAAAGATAAGAGAGAGAGAGAGAGAGAGAGAGAGAGAGAGAGAGAGAGAGAGAGAGGAGAGAGATAGATGAGGGAGAGAGGAGAGAGAGATAGATGAGGGAGAGAGGAGAGAGATAGATGAGAGAGAGGAGAGAGAGAGGGGAGAGAGAGAAAGATGAAAGAGAACGGAAGAGATAGATAGAGAGAATGAGAGACCGGAGAGAGAGAGAGAGAGAGAGAGAGAGAGAGAGAGAGAGAGAGAGAGAGAGAGAGAGAGAGAGAGAGAGAGAGAGAGAGAGAGAGAGAGAGAGAGAGAGAGAGAGAGAGAGAGAGAGAGAGAGAGAGAGAGAGAGAGAGAAGAGGGAAAGGGAAGGGATGAATGGATGATGTGGATGGAATGGCAGATGGATGAATGGATGGATGGGTGGATGGATGGGTGGATGGAAGGATGGGTAAATGGATGGACAGGATGGCTGTGGGGGGAAGGGGGGGCAGGGGCGAAGCTTCAAATTAGAGACGCTCCATAATAAAGGTCAGGAGAGGGAAGGGGAGGGGGGGGAGAGCGACAGGGAGAGGGGGAGGGGGGCAGGGAGAGGGGGAGGGGGGCAGGGAGAGGGGGCGGGGGAGGGGGAGGGGAGCAGGGAGAAGGGGGCAGGGAGAGGAGGAGGTTGAGAGGTGGGAAGGCGAGAGAGGGGAAAGGGGGAGGGAAGGAGGGGGGGGGTAGCGCGGGT
>NC_134789.1:11808614-11813614 GCF_046742065.1 Oratosquilla oratoria | reverse complement strand
GGGGAGTAGGGGGGAGAGGGGGAGGAGTGGGGAGGGAGGGAGGGGTGGGGAGAGGGGGAGAAGAATGTCGTATTACTATTATTATTGTTATTATTTTTTCTTTTTTAGGTGAAGAGGGATTTGCACCAAAAAGCCCCTAGCTGCTGCAGGAGCCGGCACCTTTGCCCTATGTGGGTGGGTAGCCAGAGTGAGTCTCAATGAAGCCACCGTACTCACGAGGCGAGATCGTTGCCCAACCCGCCATGGAGAGAGAGAGAGAGAGAGAGAGAGAGAGAGAGAGAGAGAGAGAGAGAGAGAGAGAGAGAGAGAGAGAGAGAGAGAGAGAGAGTGAGAGAGAGAGAGAGAAAGAGAGAGAGAGAGAGAGAGAGAGAGAGAGGGAGAGAGAGAGAGAGAGAGAGAGGGTCAGAGAGAGAGAGAGAGAGAGAGAGAGAGAGAGAGAGAGAGAGAGAGAGAGAGAGAGAGAGAGAGAGAGAGAGAGAGAGAGAGAGAGAGAGAGAGAAAACTTGTGTAATTGATTTGTCTCCTCTCGCGTAGCGACTGCTGATTGAAGAGAAAGGAGAGAAACATGGAGGAAGAGAAGTGAACGAGGTGAGAGACAGAAAAAGCAAAGAGACGAAGACAGAGTGAAGAAGGAAGGAAGGAAATAATCAAGGAAGAAAAGTAAAGAAGGAAGCAAAGAAGAATGGAGGGAAGGAAGAGAGGGGGGACTGAGGAAAGGAGAGAAGGAAGGAAGGAAAGAAGACAGGAAGGAAGGAAGGAAGGAAGAAAAATAAAGAAGAAAGCAAAGAATAATGGAAGGAAGGAAGAGAGAAGGAATTGAGGGAAGGAGGTAAGGAAATAAGACAAGAAGGAAGGAAGGAAGGAAGGAAGGAAGGAAGGAAGGAAGGAAGCAAAGAAGGAAGGAAAGTAAAGAAGAAAACAAAGAAGAATGGAAGGAAGGAAGAGAGGAGGGGCTGAGGGAAGGAGGGAAGGAAAGAAGACAGGAAGGAAGGAAGGAAGGAAGGTAGGAAGGAGAGAAGGTGGGAAAGAAGGAAAAAGGGAAGGGACGAAGGAGGAAAGGAAGACTTTTATGCAAAAGAGAAAATAGATGAAAGCCAAGGAGAGGAGGAGTAGGAGGAGGAGGGAAATTAGGAGGAGAGGACAGAAGGAGCGAAGATTAAATATGAGGAGGAATGATTTGGTTGCCGTAAAACCAGGGTATGGGCACGAGGAAGAGATAAGAAGAGAGAAAATGAAAAAGTGAAAGAGAGAGAGAGAGAGAGAGAGGGGAAGAGAAACGGACGGAGAGAGACGGAGAAGAGAAAAGGAGAGAGAAACAGACTGACGGAGAGAGAGAAAAGGAGAAACGGACAGAGAGAGGAGAGAGGAGAGATTGACAGAGAGATAGAGGAGGAGAGACGGATGGAGAGAGAGAGGAGAGACAGACGGAGAAGGAGAGACGGACAGACAGACAGAGAGGCAAACAGAAAGTAACAGACAGACAGACAGAGAAGATAAAAGCGGAAACAACATAATGGAGGAGACGCAACGAATGAGACGACGACGAGGGACCGAGATAGAGGAGGAGAGACGGATGGAGAGAGAGAGGAGAGGAGAGAGACGGGGGAGAGACGGACAGACAGACAGAGAGGCAAACAGAAAGGTGAAGGAGGAGGAGAAGAAAGAGAGGAAGAGGAAGGAGACGGGGAAGAAGGAGAAGAAAAGGAAGGAGAAGGAGAAGAAACAGAAGGTGAAGGAGGAGGAGAAGAAAGAGAGGAAGAGGAAGGAGAACGGGAAGAAGGAGAAGAAAAGGAAGGAGAAGGAGAAGGAGGAGAAGAGAGGAAGAGGAAGGAGAAGGGGAAGAAGGAGAAGGGGAAGAAGGAAAAGAGAAGGAAGGAGAAGGGGGAGATGAAGGAGAAGAAGAGGAGAAAGGTGAAGGCAAAGGAGAGAATAAAGAATAAGGAGAAGGAGAATCAGAAGAGGAAGAAGAAGGTGAAGGAGAAGAGGAAGGAGAAGAAGAGGAAGAAGGTGAAGGCAAAGGAGAAGAAGAAGAACAAGGAGAAGAAGAAGAACAAGGAGAAGAAGAAGAACAAGGAGAAGAAGAAGAACAAGGAGAAGAAGAAGAACAAGGAGAAGAAGAAGAACAAGGAGAAGAAGAAGAACAAGGAGAAGAAGAAGAACAAGGAGAAGAAGAAGAACAAGGAGAAGAAGAAGAAGAAGAAGAAGAAGAAGAAGAAGAAGAAGAAGAAGAAGAAGAAGAAGAAGAAGAAGAAGAAGACTGACAGAAGAAGAAGAAGAAGAAGACTGACAGAAGAAGAAGAAGAAGAAGACTGACAGAAGAAGAAGAAGAAGAAGACTGACAGAAGAAGAAGAAGAAGACTGACAGAAGAAGAAGAAGAAGAAGAAGAAGAAGAAGAAGAAGAAGAAGAAGAAGAAGAAGAAGAAGAAGAAGAAGAAGAAGAAGACAAGAAGAAGAAGAAGAAGAAGACAAGAAGAAGAAGAAGAAGAAGACTCAGAAGAAGAAGAAGACTCAGAAGAAGAAGAAGACTCAGAAGAAGAAGAAGAAGAAGAAGAAGACTCAGAAGAAGAAGAAGAAGAAGACTCAGAAGAAGAAGAAGAAGAAGACTCAGAAGAAGAAGAAGAAGACTCAGAAGAAGAAGAAGAAGAAGAAGAAGAAGAAGAAGAAGAAGAAGAAGAAGAAGAAGAAGAAGAAGAAGAAGAAGAAGAAGAAGAAGAAGAAGAAGAAGAAGAAGAAGAAGAAGAAGAAGAAGAAGAAGAAGAAGAAGAAGAAGAAGAAGAAGAAGAAGAAGAAGAAGAAGAAGAAGAAGAAGAAGAAAAAGAAGAAGCAGAAGATGAAGGAGAATGAGAAACAGAGGACGAAGAAGAAACAGGAAAGAAAAAAAAAATGTAGAGATCTTTTTCTTCTTTTATTTTGGTTTCTACTTCCCGCATCCCCTCTTCCCCGTCCACCCCTTCCCCCTCCACCCCCACCCCCTCCCCCTCCCCCCGAAGTGGAATGGTGGAAAACGTTTATATTCAGATGAGAATTCAGATCCTTTGAATCAAACAGAGGGCACCGAAGTCATCCTACTAATCTCCCTCCACCCTCGTCGTCGTCTTCTTCTTCTTCTTCCTCTTCTTCCTCTTCCTCTTCTTCTTCCTCTTCTTCTTCCTCTTCTTCCTCTTCTCCTTCTTCTCCTTCTTCTCCTCCTTCTCCTTCTTCTCCTTCCTCTTTTTCCTCTTCTTCTTCCTCTTCTTTTTTCTCTTCTTCTTCCTCTTCCTCTTCCTCTTCTTCCTCTTCTTCCTCTTCTTCCTCTTCCTCTTCTACTTCTTGACACCAGAAGCTTTTATCCAGCTGAGGAAAGGTCCCAGGATGGAAGGAGCGAGACAGCAGCACACGGAGCACCATCCCGGGGTATAAGACGGACTACAAAGATGATGAGGTGGGGAGAAGAGGGGAGGAGAGGGGGAGAGGCGGATAGAGTGGAGTAGAGGGGAGGAGAGGGAGGGAAAGGGGGAGGAGTAGAAGAGAGGGGGAGGAGGGGAAGAGAGGGGGAAGAGTGGAGGAGAGTTAAGGAGAGTGGAGGAAATCGGAGGAGAGGAGAGGAGAGTGAAGGAGGGGAGAGCAGAGTGGAGGAGAGGGAAAGAGAGGGGAAGAGGCGAGGAGAAGGGCAGAGAAGGGAGGAGAGTGGAGGAGAGAGGAGGAGAATGGAGAGGAAGGAGGAGAGTAGAGGAGTGGGGGGGGAGGGAAGGAGAGAGGAGGAGAATGGAGAGGAAGGAGGAGAGTGGAGGAGTGGGGGGGAGGGAAGGAGAAGGAAAGAGACGGGAGTAGAGGGGAGGAGAACGGAGGGGAGAGGAGGAGAACGGAGGAGAGGGGGAGGGAAGTGGAGGAGAATGGAGGAGAGTGGAGGAGAAGGGACGAGATGGGAAGAGAGGGGAGTAGACTGGTGAAGAGTGGAAAAGAGGGGAGTAGAATTTAGGAAATAGACGAAATGGATGGTGGAGAAGACAGAAAGCAATTTCCAAATTGCGAAGCAAGAGAAGGTCAAGAAACGAAAGAAAGAGAAAAAAATACCTTTAGCTAAAAGCTGAGATAATGGAGGAGAAAGGGAAAGAATGCTAAAATGAAGAGAAATACTGCAAGAGGAGGAGGAGGAGGAGGAGGAGGAGAGAGGAAATTCCAATTAGAAGGAGGAGGAAATAAAAAAGTATATATATACATGTATATCGGACACGAAAAAAAAACAGAAGAAAAAAATCTGAACCACAAGAAATGCAAATTTGAAACTAGAAAAGGAACGAAAACTACACAGAAGAAGAAGAAGATAAAAAAAAAGGAAGACCGAAAAAAAATTGGAAATGTAAAAATCGTGAAAAAAAATAGAGAAGATGTGGAACTTTAGAAATGGAGATGGAGAATTACTATCAAAAAGGAGAGGGAAAGAAGAAAAAGAAGAAAGAAGGAAAGAAGGGAAGGAAAGAAGGAAAGAGGGAAGGAAAGAAGGAAAGAGGGAAGGAAAGAAGGAAAGAGGGAAGGATCGAAAAATAGGAGAAAAAGAACGATGAAGGAAAAAGAGAAAAGGAGATGAGAAGAGAGAGAGAGAAGAAGAGAAGGAGAGAAGGACGGAGGATTAGAAGGAGGGGTGGAGGGAAAGAGGGGGAAAGAACAAAGGAAGAAAAATGGAAAAAATGAAAGGAAGGGAAGAAAGAATGGAAGGAAGAAAGGAAGGAAGATAGGAAGGAGGTGATGATCAAAGGAGGAAGGGAAGATTGAAAGAAGGAGAGAGAGGAAGAGAGGGAGGAAGGATGAAGGGAAGGCAGGAGAGAGAGAGACAGAGAGAGAGAGAGAGAGAGAGAGAGAGAGAGAGAGAGAGAGAGAGAGAGAGAGAGAGAGAGAGAGAGAGAGAGAGAGAGAGAGAGAGAGAGATATGAAGGAAATATAAAAAGAGGATAACGAAATAACCTCAATAAAGGAACATCTTGAACACAAATAAAGGGAAGAAAAAAGCAAAAAAACGAAA
>NC_134789.1:11796121-11798621 GCF_046742065.1 Oratosquilla oratoria | reverse complement strand
TCACAAAGCAGGAAACCCCGAAAGGGGGAGAAAGAAGAGGGGGAATGAAGACGGGGAAGACAGAGGTGGGGGAAGATAATGAGGAATGTGAAATGATTGATGGAGGAGGGGAGGGGTTAGGAGAGATGAATGAGCGAGAGGAGAAAAGGGACGGGGAGGAGAATGGCATAACTTCAGGGCCCAATGAGTTGGTACTCTTGATAGAGTCAGGGAGAATTCTAGAATAGGAATCTTCAATTGCCCCAAACGTTCTCGAAGTATGCTTCTAGGCTCGATGTGTTGGTACTCTAGATAGTCAGGAAGAATTCTAGAATGGGAAGGTATCTTCAACTGCCCCAAACGCTCTCAAAATACGGTTCAAGACCCAATGAGTTGACACTCTAGATAGATTCAGAAAGAATTCTAGAATGGGAAAGTATCTTCGATTGGCTCTCATGGTCTCAAAGTACACCAAAAGAGTGGAGACTCCAAAAACCGCAGCCAGATCAGAGAAACAACCTAGGGAGTCCCGTAGTCGGAGACAGCTTGCTTGCTGCAGGGAGTTGGAGCAGTTGAGCGGCAGGAAACTGGAGCAGTTGAGCTGTAGACTGCTCGAGGAGTCTGCAGAGTGGCGGACAAAACCTTGGGTCTCGCGTGATACAAGGTTTTCCAGGTCTTCCTGTGAGACGGGGGTGGTCGACCAAATAACTATTTCTCCCCCCGAAGTTCCTCTCGACTTTAAACAAAACCAGAGGACAACCTTCTTGGACCTTTGCCTCTTTCTTCTCCTTTCCTCTCCCTCTTCTCCTTTTCCTCCTCCCACATCCCTCACCAGCCCCAATGTATCTCCCATTCCTCCACCACCTCTCCCTCCCACCCTTACCTTCCGCGGCTCTTTTTTTTCTTTATATTTTCTCCTCCCTCTCCTTCTTCCCCTACTTTTTCCCACTCACTTCCTCAGAATTCGCTCCTCCAGCTAACTTCTCTTCTTTTACCTTCATTTTCCCTGTCTTCTTTCCCCTCCTTCTTCCCCTTCTTACCCTCCTCCTCTCCACTCACCTCCTCTCCACTCACCTCCTCTCCACCCTCCTCCCTTCTTCTTCCCCTCCATTTTCCACTCCTTCTATTCATCTTCCTCCCTTCTTCCCCATCCCCTTCTCCTTCCACTTAACTTCCTCTCCCACTCTTCCTAGTCCTCCCCTCTTCTTCTCCCTCCTCTCCGCGTCTCCCTGTTCTTTTCTCCCTCCCCATCCTCCTCCTCTTCTACTCTCCCATTCCTCCAACTCTATCTTCCTCATTCTTCCTTCCACTCCCTCTCTCCCTTTCCAACTCCCCTCTCCTCCTCCTCCTCCTCCTCCCCACCACCTCCGCCACAGCCGCCCCCGACTGCGGTTTTGCATAATTGCGCTTTTTCCGACATTACTTCTCTCCATTATCCCGCATTCCCGATTCTTCTCCTTCCACACTCCTCCCCCCTCTCCTCCACACTCCTCCTCCTCCCCTCCACCTCCACCTCCATCTCCACCTCCAACTCTTCCGCAGTCGCCCTCCCTCCTAGCACTCCTCTCCCGCCTGCATGTCGTACTCCCTCGACTCCATAAGACGCTTCCACACTGGAAGTACATTGCAGCAGTTTCCTCCTTCTCCTCCTCCTCCTCCTCCTCCTCCTCCTCCTCCTCTTCTTCTTCTTCCTCCTTGTCTTCCTCCTCCCCCTCTTCCTTCCCCTTCTCCCCTTTCTGCTCCTCATCTTCTACCTCTATCCTCTCCTATTCCTCAGCTTCCTCCCCTCCACCTTCTTCTCTTCTTCCTCCACCTCCTTCTTCTCCTCTTCCTCCTCTTTCTCCTTCTCCTACCACCTCTTCCCCTTCGCCTTCTACCTCCACTTCCTCTTTTATCTCCTCTTCCTCCTCCTCCTCCTCCTCCTCTTCCTCTTCCTCCTCCTCCTCATTTTTGTACTTGGAGAAGAATGCTGGTTACTTTTAATGTAACTTCAACTGTCCCTTTCTTCTGGTTCCCTCCATAAATCTCGCCCTTAGTACTTCTAGGACTCCAATTATACCTCTTTCTTTTTCTCCTCCTCTTCTTTCTCCTCCTCCTCTTTCTCCTCCTCCTCCTCCTCCTTCTCCTTCTCCTTCTCCCTTTCCTCCTCCTCTTCCTTCCTCTTCTCTAAATCTTGCTCCAGGTCTCGCTACTGTACACGCTTCTCTTCTGGGTTTTTTCACCTCCTCCTCCTCCTCCTCCTCTTCCTCCTTTTCCCTCCTTTTCCTCTCTTCAACATCCTCCTTTGGTTTGCATCCTTCACTTCCCATATTTTTTTCACTTCCCCGCTCGTCACTCATATTTCGTCTAACTTTATATCCACTTGTCTTCCTCCTTCCTCCCCTTCCTCTTTTCGCCTTCATCCTCTTCCTCTTCCTCCTCTTCCTCCTTCATCTTTTTCCTCCCTCCTCCTCTACCTCCTTCCTCCTTCTCTCCTTTATTTTTTTTCACTTCTCTGCTCGTCATTACTATTCCGTCTAAC
>NC_134789.1:11788621-11791121 GCF_046742065.1 Oratosquilla oratoria | reverse complement strand
GTATTAATGCATATAATAGGATGTAGTGTATTGAACGGCTTCTCGAACTTTTGAAGGAAGTCGAAGACCCCCTAACTTGTTTCTCTGGACGGTTTCGTTAGAGTTTGATGCTGAAGGCTGTTGACCACATGCAAGGACGCAAACAAACCAGCCGTTCTTGAATACAATAGCCAAAGAGTAGTTCTACCTTTATCTCCACGAAAGGAGTTAAATGGTACTAGTTTGACACAGTCTTCGATAAAGAGTTTATAGGGTGGAATAACAGGTACCACCAGATAAGGAAGGCCATGTGACGTCATAGGGAGTAATCGAAGACAGCATAAGGTTACAACCGCACCCTTCACCATTCCAACCTCCCCTTTCCCGTCCCCCCCTTCCCCGCCCCCTCCCCCTCCCCCTTCCCCTTCCTCCCCTTTCCCCTCCCCCTTCCCCTTCCTCCCCTTTCCCCCTCCCCTTCCCCCTCCCCCTTCCCCCTCCCCCCTTCCACCTCCCCCTTCCTCCTCCCCCGTCCCATAGTCTCCAGGTTGCATATCTCCATAATTTCCCCTCTTCATACCCTCCCATTATCTTTTCCTCCCCTTCCACTACTCTTCCTCATCCTCCTCTTTCCATTCCTCTTCCCTCTCTTCCTCTTCCTCTTCCTTTTCCTTTACCCTCTTTCTCCCCCTCCTGCCCCCTTTCTACTTTCTCTCTTTATCCTATTCTCCTTCCTTCCATTCTTCCACCTTCCTCCTCCTCTTCCTCCTCCTCCTCCACCACCCCTATTTTCTTCCTTCACATTTCCCTACTACTCACAATTTTCCTATTTCCTATTTCCTCTGTTTTTCTTCCCCCTTCCCCTTCCTTCCCTCGTTTCCACATCACGTCTACTTCACCGTTTACGCCCTTCCCCATATTTTTCTTTCACCAATTTTTCTTTTTTTTTTTAATTCTCTGCTATTGATATCTAGTATTTCTCGTGTTCTCCTTCCTCTTTTTGTTTTCTTTTTTCTTTCTTCTTTTTTCTTCCTTTACTTCCGCTACTTTTCTTCTTCGTTTTCTTCTTCATTTTGTTTTACTTCTTTTCCTTCTTCTTCTTCTTCTTCTTCTTCTTCTTCTTCTTCTTCTTCTTCTTCTTCTTCTTCTTCTTCTTCTTCTTCTTCTTCTTCTTCTTCTTCTTCTTCTTCTTCGCCTTCTTTCTCTTGTTCCTTGTCTCCTTCCTCTTGTTCCTCGTCTCCTTCTTCATTCTCGTCTTCTTTTTCTCCATCATCATCTTTTTCATCTTCCTCGTCTTTTTCTCCCTCTTCTTCTTCCTCGACTTTTTCCTTTAGTTCCTCGTCTCCTTCCTCTAGCTCCTCGTCTCTTTCTTCTTCTTCCTCGTCTTATTCTTCTTCCTCGTCTTCTTCCTCTTGTTCCTCGTCTCCTTCTTCTTGTTCCTCGTCTCCTTCTTCTTCTTCCTCGTCTTATTCTTCTTCGTCGTCTTATTCTTCTTCTTCGTCTTCTTTTTTATCTTCCTCGTCTTCTATTTCCTCGTCTTCATCTTCTTCCTCATCTTCTTCTTTTTCCTTGTCTTCTTCTTCTTCCTTTTCTTCTTCTTACTATTCTTCTTCCTTGTCTTTTTCTTCTTCCTCGTCTTATTCTTCATCCTCCTACTCTTCTTCTTCCTCGTCATTTTCTTCTTCTTCTTCATCTTCTTCTTCATCTTTTTGTTTTTGTCTTCTTCGTCTTTTCTTTGTCCCCTTCTTCGTCTTCTACCCTCTCTCTCTCTCTCTCTCTCTCTCTCTCTCTCTCTCTCTCTCTCTCTCTCTCTCTCTCTCTCTCTCTCTCTCTCTCTCTCTCTCTCTCTCTCTCTCTCTCTCTCTCTCTCTATAACTCTAATCTCGTGCCTCGTCTTGCTGTCTTTCTCTTTGGGTCAGTGATCGACTTCTTGGTTTTTCCTTTGTTTGTCTTTCTTTCAGCTGTTGACAGTCTTAATTGTCACTTCAGCTAGTTTTCCTTCTCGCTTTACGTCGTCCAAGTAATTGACGAATTGTACCCTCTTCTCCTCTTCTCTTCTTCCTTCCTCCTTGCGTTTGCCTTCTTCCTTTTGGTTTTCTCCTCTGTTCTTCCTCTTCTCCTCTCTCCTTCCTTCCACCCTGTGCTTCCCTTCTTCCTTTTGGTTTCCTTCTCTGTTCTTCCTCTTTTCCTCTCTCCTTCCTTCCTCCCTGTGCTTCCCTTCTTCCTTTTGGATTCCTCCTCTGTTTTTACTCTGCCCTTTCCTCTTCCTTATCTTCTTCCTCCTCATCTTCCTTATCCTCATCCTCTGACTCCTCCACTTCCTTATCTTCTTCCTCCTCGTCTTCCTCATCCCCATCCTCTGCCTCCTCCTTTTCTTCCTTCTTTTCCTCGTTTTCCAGTCTTTTCTTCCTCCTTCACCATCTTTCTCTTCTCTCCCTCCTCTTCTTCTTCCTCTTCATCCTAATACTCCTTGTCCTCCTCCCTCTCTTCCTTCTCCTCGTCATTCCTCTCCTCCTCCTCCTCC
>NC_134789.1:11783621-11786121 GCF_046742065.1 Oratosquilla oratoria | reverse complement strand
TTATTATTATTATTATTATTATTATTATTATTATTATTATTATTATTATTATTATTATTATTATTATTATTATTATTATTATTATTATTATTATTATTATTATTTTTCCATTGCCTTCTCGTCGTCGTCATTTCACGACCTTCTGCCTCTTCAATCTTTCTCACTCTTCCTTCTCTTCATGTTTTCCCTTATCCCCAGAATATTCCCTTCTTTCACTATCTCTCTCTTTTCCTCACTCTTTTTCTCTCTTCCTCTGTCTTTCTCTCTTTCTCTTTCTTTCTCCCTTTGTCACTCTTTATATAGCTCTCTCTCTCTCTCTCTCTCTCTCTCTCTCTCTCTCTCTCTCTCTCTCTCTCTCTCTCTCTCTCTCTCTCTCCCTTCTATCCTCTATCTCTCTCTCTCTCTCTCTCTCTCTCTCTCTCTCTCTCTCTCTCTCTCTCTCTCTCTCTCTCTCTCTCTCTCTCTCTCTCTCTCTCTCTCTCCCCTCCTCTCTCCTTCCCTCTCTCTTTCCCTCTCTCCTTCTCTCTCTCCCCTCTCCTCTATCCTTCCCTCTCTCTCTCCTCCCCCTGTCTCTCTCCCTCCGTCTATCTCTGTCTCCATCTCCCCGCCCCATGGTCGCCTTCTTCATTTAAGCCATGGTGCCTTAAAACTTCCTCTTGATAATGTCCTCCTCCTTCTTTTTCTTCACCTTCTCCTCCTCCTCCTTTTCCTTCTCCTCTTACTCCTCCTCCTCCTAATCCTTCTTTTCCTCTTTTTCCTCCTCCTTTTCCTCCTCCCATTCCTCCTTCACCTCCTTCTCATTCTCCTCCTTTTCTTCCTCCTCCTTCTCCTCTTCTTCCATCTTCACCTTTTCCTTCTCCTTCCCCTCCTCTTCCTCCTTTTCTTCCTTCTCCTCTTCCTCCGTCTCCTCCTCCTCCCCTCCTACTCCTTCTACTATTCCTCCTCCTCCTCCTCATTCTTCTCCTTCTCTTCTTCCTCCGTCTACTTCTTCTCCTCCTTCTCCTTCATCTTCTCCTCCTTTTTCTCCTCCTCCTTCTTCTCCCCCTCCTTCTCTTCCTTCTCTTCCTCCTCCTCCCCCTACTCCTCCTTCCTTTGTTCTTCGCCACGTCATGCCCCTCCGTTTTGATAATTGTTCGCCTTTTTTTTATTCTCTTTTTTTTTTCTTTTTTTTTTGTACGTTTGTGTTCGGCTTTCGTTCTATTCTTTTCGTTTTTTTTTTTTTTTTTTTTTTTTTTACTAAGCGATTATTTGTACTATTTCTTGTGGTTTGAATTGATTTAAGTTTTACATTATTCATGCCTTTCCATATTCATGAAATTTGTCCTTTTCATTTAATTCGTTCATGGGAGGCGATGACAAAAACAAATAAAGGAAAAACAGAGTAATCATTAAATAACACAATTCTACCTTTTTTTTTGTCAATTTCATCCACCTGACCTGACCTTCTTGAGTTTTTTTTAATCTCTTTTTTTTCTCGTCCTTCTTCTCCTTCTCCTTGTTCTTCTTCATCTCCTTCTCATCTTCATCCTCATCCTCTTCCCCTCCCCCTCCTCCTTCTCCTTGTTCCTTCCTTCCTCCCCCTCCTATGTCTACTTCTATTCCTCTTCCATGTACCTCTTCTATTCCTCTTCCTCTCCCTCCTCCTCCTCATCGTCACCCTTTTCCTCCTACGTCTCTTCTTACTCCTCCTCCTCGTACTCCTCCTCCTCGTACTCCTCCCCCTCGTACTTCGTCTACTCCTCCTTCTCCTCCTCCTTCTCCTCCTTCTCCTTCTTCTTCCTCCTCCTTTTCTTCCTTCTTAGCCTCCATTTCGTGTCTCACTGCTAAACTTGTAATCCTTACAACCCTGGGAGCCACTTCCTGTAGTTAAATGAATCCGTTTTCCTTAGAGTAAAAAAAAAAATAATAATGATAATAAATAAATAAATAAATAAATAAATAAATAAAAATAAATAAGTAAATAAATAAATAAATAAAATAAATAAATAAATTTATTTGTGTGAAGGAAAAGCCAAAGCATCCATTGCTTATAAGTTCGTGGAATTATTTTCTATTGATAATCTTGAGGATTTAAATGTTGAAATCTTAATTTTTTTCTCTCGTCTATTTATTTATTCTTTACTGGTCTTCATTTTTTTTTATTGTTTTCCCACTCATTTATCTAATCATTAATCTGCTCATTTACTTATCTGTTTACTCATTCCTTTGCTTATCTATTTATTTTCTATGTGTTAACTTATTAATATATTTATTTATCTACCTATTTATAAATTTATTTATTCGTATATTTATTTATTTATTTGTCTATTTATCTAATTATTGATTTATTCATTATTCGAGACACTATATACAATGCCTTAATGTCGAGTCAAGACAGTCCTCATGACATCACCTTTTTGTGGCAACGCTTATCCTTTCGTCTTGCCTGTCGCCAGGTCATATCATTCCAACCCGAAGAACCGAAAAGGTCAGGGAGAGGTCAGCAAGGTCAGGAAAGGGT
>NC_134789.1:11758621-11761121 GCF_046742065.1 Oratosquilla oratoria | reverse complement strand
AGTTGGAGTAACACCCCTCAGCGCTGCGATACTGATATTATTTCAGCCCCGGGCGTGTGTGTGTGTGTGTGTGTGTGTGTGTGTGTGTGTGTGTGTGTGTGTGAGAGAGAGAGAGAGAGTGTGTATATATAAATATATATATATATATATATAAATATATATATATATCTATATCTATATATATATATATATATATATATATGGTAAATCTCCAAAAATGCATACCTAAACGATATATCAATAGAAAATTTAAAATTAATTTTGTAAATTAAAACATAGCAAAGTAATATACATTTTCTATTAGCTGAAATAAAAAATATTACAAAAAGCGATACACTAACGACAACTCGGACTTCGGCGAACATCGAGACGCTGATTTTGTTGTCGAAGACGAGCTATCGGAAGTCTAATAAATTGGTCTAATCTAACCTAACATAGATTAACTTAATCTAACCTCCGATAGGATATGTATTTACCATCCCCAGAAGTCATCAGATTAAACTAGACCAATTTATTAGATTTCGATTAGCTTCTCTGCCACACCAAACAGAAACAAACATGGCGTCTCGAAGCTCTCCGACGTCAGAGTTCTCGCCATTGTATCACTTTTAGCAATTTCTTTTTTTATTGATTTCCACCAAGAAAAACAGATGTTACGTTAATGTATTTTAATTTACAAATTTTATATCTAATTTATCATATATATTTATATGTATATATATGTTGATATGTATATATGTATGTATATATATGTGTATATGTATATATGTATATATATATATATATATATATGTGTGTGTGTGTGTGTGTGTGTGTGTGTGTGTGTGTGTATTCACCTCGGATCTGCTGCAGCCTCTTTTCGAGACAGCCAGACACCACCCTACGGCAGTGAGCTCAGAGCTCATTATTAGCAGATCTCTGGGTAGGTCTGAGACCACTCACACTCCACACACCAGGAATGCAAGGTCACAACTCCTTGACTAACGTCCCGTACCTACTCGCTGCTAGGTGAACAGGGGCTACACGTGAAAGGAGACAAACCCAACTTGTCTCCGCCCGGCCGGGGAATCGAACCCCGGTTCTCCGGCTTGTGAGGCCAGTGCCTTACCAATCCGCCACCCTCGAGTTTGGTCTATACTAACCCTATGGTCGATTGCACTTTATATCGAAACTCTGCCCTCTTCTGCGTCGCGGCTTGGTTGATTTGTTGCGCTGACGGTAAAGTCTCGTTTCATGGAAGAAGCACTTTTTATGTCTCTCACATTTCTCGCTAGATTTCCTTTCCATCTGCGACGCAGATGACTCAACTTATCATTGTCGCTTTTTCACACCGTTAGAAGGCGCGACATCAACGCATCAAATACTGTGATGTTGATGACTGAATAGATCATTCACGTTTATTCAATACTGATTCGAAATAATTATTTATGAAACTATGTTCTTATAGTTCCTCTGTTACAATTTCCTGAGAGTAATCAAGGTCCTTAAGTATGAAGTGCGCTTTTTATGTTAGGTACAATGAGAAGGCAAAGGGTATTTGCGAGTGGAAAATTCTTGTGAATAAAGTATAAACTGACGCGGGCAGTAGTCATTCCTTTTTACCTCTATTGTCGCATGTGGGGTCAAGGAGGGAGGGTCACCATGTACACGAAGCTGTGGGCCGCTGTGGATGTGCTGGGCCTTGCTGCATTGCTTCTGACCCGGGCAGTGGGAGGCGGGAGCCAGGGATGACCCTTCATCCAAGAGGAGCTTAGATGAAATGGAGGCAAATGGGTGACAAATGAGAGTGGGTGGGATGGGTGGGGGGGGTGCATGATTAGGCTGGCTAACTCGATTATAAGGGAGGAGAAACCTTTGGTATATAGATAGGAACAAAAATGTA
Source organism: Oratosquilla oratoria (assembly GCF_046742065.1). Classification (NCBI taxonomy): domain Eukaryota; kingdom Metazoa; phylum Arthropoda; class Malacostraca; order Stomatopoda; family Squillidae; genus Oratosquilla; species Oratosquilla oratoria. The sequence goes on along the minus strand of NC_134789.1, from coordinate 11,759,239 downwards.
TGTTGCATTTGTATCTGAAATAATCTGGGAGGGGGCGGAGGTCAGCTGTACATGTGGCCAAATATTCATCAGTGTTAGAAAAGAAATTTGTCGAAATTGACTCTTAGCAAAATTATAACAGTAATGTTGATGATCATCATCATAATAATAATATAGTAAAATAGTAATAGTAATAATAATGATAATGATGATGATGATGATAATAAAGATAATGATAAAAAAATGGGAATCATTAGGATAGTATTTGTAATTCTTCTTCAAATATTTACCAGGGCTTTCATTCGCATAGACTGTCGCGTGCAGAAGGATTAGGGTAACCTACGATGATCATGAAGCACTAAATAAACCTATTTTCAAACATAGGTAGCCTTCAGCATCCAAGGAATATCAAAATAAATTCAAAAGCATAAGATCTTGATATATGACGAGCTCGAAGCTCGTAATGAATCTACAGTATTACTAGATAGGTAGTCTTCAGCATGCAAATGAAAATGAACAGGAAAATATAAGCTAAGTCGATCTACCCCATGAACCTATTACGAAACGTAGGTAGCCTTCCGCATGCAAATGAAAATAAACAGAAAAACATAAGCCCATAGCCTACGTTGATCTACCCCC
>NC_134789.1:11743621-11751121 GCF_046742065.1 Oratosquilla oratoria | reverse complement strand
AGTTTAAAGGGCCCGGGAGGCGTGTCAATTTAAATGGCTCACGCAAGAATAGGCCCTAAATATCTATAAATATGTTTTGTTTTCGTTTGTCTAATTCCATTAAATGGATATATTTTTGTACGTCTGGCATCAGCCTGACTTCCTCTTCCGTGTGGTGTGCACAGCACGCTTCAAGCCTAAGTTACCCATCAAACATCAGAGTAGATTGATGCATAAACACCTAACTGACTGTGGCGATATTGTGTTCCTGTGCCGCAGTTTGCCTTATTTCCTGAACATTACTACACTTACTAGATGTCCATTCATCAACTGTATCACGATGAAGAGGAAAACCAAGGAAAAGATGAAAAAATTGAGCCAAAAGGGGAATGAAAGCTGTGCTAAAAGGAGGGCAAGGCGTGAGAGGCTTGGGGGAGGGATGCCACCGATTCGCGCGTCACCACCACCACCACCTCCACTGCCAACACCATCTCCACCACCAAATACCTGACAACACAGCTGACAAAGTGCTTTCTTCCAAATGAAGAGAAGAAGATGAGGGGCATTCAGGAGGAGGAAGAAAAAATAGCTGGCAAAGGAGAAACATACGGGGCTGGGATCGCGCCTGTGTAGGATCAAACACCTCTTTGGTAAGCTTTGTCATTGAGCAAAGAAAAGGGGCTCATTGCTGGTAAAAATGCACCACTCTGAAATGATTTGACAAAGTGATGACATCCCAGCAGTGAGGTTTTATACCGGTAGAAGCGCAAAATCTTCAATTTAATTCAGTGGCTAAAGGGGGTCCTGTGTGCACTATAAGGTCCCCTGAATTACTAAATAGTTTCATATTATGGACCACTTCAGGTGTAAAAAAAAATTAGGTAGACATTCTGAATCATGGTAGCAACTCTGGAAATCACGATTTGATATACGTCAAAAACGGCTACCTCGTATGAAATTTCCGTCACTATTTTACTGTGAATATGTTAGATTTAAATGCCAATACGCATGTTTTTGGTGCATAGGAATGATTATATTTTGAGATCTCTTAAATAACATTTTCTTCATTTTTCAGCAAGGCAGTGAAAAAGCAACAATTTTGTTCATTACATTATCGCTTTTTCACATTTTTGACACATGAAGAGTAGATGCATGTTAGTTATTGAATTATTTTCTATTTCAGGTAAATAACTAACATCATGGAGGGCGTCCCACTTAAGAGGAGAAGACCGTCAGAAACAGACTTTCAGAGGTGCATTATAAGCCAGCAAATCACAAACTGTGCGGTGACCAGCACTGAAAATGGCCGAGAGCGTATTCTTCAAGCGGCAAATATCAGACAAGATATTGTTCATGAGCGGCTGCTGCAAGGAAAAACTTCACATTTTGTTTATCACATGAACAATGATTGCTACAAAAAATACACATTGAAAAAGACCTTAGATAGAATTAGTGACAAAAAACTATCCCAGGGCTCTACGCCTGGCAGTGTAGAGGTTACTGGTGACCAGAGCAAAAGGTTCTCCACACGATCCGAGATAAAACCACGTGAGTTCCCTAAACCTGTAGACATTCATTCAACAGCATGTGTCATATGTGGTCAGATCAAGCACAAAGGTGTATATAAAACGTTCCGCATTGCAGAAAGCAACAGAGCAGAAGTATTCCTTAAAGCAACAGTTTTTTATCAAGATGACGTTTATACAAGGACATGTGATCTTCAAGACATTCACTCAGTATTTGGAGCTGATTTGCTGTGTCACAAAAACTGTAGGTATGAGAAAGACACAGAATGTAGTGACCCCCAACAAGAAATTTCTCCAAAAATAAAGGTATTTCATGAACTTATTGCTTCTGTAGATGCTAATCTCCTTAAAGGTGTTGGGTATCCTCTTTGTGACATTAGAGACATGGCAAATGTGCTTGATAGTGAAGTACAATGCACCTTTAGCAATAGGGAACTGCACATCTTGCTTTGTCATCATTACAAGGGAAATTTATCGATTTCATTTCCAAGAAAGGCAGACAAGTCTGCCATGGTGTTCTTGAAGGATACCACATCAGTAGAGGACATGGCGGACACAATACGATCTATTGATCCCATTACTGCTTGTATCAAAATGATTCGGGAAGCATTGATGGCAGAAGATTTCCACCTGAAAGAAAAATTTTGTGATGCAAATGACCTGGAGAAGTCATGGAACAGCATTGTTATACCTCCTGTAGTGTTCAAGTTCATTGGAGTCTTGTTCCAGTTTGATCCCAACCAATTCCCACAAGTTGAAGGACTGATGGCTGATGATGTTGATGGTGAAGACGATGATGGTCAGTCTACTATATCTCACAGGATAGGGAGACGAATGATTGCACTGTACTAGATACTCTACTACAATGTCCATCATGGTAGGTACAGAACACCTCTACATATCATGAATGCTCAGGCTATACATGAGGCTTGCAAAAGTTCTACTCTCATCAAAGGGTTTAATCGATTTGGCCTCACTATTAGCTATGATGAACTTCTTCGGTATCATAATGACATGGCAAGTTTGATAGTTCAGTCAGCTCAGGGAAATGTTCTAATCCCTAACCACTTTGACCCAGAAATGTTCACCATAGGAGCCTTTGATAATTCGACCATGAAGAGGCAACAATAACAGGAGTAGAAGGAGGTCATGATACTGTGTCAGTGCTCTTCCAGGATAAACCTGTCTCAACAAGGGTGAAACCAAACATCTCTGACACTAATGTAATTCATGGGGCAAAGACTTTAAAACATGAGCTCCCATGCCAGACATTGATTGGTTTCATAAAGCCAGCAAGAAAACCAGACATACCAGAAACCTTTACTCTTCCAGATGAGTTATATAGAATGGCAAAATGCAAGCATGATGAAATCAAGAAAAAGGATCTTCCCTGGAGTTTGAGTCGGCTGGATGTATTCAAAAGTGACATTGGCACAAACTGTGACAATCAGACGATGCCATCATAGGCAGCATTCATTTCTATTGTCACAGATGAGAATATTCCAGAAAAAATAGTTGAATTCCTCCCATTGCTTCCCAGCCCTGTGACAGAGCATGTTACTGTCTATACAACACTGAAAAACTTTTAAAATGTGTTGGAACAACTACAGCAACCAAAGATGGCAGTGACTTGTGATGATGGGGTGTACCATACTGCAAGAGAAATTATGCTGCAGCGACCAATGGAGTTCTCAAATCTAGTCTTGTGCATAGGCTCATTCCACATGATAAAAAATACTCCTAGGGTCCATTGGGAAGTATTTGTGTGGAGGGGGTGCAGAAACCACCTTGCACAGAAGATTGGGCCCCTATGTGATGTACTACCGGCAGTCCATACCCTCACAGGCTGTGACACAACAAGTAAGTTCGGTACCAAAGCAGGTGCCCTGAAAGCAAACCAACTAAGCTTCCTACAAGGGTTTGGACTAAATCCTAATGATCCTTCCATTGAAGTTTTCATGACAAAAGCAGAGGCATACTTGGTTCAGGTGTTGAAGCCAGGATCATCATGCAAAACAATGGATGAACTGAGATACCAGATGTATCATCAAAGTAAGGCTGTAACGATTGATCAGCTTCCTCCAACTTCTCGTGCCACCTTGCAGCATATTCGTAGAAGCTTTTATGCTGCACACATACAGATGAACTGCCTCAACGGAACTTCTCTTTGTCCATTGCAATACGGCTTCATAGAAGTGGACGGTTTGTTAATGCCAGACATCAACATTCACATGCTGCCAGATGACATTGCCTTCACCTGTTCCTGCCAGAAATGTGTAGCAAAACGATGTGTCTGTAGGCATAATCTTGCCCCATGCTGTGTATTTTGTAAATGTCAGTCTGACATATTACAATGCATGAGCCTCAATAGACTATAATCTGTTTGAACGTGCCTGAGAAAACATGAATGATTCATAAGATGGAATTTTTGAACAATGAATATGTGCATTTTTACTTGTGTTCTGCTTGTGTTCTACTGCATACAATGTGAATTGCTTGGTACAATTTGAATTGTCTGAATTCTATAATACACATAATATGACTATATGTATGTAATATGAAAAAGCAATCAAAATGCTATATTGTTAAATATCAAAAGGAACTTGGTCCGAATTATTTTGCATGGTCTTTTAATTAAACTGATATATTTAATGTTGTTTTTTATATTTTTATGCTAAATGTCCACATTAAACTTCATGAAAGATACTATATGTAATGTGTATAAACACAACAACGTTTGAGAAACAAAAGTTGCAGCTTGATACTTTTTATATGGTTTATAACTTTTATGATGTAAATTGAAAATCCTTGTTTTTCGGCTCTCAGTAACGTTTAGGGGCATTTACGAACTAATGACTTCCCAAGTTGCTACCATGATTCACCATGTCTACCCAAGTTTTTTTTTTTTTTTTTTTTTTTTGCACCTGGGGTGACCCATAACATAAATCTGTTGAGTAATTTAGGGGACCTTGCACTGCACACAGGAGCCCCCTCAGCAAGAGAACTAATTATGAAAAGGACCGCTTGGCGAGTAACAAATATATTTTGATGTAATAAATATAGTAGATATGTATAAAAATACTTACTGTTAACTTATTTAATATACATTATATAATAATGTGTGTGAATATAATAAAAATCACACAATAAATAACAGAGATATACAATGCTGAAAACTTTAAACGCTCGTATCTCAAAACCACAAATATTTGCAATTAAAAATATGCCAATATTTTTTAATCAATTGTAGCAGCCTGAAAATGCTTCTAGTAGTGTATAATAGGTATATTTATATTTCCACATCAGTTTTTTCTATATTTTGAAAAACAGAGCGACGGGCTCCATCTAAGTGGAAAAAACGCGAAAAAAGGGGTGACGTAAGTGATCATACTTACGACACCTACAGTATATCTCACGTCGTATAGCGAAATTAAACAAAAAAAAGTAGGCGTGAAAGTATTTATAGGATTTTTATGTATTACCATGAAAAAGCAGAAGTCTGTAGTACAAAAAATATGACGTACGTATTCGATTACGTTAAAAAAAACGTTATGACGTCATAACTTTATGACGTCACAATGTAGCAAGTTCTCAGATTCATAGTATATTCTATCTATACTCTAAAAAAAATCTGAAATTTTCAAGTTGAAAGATCATAAACTTTTATATATGTATATATATATATATATATATATATATATATATATATATATTTTTTTTTTCTTCTTTAAGGTGTTCAGTCCCCCCTTAAAAGAGTACAGGATTTTTGAAAAAAAAACAAAAACAAGTATGTACATACATACATATACCAAAGGATTTTTTCCTTCTTATAAGGGAGGTAGCCACAATAATGTAAGCAGCGGATTATGAGACATTGGATTACAATTCTTATCATGTCCCTACCATTACCTCATAAGCTAACAGTGTACAACGTCGGGCCAAGGAATAGGTGGCTGAATTTTGAAGATTAGTGATATAGTTTAACGTGACAAACTCCTCCTATCGGAAGGCTAGGATAGTGCCCCTTACAGAGGACTTTGTAACGTGGAATTTAATGAACCATGCCCTTGGTTAAAGTTCGCCAGTGGCAGGATTCGAACCGCCATCCCTCGACTTTCGCCGCAAGTAATGACGCCCTACCCCGCTCAGCCAGAGAGCTTCCCTTGAAGACAAGTAATATGGTTAAATGTATATCTAAAATGCACAAATATAAAGACACAAAGAAAAATGATAGTTTTGTTGGTTTATAAGACACTATTTCTGACAGTCGCCAGACCATTATAGTCTATTATGAAAATATAATGTAACTTCCTCAAGTTCCTCTTCTTTCTCCTCCTCTTTGTCCTTCCCCCCTTCCTCTTGCCCCTTTTCCTCTTCCTCTCTCTGTCCTTTACTTCCTCCTCGTGTTTCTCCTCCTCCTTTTCTTCACCATTACTTCTCCTCTTCCTCTTCCCCCTTTTCCTCTCCCTCCCCTTCTTTTTCGTCTTTCTCTTCCTACTTTGCCTCCTCCATTTTGTCTCCATCTTCCATTCTCCTTTTCTTTTCTTTTACTCACCCTGTCCTCTCACCTCCCATTATCCCTATTCTCTTCCAGACCCTTAATATCCCCAAAGTCCCTCCAACTCCTTCCCATTCCCTTCTATTCCCTTCCTTTCCATTCCCTTCCATTCCCTTCCATTCACTCCCATTCCCTTCCATTCACTCCCAATCTCTTCCATTCCCTCCCATTCCTTCCCATTCCCTTCCATTCCCTTCCATTCCCTTCCATTCCCTTCCATTCACTCCCATTCTCCTGCCATCTCCCTCCCCCAACTTCCTCTTGGCTTCCTCCGCTTGCACCTCTTGTTTCAGCAGTTCCTTTCTGTTTCCCGCTCTTTCATGTCCTAAGCAGACGCCCACGCCAGCCCCCCTCGCCGCCGCCTCTTCATGGACAAACAACGGCTCCTTTTAGTTCGCAAACAGTAACCCGGTTCTTTGCAAGAACGGGTCTTTCCCGGAAGGCGCCTCAGATGTGTGTTTTCAGCGGCTCTGCGCCCTCGTATAGTCCCTCAACCTCTTCCTGTGGGCCACGGATAAATCCCAAAGCCTGCCAAGAACTGCAGCTTGTCTTAGTTATCATTGCCAATAGGGCAAAGATGACAGATTTAACAACAGCAGAAACTGATAAACGTTTCCTGCCAGAAGCACGTCCATTTTTTTTTTTTTTTTTTTTTTATTCCTGAGGTTCCTCGACTTCTTTTATTATTTCGATCTCTTTCAGTTCCGGGTTCCTAGTTCATCTCCCCACAATTGAAGTCACCCACCGTGGTCCGCGTTGTCACTTTTGGTTTCGTTTCTTTTTCTTTTCCAGATGATTGGTCATATTTATCAAGATCTCTTGGTAGTGGACCTCACTTCATGATCTTTGGGGAAACAAACGTCACCAATCTTTTTTTACTGCTTCCATGAACTTATATATATATATATATATATATATATATATATGTATATATGTATATATATATATACATATGTATGTATGTATATATATATATATATATATATATATATATATATATATATATATATGTATATCGTTTCCATCTCTCCTCCTTTCAGTCCCGCGCTATCCACCTAAATATTTTTCTTCACAGCAGTCATCATACCTTTGTTATTTCCTTTTTTTTTTTTTTTTTCTAGTCGCCCCGTCAAACGATCTTTGGGGCTAAGTCTATAGGAGACAGATCACCTATAATTGACATAGATGTTCTGTAAAAATTCCATGACTGTAGCCCAGCGTTTCTCAACCTTTTTTCCCTTGCGTAACCTTTAAAATAAATTGCATATCTCAAGGAACCCCTGTGCAAAAAAATAAAAAAATAAATAAATAAATAAAAAAACGCATATACCATATCTTTTTCATATTATTTTCATCGTAATAATAGGTTAGATAGGATGATGTCTACACATTATTACAATAACCAAGAATATGTCGTGCGTGTTTCATTATATTACG
>NC_134789.1:11721121-11736121 GCF_046742065.1 Oratosquilla oratoria | reverse complement strand
GGGTTTTGAAGGGTGTGGAAGGCATAGGTGGAAGGAGTGAATGTGAAGGGGCGTGATGTAACGGGACGGGTGTAACGGTATCGTTACATCATCTCCATCCAACGTTACTTGTAGACACAAAATGTAACGGGGTCGTCACATCATCAGCAGAAAGGGTTCACTTGCACAAACACCTTTAAGTTTTTGTTCTTTATTTGTCACATCTTAAGCAACTTAGTTTACACACTATTACACAGTCTTATCACTAGGGCACGTCACTAGAACCGACCGCTCCTCGGGTGTGTGAGCCAGTTTTGGTGCCCGGAAGTGTGGAGTAGACAAATTCTAGAGTTGCCCTCAATCGTGATCTTTATATTAATGTCTTGTTAGTCTGTTGTCCCACATGGGTGGGGCAACTGCATTAATTACGTATTGATGTCTACTATCATACATGTTAATTATATATCCAGGGGAGGACCGTCAGTATACGTAATATCGTATGTCAGTACTGGGTGGCTACTAGATTGATCGCGTGTGTTCGTCTGTGTGTGTGTGTCGTTTGGTGGTCGACAGTGTTGTCGCGAAGCCAAAGGATTGATGTGTCAGGGACTTGTGCATCCCACTGGGCCTCGTGATGCTGAGTTGGCGTTTTGATGCTTGTGGTGGACAGTGAGTGAGGAAGTGGGTTATATGACTGGGGTTATATTACTCGTCATGTATATGAGATGTATACATATCGCTCTCCCCCTGGGGTTAGGTGGCTCCCGGCACCTAGGTTACATGGTTTACAAAAGTATTCATATGGGTAATACATCGAGAAAAAAACATTTCAGAGACACAAAATCCTGTGGGATTAAAAATGTGAAGATGGGGGGGGGGTGTTGTTGAAGTGAATCTGAGGTCCCAAGGGGGATCATGAACTGTAATTAAGGGTAGCGATGTTGTGTCTCAGAAGTGTAACGTTGTGTCTCACCAGATTACATGTTATATTAAATATCATATGAAAGGTTACACTATATCTTTGATAACACTGTTGAAATCACTTTCTAAATGTTATGGTTTTCATGGTTTAACACTATCACTGTGGGGGGGTGTCATTTTCTAAACAATGTTCTATGGTCAGTTTGGTGTGTCACATCACTTTCTAACTGTTATGGCGTTCATGTGTTTTAGTACCAACACTGTAGGGAATGTCATTGTCCAACCCAGTTCTATGGGTAGTGTGGTGTAACACATCGCACTTGTTGGCAATCACAATAGATATATATATATGGTTTCCCGTAAAGAATATTATAAGATTTATAAACGTGGGTGAGACACAGCATAAACTTAATCTAGGCTTACAGTAAATCGGGAATGGGAGTTGAAAGGTTATGGAAGGTTTTACTTCGTGCAACAGAAAATGATTATTATTACTAGTATAAAGAGAATGATTAAAAGGGAAAGGGCTGTGGAGGTATATGGCAGTACCTCTAGTGTAGGTCAAGTGAGTCGATGTCAAAAGTAGTCGATGTTTAAGGTGGGTAATTAATGATGTATTTAATTTTGGAGGATGAAGGTTATGTCTCAGTGAATGAGGATATGTTTATGTGAACCTCGCTAAGGTTATATTGGTCGGAAGGAAGTAGAGAAGTTTCAATAGATATGCGGAAAGGAGTTCTTATTGGAAATGGGCCATTTTAACCTCCACTGATAGATACATGACGTCCTGCATCTTCAGGGGCGAGAGCTAGAGTGCATGTGGAAAGGTGTGAAACCTACATTACAATTTTTGACTTCAATATTTAAGTCTATGGTGTCGTGTAGAGAAATTGTGCTCCCTTCTATTAGGAGTCCTTCCATATTTGAAAATTGAATTTGGGGTGGGTCATTTAATGCTTCATAGAGAGCTCTTGGGATGATGTTCAGGTTTGTTCCTGTATCAACCATCATGTCAACTGTAAGTTGATCTACACTCACTTCTAGGGTGAGGTAGTTGTGTTGTGTATGAGATATTCCTATGGTGGTTTGGTGCGTGAGGCTGGTACACGTTCCCCCAATCGGTGGTGTTGGGTTGTGCGTGTTGTGTGGGAGGGAGCTGTTTGTCGAGGGGTGTGTCGAGGGGTGGTGAATGGTTGGTTAGTTCTCTGATGAGGTTGTTGTTGTGATTTCTGTAGGTAACACTCTTCGTTGGAGTGAGTTGTTGTTTGGTGTAGGCTGCAGTATTTGTTTGGATGTGTTGGTGTAGGTAGGAGTGGAGGTTTAAAGGGGGGTGAAACTTGCTTGTTTTGATTCTGAACTTGACACTGAGCATTCGTATGCGAGGTAGTAGCATGCACTGAGCAAGGGATGGGGTGGTGTTGTACCTGCGGGTATTGTTGTTGCTGTGTTCGACACTGGGCATCGGTGTGGGAAATGGTTCCATGAACTGAGCAAGGGATAGGGTGGCGTGGTGCCTGTGTTTGTATTTGTTGTTTTTGTATGCAGTCTCTTGTGTTGTGACTGGTTGATGAATGGTAGGAGCACCACTTAGAAGGTTGTCCTTGATTGGTGGGAGGGGGCTGCTGTGAGTGAAGGCTATTTAGTCTGGGGAGATAGTGGGGGTGTCTAAAGATACATTGCAAGCATTGATAATGTCTAAGATATAGGTATAAGCTAGAGGGTTTCTAGTGTCTAGTTCCCTTTTGGAGGCTTCTTTTAAACACTTTGGAGGGAGTTGGGAGAGGTAGAAGCCTATCTCAAGGAATGTTAGAGAAGTTTTTTGTTGTTATTACATTTTGACCAAATTGGTCAGTGTGGGTCCAAGGAGAGTTATTCTCTAGGTCCTCTCTGACCTCTTTAATTCCGTTTGCTACGAAATCCATAATGTTCGTAACGGAATGTGGTTGGACTCTAGTGTTATTGAGGAAAGTGAGAAGGAAGGATATGTTGTTTACTTGTTTGTTGTGAAAGACTTTAAGAAGGTGGTGTTTATATTCCTGATATGTGATTCCACATGCAACTAAACTGTCTAGCATCCTTGCCTTTGAACGGCAAATGTCAGATGGGTCTATTTTCTGACGGCACAGATTTATTTTATCTGTCTCAGAGTAGTGTTTGTTCTTTGAGAAGAACAGGTCACATGCTGTCAAGAAGTCTGTAATGGATAGTCCACTATCTTGGGAAAAGGTTGGGATTTCTGTGAGGGGGGTTATGGTTTGATAGTTGTTAATTATTGTTGGTTGAGGTTGTGGGTAAGGATAATATTGTGGGTTTGGAGGAAGGTTAGGTGGTGGTTGGTGGTATGGTGTGGAGTGGGCTTGACCAGATGGGGTATGGGGGGAAGGAAAGGGGAAGTTTTAGGTACTGGTGCTGACGGGGAGGGGGGTTATTATGTGTTGGGATAGGGGGGTTGGATGGATTATGGTTTATAGGAGGTTTAGTTTACATATTTGGCTGGATGGGAGGAATGGGTGGTTGTGGTTGTGAGGGGTGAAAGGGGTCTACTTGAGGAGGCTGGTTGAAAGGTAATGATATTAGGAGGAGTAATATGAGGAGTTGGTTGGGTGGGTTGTTGTGGTTGAGAGGGGTTGGAGGGGTCTACTTGAGGAGGTTGGTTGAAAAAAGGTAGGACATCGTTCTCATAAAGAGGGGCTATTGGGGTATCTGCCTTAGGAGCAGTTTTGTCAGGATTATTTAACTGGTCATTGGTTAACTGTTTAGAGGTACTGTCAACCTGTGGATATAGGTAAAAATGGTCTGGTTTGTCATTGTCAATTAAGTCTTCTGTGTGTATTTCCTCTTTGTCACTGGATATGTCCTGTGGTTGTTTTTCCTCTTTGGATCTTGACAGGACGCTATGCATCTTTTGAAAGACTTTACTTCTGGTTCCAGTCGCCATGTTTGTCGAAGCATGTATTAGTTAATAGTTAGTATTAGTTAATAGTATGTATTAGTCAATAGTTAGGTTTGATTTGTAGTCTAAGAAAAAAATAGTTAAAATAGGAATAATAGGTATATAGTAACTAAGGGTAATATGTTATGCTTAGATAAGGGAGGGGGGGTTATGGGTTGTCAACATTTATATATGGGTTACATATAAGAACATATAATTATAAATGGTAAAATAGTAAAATATGGCAATAATAATAATGGTTAAATATTGTGCACATTATAGTATAATAATCGCTGGTTAACAGTAGTAATTATGAAAGGTAAGTTACATTTATAAAAATGTCTAAGTTCTATGTAAAATATAAATGGAGTTTAGACAAGAATTACTTAACTGTAAGAATACATATGAATGTGATATTATGTAATAGTCAAATCTAGTAAAGTTATTGCATATCTATAAATATGAAATGGTATTAGGAATATGTGAAATTGGTATTTGATTTATATATATATATATATATATATATATATATATATATATATATATATATATATGTATATAGGATATACGTTGTAAAAGGTTATAGAAAATATTGTGAAGAAGAATTATTTGATATTGGCAAAAAAATATTATGTGATTATAATAGTTATTGAAAGATATATTTAAAATACAGTATTTTTAAATAATAAATTGGTACAGTATAAGATGGAAGTATGCAAAAATGATTTTAACTTAGTTGTGTAACTTAATTAAGTAGCTTAGTTTTACAATAAGTTAATCTTGTTGAATTATTAAATTATTTATATATGTAATCATAGGGTACCTTTATGGGTATTCCCGGTTTTCGATAATTATATCGATGTGCTTCCGGTCCGTCAGGTGTGGTTGTGGCGGTCCGTAGACTTGTTTGTAGTTACGCGTTGAGAGGGGCGTAACGTCACCATATAAATATGGTACTGGGGAGAGATAAGCGGTGTGTGGAAATATCTCTTGATGAGGGTAGTGCCTCGTAGATGTTCTCGTAAAAAAAGGAGACAGGCAGTATCAGGGATGGTTTGAATGGGTAATGTATGGTTATTATTACGGAATATATTGGTATTAAGTGGAAGGATTTTATGTTACCTTTATAATGTTGATTTTAGTAGTGTGAGATCGGCTGTGACGATTGCCCGTGATTGTGTAGTGTGAACTAAGTTCTTGTTCGTGGAGAGCGTTTTTTTTTTTTTCTTCTTCTTTATAGAACACCGTAGTCTCTTCGGCGAAGATGGGTTGCGGGCGTCGCTGCCACCAGTGATGTAACGGGACGGGTGTAACGGTATCGTTACATCATCTCCATCCAACGTTACTTGTAGACACAAAATGTAACGGGGTCGTCACATCATCAGCAGAAAGGGTTCACTTGCACAAACACCTTTAAGTTTTTTGTTCTTTATTTGTCACATCTTAAGCAACTTAGTTTACACACTATTACACAGTCTTATCACTAGGGCACGTCACTAGAGCCGACCGCTCCTCGGGTGTGTGAGCCAGTTTTCATGCCCGGGAAGTGTCAAGTAGACAAATTCTAGAGTTGCCCTCAATCGTGATCTTTATATTAATGTCTGGTTAGTCTGGTGTCCCACAGGGGTGGGGCAACTGCCTTAATTACGTATTGATGTCTACTATCATACATGTTAATTATATATCCAGGGAGGACCGTCAGTATACGTAATATCGTATGTCAGTACTGGGTGGCTACTAGATTGATCGCGTGTGTTCGTCTGTGTGTGTGTGTCGTTTGGTGGTCGACAGTGTTGTCGCGAAGCCAAAGGATTGATGTGTCAGGGACTTGTGCATCCCACTGGGCCTCGTGATGCTGACTTGGCGTTTTGATGCTTGTGGTGGACAGTGAGTGAGGAAGTGGGTTATATGACTGGGGTTATATTACTCGTCATGTATATGAGATGTATACACGTCCTAGGATGAGATGGATGGATGGGGTAAAAGGGGCAATACAAAAGAGAGGAGTGTCTGTTGAGGAAGGACGGGAGAGGACAGAAGATAGGGGTGAATGGAGAAGGGTTGTGTATGGATGATGCTGTGATGCATAAGGGGGAGTGGGTAGGGGATGTGGGGTGAGGAAGTATGTATGAGAAATAGTTTGACGCAGCCCGAAGGGATTTCTCCCCGTCTTCTCCTTTTCTGCATGAGGGGACGGAGAGGGGGGGGGTCGCCGAATTAATGAAGCGGCCTTGCTGTGGATGTGCAGTGTCTTGCGACACTGTATTGGACAGGATCCAGGGATGACCCGTCATCCAGGAGGTGCCAAGATGAGAGGGAGGGAGGAGGGTGGAGGGAAGTGGAATATCCAGGGGATGGAATGGGTGGGAGTGATTTCTATGCCTTTTTCTTTTTGGCTACTCCCTGTGTAAGGAGGAAAAATCCTTTGGTATATGTATGTATGTATGTATGTATGTATGTATGTATGTATGTATGTATGTATGTATGTATGTATGTATGTATGTATGTATGTATGTACGTACGTATGTATGTATGTATGTATGTATGTATGTATGTATGTATGTATGTATGTATGTATGTATGTATGTATGTATGTATGTATGTATGTATGTATGTATGTATGTATGTATGTATGTATGTATGCATGTATGTGTTTTGAAAGCAAACAGCGAAATATGGTGGACTATTCTCTCTGTGTCCAAAGGTTTGAAAAAAAATTGGCTGAACACTCACTCATAATCACTCCATGTGGAACAAAGATGAATGTACACAAATTTTTAGATCTAAGTTAGTAGGCAACTAATTGGTTTCCTCTCTCTTTCTCTCTCTCTCTCTCTCTCTCTCTCTCTCTCTCTCTCTCTCTCTCTCTCTCTCTCTCTCTCTCTCTCTCTCTCTCTCTCTTTCTATCTATCTTTATCTCTCTATCTCTCCCTTTCTCTCTCTATTATAGAGATGATTGTCTCTTTTAAGCGCTTCCTGTATCCTAAAATAAAATACCTTGTGAAAGGAAACACTAGTTTTTATCTTTTATAGTCCTTGAGAGAGGAGGGGGAGAGGAGGGGAAGGGGTGTCATGACGACGATCACATACATACACGCACACATACACACACACACACACACGTACACACACATACACACGCGTACACACGTACACACGTACACACACACACTCTCACACACACACGTACACACACACCTTGTGGAACACAGAGTTCAGTCAAGCCGCTGAAGACAGACATAGAGTCTGTCGAAACGTCGAAGGGGTTGGGTGGGGGGGGGGAAGCTTCCAGAGCCAGGGCAGAATTGCTTATATTTACGGCAATTGGGCCCTTTGCTCGCCACGCAAAAATGCAGGAGGGGGGAATTCTGCTGCTGCTGCTGCTGCTGCTGCTGCTGCTGCTGCTGCAGGAGGTTTCAATACTAGAAGAGGAGGGAGACAAGGAAGGGGAGGAGGAAGTGAAGCAAAGAGTGGGAGGTAGGAGAGGATGTGGTGGGAGAGGAGGGGGTGGTGAAGAAAGAAGAAAAGAGGAGTTGGAGGAGGAGGTGGTGGAGGTGAGGGGGAAGTAAAGAAAAGGGTGGAGTGGGAGTTGGAGGAGGAAGAGGAAGTAGAGGAGTTAATATAAAAGGTAGTGGAGGAAGAGGTGGAGGGTGAGTTGAAGAAGAAGGAAGAGGAAGAGGTAGTAGAGGGAATGGAACAGGAGTGGGTAGCAGAGGAAGAGGTGGAGGAGGAGCTAGAGGAGAGGAAGGAGGCGGAAGAGGAGGAGGAGGAGGAGGAGGGGAGGAGGAGGAGGAGGAGGAGGAGGAGGAGGAAGTGTGGGAATATGTGTACCTGTTTGCGGAAGCTGAGGCTTTTGGGGAGGGGAAGGAAAAGGGGGAGGAGCAATATCGAAACAGCATACATATTTTCTGAGCAATGAAGGGATTATTTTCTTTTTTCCTTTTTTTTTCTTGAAATATCTTGCTGTTGATGTACACGTCTCTCAGCAGGTTTGTCAAAAATGGCATTTTTTTTTTTATCAAGTTTCCTTTCGTCCTCCAAAAGAGAGAGGAGGAGTAGGAGAAAAAAGAGGAGAAAGAGGAGGAAAAGGCAGAATAAGGAGAAAAAGAAAAGGAGAAGAAGAAGGAGGAGAAGAAGAGGAAGAGGAGGAGGAGGAAGAGGAGGAGGAGGAAAATATTAACAAAAGAAGAAAAGAAAAAAAGGGAACTAAGAAGAGGAAGGAGAACCAAATGGAAGAAGAAGGAATTGAAGAAGAGAAAGAAGAAGAACGAATAGTAGGAGAAAAAGAAGAAGAAGAAGGAAAAGAAGGAGAAGAAGAAATGGGAGTAGAAGGAGGAGTAGGAGTAGGAAGAGAAGAATATGAAAGAAGAGAAGCTGGGAGACGGAAAACAAAGAAAAGTAAAGTTTAATGATAAATAGGAAGTAAAGGAGGAGAAGGAAGGAAAATAAGATCAGAGGGTATAAAAAAAGGAAGGAAGTAAAACGAGTAGAAGAGGAGGAATAGATGTAAAAGGAGGAATATAAAGAGATAATGGAAGACGAGGTAGAAGAGTTGAAGAAAGAATGAGGAAGGATTTGAAGCAGAACGTAAAGGAGGAAAAGAGAGAATTTGCTAGAAGAGGAGGAGGAGGAAATTGAAAAAGTGGGGACGATGGAGGAAGAGAAGGAAGGGAAGAAGAAGGAAGAGGAAGAAGGCCGGCCGCCGTGTGTGTGGGAAGTAATAGGTCTGCTTTGGCAAAAGTTTGTGTAACCGGTGATGACGATTGGGGGGAGGAGAGTGCATAACGATAGCTGGGGGAGAGGGAGGGGGCCAGACAGTTGGCCAGACAACGGGTTCCTTGCCAGAACTGTGTGTTCGTCACGGAGTGAAGAGTTCATACTTAGGAACACAATGGGGAATTGTGTATATACATGTATCATATGTATATACATGTGTTTGTGTGTGTGTGTGTGTGTGTGTGTGTGTGTGTGTGTGTGTGTGTGTGTGTGTGTGTGTGTGTGTGTGTGTGTGTGTGTGTGTGTGTGTGTGTGTGTGTGTGTGTGTGTGTGTGTGTGTGTGTGTGTGTGTGTGTGTGTGTGTGTGTGTGTGTGTGTGTGTGTGTGTGTGTGTGTGTGTGTGTGTGTGTGCGTGCGTTAGTACGTAAGAGGGAGAGGTGGAGAAGGAACTGTGTGTTGAGTACTGAGTGAAGACTTCTTACTTAGGAACACAATGGGGAATTGTGTATATACATATATAGTATGTATATACGTGTGTGTGTATGTGTATGTATGTATGTGTATGTGTGTGTACATAAAATGGAGAGGTGGAGAAAGGAAAGAGACAAATGGAGAGATAGAAAGGTGGGAGAAGTGTGAAATATAAAAAAGGAAGGGGAAGAATGGAGAGGGGGTAGGGATCTGGTCTGAAGAAGGGAAATATTATGAAGGAGAAGAGGTGGAGGAGAGGAGGAAGACAAAGCAGAAGAGTAAGGGAAAGTGAGGACGAAAAGAAGAAAAAAGGTTTGGGAGAAGAGGTGGCGGAGGAGAAGAAAGGAGAGGAGGAGGGAGGGAAGGAAGAACAGAGAAACGAGAGGATGAAGGTTGAAGTTTGGTTTTACTTGGTAGCTATCATGATGAATATAAATTGAACTCCACCTCGACCAGGGTGACTGTGTTTCGCCATCCGGGCACTCTCGCTCCCAATCCTTTGAACGCGCATTTTGCTGGAATTAATCCAACGTCGGCCCCGATGTACACGTACGTTAGTAGAGGGTGTAGGTGAGGTGGGGGTAGGAGGAAAGACGGAATTATAGCGTTGACGGTGGGTGTTGATGATGGTCTGGATGTGTAGGAGTCGAATGAGAGTGAGTTGAACGGAAAGGGGTAGGAGGAGTTTTAGTATTAGCGGTGGTTGTTCATGAAGGTGTGGATGTGTAAGTGAGGTGGGGATAGGAGGATAGATGGAGTTATAGCGTTAACGGTGGATGTTAATGAAGGTCTGGATGTGTAGGAGTCGAATGAGAGTGAGCTGAACGGAAAGGGGTAGGTGGAGTGAGAGAATAAGTGCAGTTTTAGTATTGGGGGTGGTTGTTCATGAAGGTGTGGATGTGTAGGTGAGATGGGGGAAAGACAGGTGGAGTTATAGCGTTGACGGTGGGTGTTGATGATGGTCTGGATGTGTAGGATTCAAATGAGAATGAATTGAACGGAAAGGGGTAGGTGGAGTGAGAGGATAGGTGAAGTTTTAGTATTGGCGGTGGTTGTTCATGAAGGTGAGGTTGGGGTAGGAGGATAGATGGAGTTATAGCGTTGACGGTGGGTGTTGATGATGGTCTGGATGTGTAGGAGTCGAATGAGAGTGAGTTGAACGGAAAGGGGTAGGAGGAGTTTTAGTATTAGCGGTGGTTGTTCATGAAGGTGTGGATGTGTAAGTGAGGTGGGGATAGGAGGATAGATGGAGTTATAGCGTTAACGGTGGATGTTAATGAAGGTCTGGATGTGTAGGAGTCGAATGAGAGTGAGCTGAACGGAAAGGGGTAGGTGGAGTGAGAGAATAAGTGCAGTTTTAGTATTGGGGGTGGTTGTTCATGAAGGTGTGGATGTGTAGGTGAGATGGGGGAAAGACAGGTGGAGTTATAGCGTTGACGGTGGGTGTTGATGATGGTCTGGATGTGTAGGATTCAAATGAGAATGAATTGAACGGAAAGGGGTAGGTGGAGTGAGAGGATAGGTGAAGTTTTAGTATTGGCGGTGGTTGTTCATGAAGGTGAGGTTGGGGTAGGAGGATAGATGGAGTTATAGCGTTGACGGGGTGTTGATGATGGTCTGGATGTGTAGGAGTCGAATGAGAGTGAGTTGAACGGAAAGGGGTAGGGGGAGTTTAGTATTAGCGGTGGTTGTTCATGAAGGTGTGGATGTGTAAGTGAGGTGGGATAGGAGGATAGATGGAGTTATAGCGTTAACGGTGGATGTTAATGAAGCTCTGGATGTGTAGGAGTCGAATGAGAGTGAGTTGAACGGAAAGGGGTAGGTGGAGTGAGAGAATAAGTGAAGTTTTAGTATTGTCGGTGTTTGTTAATGAAGGTGTGGATGTGTAGGTGAGATGGGGGAAAGACAGGTGGAGTTATAGCGTTGACGGTGGGTGTTGATGTTGGTCTGGATGTGTAGGATTCGAATGAGAATGAATTGAACGGAAAGGGGGTAGGTGGAGTGAGAGGTAGGTGAAGTTTTTGTATTGGCGGTGGTTGTTCTTGAAGGTGTGGTGGGGGTAGGAGGATAAATGGAGTTATAGCGTTTACGGTGGGTGTTGATGATGGTCTGGATGTGTAGGAGTCGAATGAGAGTGAGTTGAACGGAAAGGGGTAGGGGGAGAGTTTTAGTATTAGCGGTGGTTGTTCATGAAGGTGTGGATGTGTAAGTGAGGTGGGGATAGGAGGATAGATGGAGTTATAGCGTTAACGGTGGATGTTAATGAAGGTCTGGATGTGTAGGAGTCGAATGAGAGTGAGCTGAACGGAAAGGGGTAGGTGGAGTGAGAGAATAAGTGCAGTTTTAGTATTGGGGGTGGTTGTTCATGAAGGTGTGGATGTGTAGGTGAGATGGGGGAAAGACAGGTGGAGTTATAGCGTTGACGGTGGGTGTTGATGATGGTCTGGATGTGTAGGATTCAAATGAGAATGAATTGAACGGAAAGGGGTAGGTGGAGTGAGAGGATAGGTGAAGTTTTAGTATTGGCGGTGGTTGTTCATGAAGGTGAGGTTGGGGTAGGAGGATAATGAGTTATAGCGTTGACGGTGGGTGTTGATGATGGTCTGGATGTGTAGGAGTCGAATGAGAGTGAGTTGAACGGAAAGGGGTAGGAGGAGATTTAGTATTAGCGGTGGTTGTTCATGAAGGTGTGGATGTGTAAGTGAGGTGGGGATAGGAGGATAGATGGAGTTATAGCGTTAACGGTGGATGTTAATGAAGCTCTGGATGTGTAGGAGTCGAATGAGAGTGAGTTGAACGGAAAGGGGTAGGTGGAGTGAGAGAATAAGTGCAGTTTTAGTATTGGCGGTGGTTGTTCATGAAGGTGTGGATGTGTAGGTGAGATGGGGGAAAGACAGGTGGAGTTATAGCGTTGACGGTGGGTGTTGATGATGGTCTGGATGTGTAGGATTCGAATGAGAATGAATTGAACGGAAAGGGGTAGGTGGAGTGAGAGGATAGGTGAAGTTTTAGTATTGGCGGTGGTTGTTCATGAAGGTGAGGTGGGGGTAGGAGGATAGATGGAGTTATAGCGTTGACGGTGGGTGTTGATGATGGTCTGGATGTGTAGGATTCGAATGAGAGTGAGTTGAACGGAGAAAGGGGTAGGGGGAGTTTTAGTATTAGCGGTGGTTGTTCATGAAGGTGTGGATGTGTAAGTGAGGTGGGGATAGGAGGATAGATGGAGTTATAGCGTTAACGGTGGATGTTAATGAAGGTCTGGATGTGTAGGAGTCGAATGAGAGTGAGCTGAACGGAAAGGGGTAGGTGGAGTGAGAGAATAAGTGCAGGTTTAGTATTGGGGGTGGTTGTTCATGAAGGTGTGGATGTGTAGGTGAGATGGGGGCAAGACAGGTGGAGTTATAGCGTTGACGGTGGGTGTTGATGATGGTCTGGATGTGTAGGATTCAAATGAGAATGAATTGAACGGAAAGGGGTAGGTGGAGTGAGAGGATAGGTGAAGTTTTAGTATTGGCGGTGTGGTTGTTCATGAAGGTGAGGTGGGGGTAGGAGGATAAAAATGGAGTTATAGCGTTGACGGTGGGTGTTGATGATGGTCTGGATGTGTAGGAGTCGAATGAGAGTGAGTTGAACGGAAAGGGGTAGGGGGAGTTTTTAGTATTAGCGGTGGTTGTTCATGAAGGTGTGGATGTGTAAGTGAGGTGGGGATAGGAGGATAGATGGAGTTATAGCGTTAACGGTGGATGTTAATGAAGCTCTGGATGTGTAGGAGTCGAATGAGAGTGAGTTGAACGGAAAGGGGTAGGTGGAGTGAGAGAATAAGTGCAGTTTTAGTATTGGCGGTGGTTGTTCATGAAGGTGTGGATGGGTAGGTGAGATGGGGGAAAGACAGGTGGAGTTATAGCGTTGACGGTGGGTGTTGATGATGGTCTGGATGTGTAGGATTCGAATGAAATGAATTGCACGGAAAGGGGTTGGTGGAGTGAGAGGATAGGTGAAGTTTTAGTATTGGCGGTGGTTGTTCATGAAGGTGAGGTGGGGGTAGGAGGATAGATGGAGTTATAGCGTTGACGGTGGGTGTTGATGATGGTCTGGATGTGTAGGATTCGAATGAGAGTGAGTTGAACGGAAAAGGGGTAGGGGGAGTTTTAGTATTAGCGGTGGTTGTTCATGAAGGTGTGGATGTGTAAGTGAGGTGGGGATAGGAGGATAGATGGAGTTATAGCGTTAACGGTGGATGTTAATGAAGGTCTGGATGTGTAGGAGTCGAATGAGAGTGAGCTGAACGGAAAGGGGTAGGTGGAGTGAGAGAAATAAGTGCAAGTTTTAGTATTGGCGGTGGTTGTTCATGAAGGTGTGGATGTGTAGGTGAGATGGGGGAAAGACAGGTGGAGTTATAGCGTTGACGGTGGGTGTTGATGATGGTCTGGATGTGTAGGATTCGAATGAGAATGAATTGAACGGAAAGGGGTAGGTTGGAGTGAGAGGATAGGTGAAGTTTTAGTATTGGCGGTGGTTGTTCATGAAGGTGAGGTGGGGGTTAGGAGGATAAATGGAGTTATAGCGTTTGACGGTGGGTGTTGATGATGGTCTGGATGTGTAGGAGTCGAATGAGAGTGAGTTTGAACGGAAAGGGGTAGGAGGAGTTTTAGTATTAGCGGTGGTTGTTCATGAAGGTGTGGATGTGTAAGTGAGGTGGGGATAGGAGGATAGATGGAGTTATAGCGTTAACGGTGGATGTTAATGAAGGTCTGGATGTGTAGGAGTCGAATGAGAGTGAGCTGAACGGAAAGGGGTAGGTGGAGTGAGAGAATAAGTGCAGTTTTAGTATTGGCGGTGGTTGTTCATGAAGGTGTGGATGTGTAGGTGAGATGGGGGAAAGACAGGTGGAGTTATAGCGTTGACGGTGGGTGTTGATGATGGTCTGGATGTGTAGGATTCGAATGAGAATGAATTGAACGGAAAGGGGTAGGTGGAGTGAGAGGATAGGTGAAGTTTTAGTATTGGCGGTGGTTGTTCATGAAGGTGAGGTGGGGGTAGGAGGATAGATGGAGTTATAGCGTTGACGGTGGGTGTTGATGATGGTCTGGATGTGTAGGATTCGAATGAGGGTGAGTTAAACGGAAAAGGGTAGGTGGAGTGAGAGGATAGGTGGAGTTTTAGTATTAGTGGAGGTTGTTCATGAAGGTGTGGATGTGTAGGTGAGGTGGTGATAGGAGGATAGACGGAGTTATAGCGTTGACGGCGGGTGTTGATTAAGGTCTGGATGTAAAGGATTCAAAAGAGGGTGAGTTGAATGAAAATGGGTAGGTGGAGTGAGAGGATAGGTGAAGTTTTAGTATTAGCAGTGGTTGTTCATGAAAGTGTGGATGTGTAGGTGAGGTGGGGGAAGGATAGGTGGACTTATAGCACTGACAGTGGATGTTGATGATGGTGTGTATGTGTAGGATTCGAATGAGAGTGAGTTGAACGGAAAGGGGTAGGTGGAGTGAGAGGATATGTGGAGTTTTAGTATTGGCGGTGGTTGTTCATGTAGGTGTGGATGTGTAGGTGAGGTGGGGGTAGGAGGAAAGATGGAGTTTTATCGTTGGCAGTGGGGTGTTGATAATGGTCTATACTGTCACTCCATTGGATTCCCTCTAAACAGTCTCCCCAGTGTGTGTATGTATGTGTGTAATTATGTATGTGTGTAATTATGTATGTATATATATATATATATATATACATATATATATATATATATATATATATATATATATATATACCTCGTCAACACTGTGGTGATGGTCTGAATTTTTACCACTTTGGGGTGGTCTTTAAGAAAAAAAAAGGAGTAAGAAATATAATTAGATTCAGTAAAACAACATCGACGCTTTCTTTACCCGCAGACGGAAGATCCTGCCGGAATCAGGCGCGGGCACTTCGACGTAGGACAGGAACCTTCTCCGCCACCGTAGCTGTCTCCGGTCTTCCCCGACCAC
>NC_134789.1:11701121-11708621 GCF_046742065.1 Oratosquilla oratoria | reverse complement strand
GGAAGGGGGAGAAAAAGGTGGGGGAGGGAGGGAAGCTGAGGGAGGAAGGGGGAAAGAAAGGTGGGGGAGGGAGGAAGCTGAGGTGGGGGGATTATTGACTAAAGACTTCAGAACCCAAGAACATAACACCGGAGATGGGGGGGGAAAGATGGGATATAACAGGGGGGAAGGGGATTTGACCTTTGGCTTGTGAACGAAAGAGGATAGCATCTGGGGGGGGATTAAAATGGGGGGATGGAGGGCTGATGACCTCATCGTTAATAGAATATCCCAGAAACTTACAAAAATATTTTGGCGTTAAATAAAACCAGTTCCTCAAAGTACTTGACGGAAGAAGGTTAACTGTTGATTCTTTAAACCCCTTCAGAGCCCTTAAGACTGTTGAAGAC
Organism: Oratosquilla oratoria; assembly: GCF_046742065.1. Taxonomy (NCBI): domain Eukaryota; kingdom Metazoa; phylum Arthropoda; class Malacostraca; order Stomatopoda; family Squillidae; genus Oratosquilla; species Oratosquilla oratoria. The sequence continues at coordinate 11,708,232 of NC_134789.1, read as the reverse complement.
TCCGAGACGGGGAGGTGCTTATATTGAAGAAAGTCTTTGATGGGAAAACCCCAAGAATAAGGTGGGAAAAAAAGACCAGAAAGAACCTGTGGGTCCCAAGGAAAGACTCAGAGGTTTGAGAAAGACTTCAAGGCAGAGGAAATGCTCAAGAGATGTTCTTGGAGTCTCAGTGAGTGCCCAAGAGATGCAAAGAAGTTGAGACAAAAATAAATAAATAAATAAATAAATAAAAAGAATAAGAATTTTGACAATCGAGACATTCCCCATCGTTTGAAAGACTCATAGGTTTCAGACAGACTTCAAGGCAGAGGAAAAGATCAAGAGGGTTCTTGGAGTCTCTGTGAGTGTTCGAAAGATGCAAAAAAGTTGAGAAAAAAGAAGAAAAAAGTGAGGGATTAAGAATTTCGACAACCGAGGCATTTCCCATTGTTTGAATAAAATCACCTGACGGCAGGTAGACCAAAGACAGGACAGTGTGTCAGCCAGAACTGACGAGTTCAACTTTCGAGAAGTTGCGGAAGTCGAGGAGGAGACGACGGCTTCCTGCAGGAAGCTCCTGAAGAAGGAAGAGAAGGAGGAGGAAGAGGAAGAAACTGAGGCGAAGAAGCGACCACGGGTTGACAACTGTGCTAAAAAATAAGGGGGGGGGGATCCCCGGGAATGAATAAAATCGCCTGTCGACAACATCGACAAAAGAACAAAGTCCCAATCCTTAAGGAAGGTCTCCACGTTTCATACAAAGGAGAAGCAACAAGAGACCTTTTGGTCCATAACTAGGTCGGATGCGAAAAAAATAAGTTATAATAATGACAAATGAATATTTTATATTTAAGTCTATCAAACACCGGACTATTTCATATAACTCAATGGTGGACCAAGTCCCGTAACAAGGTATCAATCGGTCGAGACCCCAAGCAAACCGATCAGCTGATTACCCTCACATGACGTCACAGACATGTCATACAATGTTCTTGTCCTACGCCTCTTCACTGCGACCATTGGGCAGTGGCAGACTCCTCAAACGCTCAGCTGTTACTCCTGGGACTGCCCATATGTCTCGGGGTCAGGTGTCTTGGGCTGGTTGTCTAAGGTCTGGTTGTCCGGATACCGGCTGTAACGGGACCGACTATCTGAGGGGTGGTGGTGAGGGGGAGGCTGTAGGGTTGGGGGGGCTGGTTGTATGGGGGACATCTAAAGAGCCGGCATTCTTGGGACCGTCTGTATTCAGGCTGGTGGCCGGCTGTCTAGGGGTCGGCTGTCTAAAGGCCGGCTCACCAGGAACCAACTGTCTAGAGGTCAGACGTCTAGGAGCCGGTTGTCTAGGGGCCGGCTGTCTAGAGGCCGGCTGTCTAAGGGCCGGCTGTCTGGGACCCGGCTGTCTAGGGGCCGGCTGTCTAGGAGCCGGTTGTCTAGGAGCCGGCTGTCTAGGAGCTGTCTGTCTAGGGGCCGGCTGTCTAGGAGCCGTCTGTCTAGGGCCGGCTGTCTAAGAGCCGGCTGTCTAGGGGCCGGCTGTCTAAGGGCCGGACGTCTAGGGGCCGACTGTCTAAGGGCCGGCTGTCTAGGAGCCGGCTGTCTAAGGGCCGGGTGTCTAGGAGTCGGCTGTCTAAGGGCGGGCTGTCTAAGGGCCGGCTGTCTAGGTGACCGGCAATATAGGAGGCCGGATCCCTAAGGGAGGTATTGGGGGCCTTCGTCGGCAACACCTGAGCCGAGTTGGTTCCTTTCCTTCGGTGGTCTCGGCTTTCCTCAAATCCTCCTTCCAGCTCTGCCTCGTTACAAAGGACTCGTGGTTTCTCTCCCTCCTCTCCCTCCTCTCCCTCCTCTCCCTCCTCTCCCTCCTCTCCCTCCTCTCCCTCCTCTCCCTCCTCTCCCTCCTCTCCCTCCTCTCCCTCCTCTCCCTCTTCCCCTCTCCCCCTTCCCCTCCCCCCTTCCCCTTCCCCATTCCCTTCAACCTCCCTCTCCCCACACCTCCCCCGTCCCTCTTCTCCCCTCCCCTTCCTCCCTTCCCCCTTTCCCCTTCCCTGCTTCTCCCTTCCACCCTTCCTTCCCCCGTTCTCTCTCCTCCCTCCTTCTCTCCTTCCATCCTTCCCCCTCCCCTTCCCTCACCTTTCCCCCTCCCCTTCTCCCCCTCCCCTCACCCCTTCTCCTTCCCCTTTCCCTTCTCCTTCCCCTTTCCCTTCTCCTTCCCCTTCCCCTTTCCCTTTCCCTTTCCCTTTTCCTTTCCTTTTCCCTTTCCATTTCCCCACCATTCCCCCTCCCCTTCTCCATCCCCTTCCCATTCCCTTCACCCTCCTCTCTCCCCTCCCCCTCCTCTCTCCCCTCCCCCTCCTCTCTCCCCTCCCCCTCCCCTTCTCCCCCTCCCCTCACCCCTTCTCCTTCCTCTTTCCCTCTCCCTTCCCCTTTCCCTTCTCCTTCCCCTTCCCCTTTCCCTTTCCCTTTCCCTTTTCCTTTCCTTTTCCCTTTCCATTCCCCCCACCATTCCCCCTCCCCTTCTCCATCCCCTTCATCCTCCTCCTCTCTCCACTCCCCCTCCTCTCTCCACTCCCCCTCCTCTCTCCCCTCCCCCTCCTCTCTCCCCTCCCCCTCCTCTCTCCCCTCCCCTCCTCTCTCCCCTCCCCCTCCTCCTGTCCCTCCCCCCTTGCCCCTCCGTCTCCCCGTCCCCGGCGTTAGATAGAATAGAAGGAATAGAAACTGACAATCCAAAGCTCCTAATAGCCCTCTCCCTCTCCCCTTTCCCCCTTTTCTTCCCCTCCCTTCCCCTTCCTTCTCCTCCCTTCCTCTCCTCCCCTTCCCCTCCTCCCCTTCACCTCCTCCTCTTCCTCCTCCTCCCCCTCCCCTCCTCACCTTCCCCCTCCTCCCTTTCCCCTCCTTCCCTTCACCTCCTCCTCTTCCCCCTCCTCCCCTTCCCCTCCTCCCCTTCCCCCTCCTCCCCTTCCCCTCCTCCCCTTCCCCTCCTCCCCTTCCCCCTTCTTCCCCTCCCCTTTTTCCTTCCTCCCCTTCCCTTCCTCCTCTTCCCTTCCTCCCCTTCCCCTCTTCCCCTTCCTCACCTCCCCTTCCCCTTCTCCTCTTTCCCCTCACCTTCAACTCCTCCCCTTTCCCCTCCTCCCCGTCCCCTCCTCCCACCCCTCTCAGCCCCTTTACCCTATTCTGGTCATATTCCAGGGCGACAAAGGACATTCACCATTCCTATTCTCTGCTCACCATCACCACTATCACCATTACTGCCAGAAAACTGTCACCATCTTTACCACAATATCATCATCATCATCATCATCATCATCATCATCATCATCATCATCATCATCATCATCATCATCATCATCATCATCATCATCATCATCATCATCATCATCATCATCATCATCATCATCATCATCATCATCATCATCATCATCATCATCATCATCATCATCATCATCATCATCATCATCATCATCATCATCATCATCATCATCATCATCATCACCATCACCATCGTCATCGTCGTCGTCGTCGTCGTCGTCGTCGTCGTCGTCGTCGTCGTCGTCGTCGTCATCGTCATCGTCGTCGTCATCATCATCATCATCATCATCATCATCATCATCATCATCATCATCATCATCATCATCATCATCACCATCATCATCATCATCATCATCATCATCATCATCATCATCATCATCATCATCATCATCATCATCATCATCATCATCATCACCACCACCACTACCACTACCACCACCACTACCCCCACCCCAACCGCCACCATCACCACCACCACCATCACCATCATCATCACCATCACCACCACCACCACCATCATCACCACCATCACCGCTACTATCATCATCACCATCACCACCACCACTATCATCATCACCACCACCACCACCACGCCATCCCGTGGTTGTACCAAGTTTCCGGTTCCCTGCATGATTTCATGTTGAAAGCTTGTTGCCCCAAGTATCGCTAAAGAGTCTACATTTTTTTTTTTCAATATTTTATCTTTTGCCCTTCTTTTTCGTAACTGATCCCTTTTGGCGAGGCTAGCTTATACCCCCATCTCCTCCCCCTCCTACCCCCAGCCTTCCTCCGCCTCGTCCCCCTTCCCTCCCTCCCTCCCTCCCTCCCTCGCTCTGACCTTCTTCTTCTCGGATCTCTTCCTTCCCTCCTTCCTTCCATTTTCGTTCAAGGTCTTTCTTCTCTTCCTTTACTTGTTCCTTTCGTCTTTCTTTTTTCTATGTTATATTTACCATTCCTTCTTCCTGTGTATTTCTTCTCCTTTATATTTCTCTTCCTCCTCCTCTTCCTCCTTCTCCTCCTCCTCCTCCTTCTCCTCCTCCTTCTCCTCCTCCTCCTTTTATTACTTCCTCTCGTTTTTCTGTTCTGTCAACTCTTTTCCTTTATCCTTTTGAGTTTCTTTTTCACCTCCCTATCCACCTCTTCCACTTTCTTCTCCATTTCCTTTTATAATCCGCAAATAAAACATTATCCTTTGCAATAAAGGATATGACAACCCGGCATTTAATAACAATTGGATAGGATAGTGGTAGCAGTAGTGTTAGTTCATCTACTATCGCCTAGTTGCCCTGTTTTCTTAACTGTAGTTTAATTTAGTTAACACAAACAGCCTCGTTAGGGCCAGTAGGCCTGCTGTTGTTTGTTCTTCCTTTGTGTTCCTTTGTGTTCTTCATTCTGCTCCACTATCTCCTCAGCCTTTTCCACCAAATCTTCCTCCACATACTCCACCTCCTGTTCCACCTTCTTCCTCACCTACTCCACCTACTATTCTACCTTCTTCTTTACCTACTCCACCTGTTCCACCTCCTACTACACTTCCTACTCCGCTTTCTTTCCCCCTCCCAATTCCTCTTCCTCCATGCCTTCTTTTTTCTCTCTCTGCTTCTCCTCGTCGTTGTCCTCTTCCTTCTTTTTCTTCTTCAACTCATTTCCTCCTATACTCTTCTTTCTTCTCCCACCTCTCCTTCTACTCCTCTTCTCCCACTCTTCCTCCTGTTCTTCCTTCTCCTCCTCCTCCTCCTCCTCCTCCTGCTATTTTCATCTTTCTTCTCCTCCTTTTCTTTTCCTATTCCTTCCCAAGTTCTCCTCGTCCTCTTTCTCCTCTTCGTCCTCCTGCTCTTCCTTCTCCTCCTCCTCCTCCTCCTCTTCATCCTCCTCCTCCTTTTCCTCCTCCTCCTCCTGCTATTCTTCTTTTTTCCGAGAATGCTAAAGGAGTGTAAATTTGAAATCTGCGACCAGTTAACTGAAATATTTAATAAATCAGTAGACACTGGTTTTATGCCTACTGCTTGGAGGCAAGCAAACGTTGTTCCTGTTTTTAAGAAGGGAGATAGATCGTCTATATACAACTACAGGCCAATCAGTTTGACATCGGTTATTGGAAAAATGCTTGAATCAGTAATAGTAAATAGACTCAGAGAACGCATCGAAAGACATAATTTAATTCACAGCATGGTTTCTCCAAGGGTAAGTCATGTGTGACTAATCTTCTATCCTTTTACACTAAAGTATATAAGGCGTCAGATAACAATAATAATTACGATATTATTTACCTTGACTTTAGCAAAGCGTTCGATAAGGTGCCACACCAGAGACTACTAAATAAAATCAAAGCCCATGGCATAGGAGGAAAAGTGTTAGAATGGATTAGAGCTTGGATTAGTAACAGAAAACAGCGGGTCACCATAAATGGAGTAAAATCTAGGTGGGGCAATGTTACTAGCGGGGTCCCCCAGGGCTCGGTTTTGGGTCCCTTGTTGTTCATTATGTACATAAACGACTTAGACGACGGGATAAATAGTGATGTTAGTAAGTTTGCGGACGACAATAAAAAATAGGATGTCTATTTAGGTCAGGAGACGATGCAGAGATTCTGCAGGATGATCTTAACAAATTGTTCACATGGTCGGTGAAATGGCAAATGAACTTCAATATTTCTAAGTGTAGCGTGTTAAACGTAGGGCTACACAACCCCGAACATAGATACAGCTTAGATAACACGCTTTTAGAGAAAACTGAGTGCGAGAGAGACTTGGGGGTTCTAGTGAATCCGGACCTTAAAACCAGGAATCAGTGCATTAGCGCCAGGAATAAAGCTAACAGAGCATTAGGTTTCATTGTTAGGACGGTAACGAATAGAATTGCAGAGGTAATTATTAAACTCTATCTAGCGATAGTTAGAAGACCCATCCTTGACTATGCGGTACAGTTTTGGTCTCCGTCCTACAGAATGGACATCAATTCACTAGAATCAGTACAGAGAAGAATGACCAAAATGATACATGGACTCAAAAATTTGCCTTACGAAGAGAAGCTTAGGCACCTTAACTTACACTCTCTGGAAAGACGCAGAGTGCGGGATGATCTAATAGAGGTGTTCAAGTGGATCAAAGGCTTTAACAAGGGTGATGCAAACAAGGTCATCATATTAAAACAACAGGGCAGGACTCGCAGTAATGGTTATAAACTGGACAAATTTAGATTTAAAAAGGAAATAGGCAAGAATTGGTTTACTAATAGGGTGGTCGACGAATGGAATAAACTTAGTAACCATGTAGTAAGCGCTGAAACTATCAGTTATTTTAAGAAACGATTAGACAACTTTGTGGATGGGGATGACAGGTGGTGATGAATACTTAGCTGCCTAGTGTAGGCCTTATGGTCTCTTGCAGTCTCCTTCATTCTTATGTTCTTATGTTTTCTCTTGCTACTCCTTCCCAATTTCTCCTCGTCCTCTTTCTCCTCTTCGTCCTTCTTCCCATCTCTTCCTCCTCATTGTTCTCTTATTCCTCCTCCATCTCCCCTTTCTCCCTTTTTCCTACTTTTTTCCCACTCCTCCTCGTTTTGCTCTTCCTCCTCCTCGTTTTTCTCTTCCTTATCCTTTATCTCTTCCTCCTTCTCTTCCTCATCCATCTACTCCTCCTCCTCCTGCTTGTCTTCCTCCTCGTCCTCTTCCTCTTCTTCCAGCCTTCGTATTCATTCCCTTAATAGAGGAGAGGGAGGCGCCCCACGGAGTGCCCCATCCCAGCCACACTTCCTCGACTTCCTCCCCTTCCTTTCCCCCTTTTGTCGTCTGCCCATGGTCCCAATCCCCCCACTCCCTCCCCTCCCCACA
>NC_134789.1:11688621-11698621 GCF_046742065.1 Oratosquilla oratoria | reverse complement strand
ATTGTCAGCCTAACTAGACGTAATCCGCAGACGAGGAGGACGACGCCGGGAGGTGCGCTCCCTCATCCTACACCTCCTACACCTTCTCCCTCTCCTCCTCCCTTCACCTCCTCCTCCACCTCCTACACCTTCTCCCCTCTCCTCCTCCTCCTTCACCTCCTCCCTCTCCTTCTCCTTCTCCTCCTTCACCTCCTGCTGCTCCTCCTCCACCTTCTACACCTCCTCCTCCTCCTCCTCCTGCTCCAACTCTTTCACCTCCTACACCTCCTCACTCTCCTCTTCCACCTCCTCCTACTCCACCTCCTACTTCTGCTGCTCCCCTTTCGCTTCCTCCTCCTTCTCCTGCTCCACCTCCTACTCCTGCTGCTCCTCTTCCACCTCCTCCTCCTCCTCCTCCTCCTCCTCCTCTTCCTCTTCCTCCTCCTCCTCTTCCTCCCCCACCCCCCGGTAATATCTCTGTTCTAGTCTTTTTCACCATCCTCCCTATCCTTCTCCTGCTTTCTCACTTTCTTCTTCTTTTCTTCTTCTACTCCTCCTCTCCTTCTTCCTCTTCCTCTTCTTTTTCTTCCTCCTCTCTTCTTTTTTCTACCTCCTTCTCCTCCTCTTTTTCTTCTTCCTCCTCCTCCTTTCTTCTTTTTTCTTCCTACTCTTCCTCCTCTTTTTCTTCTTCCTCTTCCTCTTCCTATCACATTTGTCTCCTCATTCTTTTCCCCTTTCTCTTTATTTTTTATTTCCTCTTCCCAAATTTCCTCCACGTTCTTCTCCTTTTTGTCATATTTTCCTTTCCTTCTTCGCATTATCCCTTCTTCTCCTCCTCTCTTCCTCCCTTACGCCCTACCTTTTCCTCCCTCCTTTTCCTCACTACTTTTCCTTCCTCCTTTTCCTTCCTCCTTTCCCTCCTCCTTTTCTTTCCCCCGCGTTTCACTCCTCTTCCTCCTACTCTCTTCGTCTTTTTCTTCCCCCTCCCCCTCCATTTCTTACTCCTCCTCCTCCTCCTCCTCCTCCTCCTCCTCCTTTTCCTCTTTCTTCTCTTCCCCCTCCTCCTCCTTTCACTCTCTTCCTTGTTTCTCCCCTCCCTCTCAATTTCCTCCCCTTTTTTCTTCCTCCTCCTCCTCCTCCTCCTCTTTCTTCTCTTCCCCCTCCTACTCCTTTCACTCTCTTCCTTGTTTCTTCCCTCCCTCTCAATTTCCTCCCCTTTTTTCTTCCTCCTCCTTTCACTTCTTTCCTGTTTCTCCTCTTCCTCCTCCTCTTCTTCCATATCCACATTCCTCCTTCTCCTACTCCCAACCCTATTCCTCCTCCTCTCCCTCCTGCTCTTTCTCCTCTTCCTCCTCCTCCTTTCATTCTCTTTTCTGTTTCTCCTCCTTCTCCTTCTCTTCTTCCATATCCACATTCCCCCTGCTCTTACTGCCAATCCTCTTCCTCCTCCTCCTCCTTCTCCTCCTCCTCCTCCTCCTCCTCTACCACACTTCCTACTGACCTAAGTTGACCTCTCACACCTTCCTGTCCGACCTGTCTGTTTGCAAAATGGAGGGAGGGGGAGGGGGAGGGGGAAGGGAGGAAGGGGTAAGGGGGGAAGGGGGGAGGGGAAGGGGGAAAGGGGAGGGGAACGGGGGAGGAGGGAAGGGGAGGAAGAAAGAGAATATGACCTTTATGATTGACCTATATCAATTTCCCTCCTGCTCCTACTCCTCCTCCACTTCCTCGTTCTCTTCCTCCTCCTCCACCTCTTCCTCCTCTATCTCTTTCTCCTCCACCTCTTTCTCATTCTTCTCTTCCTCTTCCTCCACCTCTTCCTCATCCCCCTCTTCTTCCTCCTCTTCCTCCTCTTCCTACCTCTCCACCTACTCCTCTTCGTCCCCTTCTTCCTCCTCCTCCGTTTCTTCTTCCTCTTCCGCCACCTCTCAACCTGTCCCTCACATCCATTTTTTTCACACCCATTTCTTCTTCCTCCTCCTCCTCTTCTTCCTCCTCCTCCTCCTCCTCTTCTTGGAAAGTTATTAAAAAAAAGGCATTTTTTCAATCCTGTTAATACATGGAATGGTCCAAAATCCAATGCCATCGATTGTTCTACAGTTGAGATAAAAAAAAAAAAAAAAAAAAAGACGGTTACTCAGCTACAAATCCTCAATTGGAATTATTTGCTCCAGTTTATTTTAATTTATTTTGTTTTATTTATATTTTTTTTTCTTTTTAAGATTAGATTAGGTATCGAACAGCCATGTAAGTACCAGTAGTTCTGTTGCTGTTCATTTGTCCATGTAACTCCATGTAACGTCTTCTTCCTCCTACTCCTCCTTCTCCTCCTTCTTCCTCCACCTCTTTTTCTCTCTACTCCTCCTCTTCCTCCTCCACTCTTCTCATCTTCCTCCTCCTCCTTTTCCCTCTCCTCCTCTTCTTATTCCTCCACCTCCTTTTCCCTTTCCTCCTCTTCCGCCACCACCTTTTCCCTCACCTCCTCCTCTTCCGCCACCTCCTTTTCCCTCTCCTCCTCCTCTTCATCCTCCCCCTCTTCCTCCTCTCCCTTTTCCTCCTCCTACTTTTCCCTATCCTCTTTCTCTTCTTCCTTCACCTCCTTTTGCCTCTCCTCCGCCTCCTCCCCCTCTTCCTCCTCTTCTTCCTCCTCCTCTTCCCTCGCACCCGTCCTCCTCCTCCTCCTCCTCCTCCTCCTCCTCTTCGCCGACTTGGCTGTCTTCAGGAATTGTAAATCAATCACTTTCCCGATACACTCTCGCCCCGCGGAGACCACGACCGCATTTGTCTACCTGACGCCTCCAACAGCTCTCCTCCATCTCCTCCATATACTTCATAACCTTCATATCCTCCATACCCTCCGTCTCCTCCATTTCCTCTATCTCCTCTTCCTTCATCACCTCCATCTCCTCCATCTATCTCCTCCATCTCTCCATTTCCTCCATCTCCCCATTCCCTCCATATCCTCCATCTCCTCTACCTACTCCATTTCCTCCATCTCTTCCACCTCCATCTCCTCCATCTTTCCCATCTCCTTCCGCTTCTCTGCCTCCCCATTTATGTTCTAAATACCTTATCAACTCCTTTCTCTCCGTGTCCTCCAGTTCCTCCACTTTTCCCAGTTACCCCTTCTCCGTCTCCTCCATCTCCTCCATATCCGTTTTCTCCAACTCCATTTTCATTTAATCTTTATTTACCAATTCCTCCAGTCCCTCCACCTTCTTCACCCACTCCATTTTCTCAACCTCCTCCACTTCCTCCATTTCACCTCTACCACTTCCTCTGCCTTCTTCACCTCCATCTTCGCCTCGTCTGGAACCTCCATCTCCTCCATTTCCTCCGTTCCTTCCACTCCATCTTTACACCTCCAGGCTGTTCCACTCCTCGAATTCCTTCTTCATTGGCGAACTATCGAGGGCCTTATGCCTTCTCCTCTCTCCTTTCCTTGATCAACTGGCCTAGGCATGAACCAAATGGTCTCTTCATGTGTTCCATAATATGTCCTTATCGCGTGCACCACGATGTCTTATCAGTGACCTGAGTGAGGAAGGAAAGACGAGGAGGAGGAGGAGGAGGAGGAGTAAGAAGAGGTGAAGGAGGAAGAAGAGGAGCAAGAGGAAGAAGAGGAGAAGGAAGAAAAGAGGAGGAGGATGAAAAGAAGGATGAAGAGGAGGATGAAAGGATAAAGAGGATGAAGAGGAGGAAGAAAAGGATGAAGAGGAAGAGGAAGAAAAAGAGGAAGAGAAGAAGGAGCAGTCGTGGGCGTTGCGATAAGTAAAGCGATAATGCGATAAAGCGATAATATCGCTTTAACCGAAAATTTACCGCTTATCGTTTATCGCAAGACCGGAAAAATATATCGCTTATATTTATCGCTTTCAAATTTCCCGCGATAAATCCAGCGATAAAGTAGAAGACAAAAAGCCGTTACGGCGGGAGGTTACAGGCTCATTGTTACGCGGCAAACAGATGCGGCCAGGCGCCTGGTGGCCCGCGCTTCTGTTGTCACTGTTTCTTTGAAAACCCCCCCAACTGGACCCATCTGATCTCAGCTCTGTGTTTTTATTGTGCTACCAGCGATCCAAAGCTTCTTTGTGTGTTATAACTTATATATACTTAATTCTTATTGTATATTGCTATCTTAACTAAATATCTAATTAATATATATTAGTTTTATATATTTTTTGCGTTTTGAGGTGCGCCTCGCGCGTGCCTCCCGTTCGTACGAACGTCGCGTGATTTTGTGTTTTAACTTTTCCTTTTCAGGAAATCGTTTAGGTTTTTGCGTTTTATATTGCGTTATTAATTAGTGTCGCGGCGGGCGCGCTTCAGTGTTCGAGAATAGTGAATTTAGTGATTAGTGAGTGTCAAGATGTCAGGCAAGAGGACAGTGGAGGACTTTTTCCGCGTGGAGGCCAGCAGCAGTGATGTGACTCAGGAAAGGAAGCGGAACATTTCCGGGAGTTCGGGATCTGTGGACATTCCCACCATCTCCCGCTCGAGCTCCCTCATGTCCCTGGGCAGTGAGCCCGAGGACAGCCGCCCTGGCAGCCAGGCCAGTGACCAGGGAGACGTTGTGATTGCGGGTGGCTGCAGTATTTCGAGCCAGGAGCTGCAGATCATCAAAGACAAGATGGCCGCTCTGACAAACTATTACAAGTTGTCCCGCGTGATCAAGTCTAAGAACGCACCAGACACTTCTTCCAAGGTCCTGGGAAAGACAATCAAGGTCTACAACTTGAAGGCCAAGTGCCAAAAGTGCTTCGCGGAGGTGTCTTTCTGGAACAACACCACTGGCAACCTGGTCTCGCACTACAAGACCAAGGTACTATTTAGAACTATTCAGTTTTCAAATGGCTAGATAACAAAATGAGCTCATAGCCAAACTATTAGTTTCATGTAAATTAAAGCACTCTTATTCTTTCAGCACACTCATGACTTGTCTGAGCTGAAGGCAGCCATCAGCAGGACCAGCAGGCGCGGCCTCAAGCACCCAAGTGGAGATGACCAGCCGCAGCGCCACCAGCTCTCCTTAAAGGAAACTTTTACACAGGTAAAGATTTTTTATAAAAAACAAGTCTGCGATAAATTTTTTGCCAAAGCGATAATAATAATGCGCTAAATTTATAATTGATCGCATTATTAAAATTTATAATTTTATTTGATAAGTTGAACATTTTACTTAAAATTCTGTTAATTGCTACACTTGTTACAAAATGTTATAGACATGGTAAATTTTTATTTTTTTTCTTTGTGGTGCAGGATAAGGGTAAGGAGGCAATGACCAAGTGGTTCGCGAGGTGCCTCATCCCACTCAGCATCACAGACCACCCAGCCACCAGGGAGATGTTCCAAGTCTTCCAGCCTGAGTTCAGGGTGCCCAGCCTCCGCACCCTGACTCGCGACATCAAGGCCATGGGGAAGGAGGCAAGAGAGGAGATCAAGAGCATTCTCAAGGACCTGCCGCATGTTGCGACAACAGCGGACAGCTGGACGGCACACGACAGGTAAAGCATTTTAAAAATTCTTAAAATGTAGGAATTATATGTTAATAATTGTTGTATGTCTATGTAATCTGATTAAAAGACATACATTACATACATAAAAACATATATGCAGGTCCTTCATTGGGTCGACAGTCCACTGGATCGACCCCACTGACCTTTCCAGGAAGATGGCCACCCTGGCGATCAAGGAGATCATGGTGAGTCAAATTTAGAACATAAAAGTTGAGACTTGCATCAGAACTAATTTGAATAAAATATACTTTATTATATCATTAAACACATTAAAATAAGAAAAACTAAATATAATAAATATTAATTTATATTTATTATATTAAGCATCTCCCACTTTAATTCATTTAATTGATATAATCAACTTGAATGTTAATGGTACTATATGTTATTAAGTTGTCTTATGATCTATCAGGTTAGCCAGACCAAGGGCATCATCGCCACCAAGCTGGACCAGGTCAACCGCGCCTTCAACATCTCGCGGAAGGTTGTCCTCACCACCACGGACAACGGGGCGAACTACGTCGCGGCCTTCAGCAACTATGGCCCAGGGATTGGCGAGGCAGAGGAGGACGCCACCAACCCTGACGTCGAGGAGGTGATCAACAGCCCAGAGGACCAGGAGGAGGAGCAGGAGAGGGAGGGCCTTGACATCATCAGCGTCACCATGGCCCTTGCTGCAGCAGCTGCAGTGCAGGACTCACCCAGGCTGCCCAAGCATCAAAGATGCTGGCAAGTAAAAGCAAAGTTTATTTAAAGATTTAAGATTGTCATGTTAACTAACAAACAGTTAAAATGTATTTTTGTTTTTTAAATTACTAAAACTTTTCTTTTATTTCAGCGCGCACACTGTCAACTTGCTGGCGTCCATAGATGTCTCCCAAGTTCACAACTGGAACTATGGGAGGGCCGCCGCCCCCTTCAAGAAGACCCTAGCCAGGGCCCAGGGCCTGTGGAACCTACAGAACAGGTCCTCCACATCAGCCAACACCATCAAGCAAGTGGTAGGGAGAAAGCTTCCAACACCTGTGGTCACAAGGTGAGCCAAAAGACATTTTTGTTCAAATAATTTTAAATATTTTGATAAATTAATTCTAAATATTTTATACTTTTATTTAAATATTTTTACAAGCAACAAAGACAAAACTATTTCTTGGTCTGTTTGTTTTCTTTTTGTCCTTGTCCTTCATGTTGCTCACTTTGCCCAACAGGTGGAACTCACTGTATGACGCCTGCAGTGTGCTGCTGCAGTGCGTCATGGACGACGACGCCCGCCTGGAAGCAGTGAACGAGGTTTTGAGGAATGAGGGTGGCACCAACAGGAACAGGACCTCCTACTATGGCTTCGATGACCAGGACAAGCAGGTAAAGTCGCAAAGCAGTTAGATGCGAACTTTTATATTTTTCTTTAGATACAGTTCTGTTGTTGCTTTAAGCTTTAGCATTACCATTTTTGCCTTTTTTTTACACTTTGTTTTGCCATCAGGTACTGCAGGAGTACTGCAAGGTCATGAAGCCACTCGCCAACTGCCTGGACCGCCTACAGACTGAGGAGAACGCATACTTGGGAGTATTACTGCCCATCCTCACCCTCATGAGAGTGGCGCTGGAGCGCATGGAGGTAGCTCGAGGAGACCAGGCCCTCACCTACGCCAAGCCCTTGGTGCGCGCCCTCCTGCGACAGGAGGGCAACAAGGGAGGATTTAACAACAGGTACAAACAACCTAACCTATGACATTAAAAAAAAAAGAATTAATTCTTTGTTTAATTTTTGCGGCGCTAAAAGTTTAACCTTCTAACCAAACTATAACTATTACTTTGCTTTACAGGTTCAGTGCCATGTTCAAAGACCTGGACCTACTGATGGCATCTGCCCTGCACCCCAACTATAGCATGACCACATTCAACTCTGTGGCCCCCAACATGAAGGAAGAAATCTTCCAGAGGATTGTGAAGGAGATGAAGGCGCTCATCAGGCAAGAGACAGAAGAGAGAGACAACAGCCAGGACATGGAGGCAATGGAGGAGCATGAGGAGGTCAGCGCCGACCCATTTGCAGAGCTGTGTGACACAACCCAGGCTGACCAGGAGGACGACCTGGAAGAGAACATCAAGAAGGAGCTGCTGGCTTGGAAGAGGAGCAAGGAGGTAATAAGACTATTGTGATTTAAACTTATTGTTTTGTTCTTACATACTAGCAAATGTAATGTTGCGATAATTGCGCTAACAAATGTAATATTGCGATAATATAAATTAAATATTTGTAATTGTTGCAGGCAACAGTGAAGAAGTCGCACTTCCCAGCAAAGTATAGGGACCAGTGGGTGACCCTCTTCATCAAGTACAACACTGGAATCCCAAGCTCAGCAGCAGTGGAGCGATTATTCAGCACAGCTGGGGACGTCCTGAGGCCAAAGAGGGCGTGCCTCAGTGAGGACAACTTTGAGGACCTGGTGTTTCTGAAGGGAAACCTCCACCTCCTCAAGCAGAAGTTCAAGGTGCCAAGGGGGGTGGATAAGGAGGATGAGGAGATGTTTTAAATTGTTGTGTTTGTGTTTGTGACGTTGTGCTGTGATAGTTTTGTTAATTTGTCTTCATTAAATGTTGTTATAAAGTAATAAAATGTTAATTTCGGGTCATTTAGTCTTTTATTAAGTAATATATGGTGCTTTAAGTGTAAAAAAGAGGTTTTTAAATGCATAAGTAGCAAAAATAGAGTATTTTTTTATTTATCGCAGGATTTATCGCTTATCGCTTTAAGGTATCTTGGAAATTTATCGCTTTATCGTTATAGGACTTAGCGGGAAATTTATCGCTTTATCATTATCGCTTTATCGCAAGATTTATCGCTGCCCACCACTGAGAAGGAGGATGAGGGTGAAGAGGAAGAGGAAGAAGAAAGGGAAGAAGAGGAGCAAGAGAAGGGGAAGGAGGAGGAGGATGAGGAAGAAAAGGAAGAGGAGTAGAAAGAAGAAGTGTTAGGAGTAGAATGGGGAGACTTTTTACCACATCCTGACCTAAAACTAGGGGCACAAGAGCGGTGCTAAATTGCCCACAGGTACAGAAGCGCTGGTAAAACACACTCCATAACAACAGCGACAACAACAACAGCCACAATCTTCACTCCTTACTCCATCCCACAACCTCATCTCCATCCATAAAGACCCGTACACTCAACCCCAATTTCAACCCATATATCAACCCAACTCAATATACTCTTATTCTTCTGCCCAGCCTCTCCCCCCACAGCCATCTTTCAGGTGTCAGCTGGTACCCAGCCCCCCCAGCCACCTCCCAATCACCTTCCAGCCATCACCCAGTCACCTCCCAGCCATCCTCTAACCACCTCCCAGCCACAACCCAGCCTCCCTCCAGCCACCTCCCAGCCACCTCTCAGCCATACCCAGCCACCTCCCAGCCACCTCCTAGCCCCACAGCCACCTCCCAGCCACACAGCCACCCTCTAACCGCCTCCCACCCACCCTCCAGCCACCTCCCAGCCACCTTACAGTCCCCAGCCACCTCCCAGCCCCCAGCCACCTCTCAGCCACCTCCCAGCCCCCAAGCCACCTCCCAACCCCCCAGCCACCCTCCATCTACCTCCCAGCCACCTCCCAGCTACCACCCAGCCACATCCCAGCCCCCCTCAGCCACCTCCCAGCCACCACCCAGCCAACTCATCCTTGAGGCTACGATACTCGATTAAGGAAGAATGTCTGAAAGAAGTCAATTTGCATTGTCATGCGAGGAGGTAGAGGGGAGAGGAGGAGGAGGAGGAGGAGGAGGAAGGGCGAAAAGGAGGAGGAAGAAGAGTAGGAGGAGGAGGAGGAGGAGTAGTAGGAGGAGGTATAACAGGGTTGGCGGAGTTGGAAAGGTTAGCTAAACCCATCGATTTGGCGTCACGTTTATACATTTTATTACAGTTGTCGCCAGACGATTTTATTCAATTGAGCCACAGATTCCTCCCCTTCCTCCACTTTCTCCACCTCCTCCTTTTATTTCTTCCTCTCGTTTTCGTATTCTTTTTTCCTAATCCTATTCTGCTTCTTTTTCATCTTTCTCTTCTGCTACCAGTCAGAATAGAATATGTAAAGATTATCCTCAGTCTTCATAATACGGTAAGAATACCTCCACCGTATTGAAGATACTAACGAGATCCTTTCATCGTCTATCACATCACTGTTTATCTTTCTTAACCTCTTCAATATGGTGACGCGTTGTATAAAATCTTGTTTATGTAAATACAAATAGATTAGGACCGGTCCCCCAGCTTGAACTCTGTACCGTCCGGCCGAGACCCCATCCGACCTGAGGTCAGAGGTCAATCTGAGTGATGTAAGGACATGATCAAGATGTCTAAAGTCAAACACTTTTATTCGCCTGGAAAGTGTCTCAGTTGATCTCTCTCCGATTCAGAACAAGCACATGGAGTACAACACCTTTCTTTACCAAGGGAGTGTGATAAGGATGAAAAAATCGCCTGACGGCATCGTTGACGAAAAGGAAAGTAC
>NC_134789.1:11678621-11681121 GCF_046742065.1 Oratosquilla oratoria | reverse complement strand
CATCCTCTTATATCCCCTCTTCCCCATCCTTTTCCGAATACCTCTATCTCCATCACGCACTCTTTCCGATTTTCCCCTCCCCTTCACATCTCCCTCCATTACTTTCTCTTTCTCTCTCTCCTCTCTCTCTCTCTCCCATCTCCCTTCTCTCTCCCCCCCTCTCTCTCTCTTCCCTCTCTCTGTCTCCTCTCCCTCTCCCTCTTTCTCTCTACTCTTCTCTCTCTCTGCTCCTCTCTCTCTCTCTCTCTCTCTCTCTCTCTCTCTCTCTCTCTCTCTCTCTCTCTCTCTCTCTCTCTCTCTCTCTCTCTCTTTCCTTGCCTCTGTGTCTCTCTGTCTCTCGCTCTTGTCTCTGTATTTGTGTCTGTCCCTCTCCCTTCACCATACCCTATTCGATTTTTACTTTTCTTCTCCCCTTTCCTTCCCCAAGTAATAAATTGTTTTGTTACCCTCTTCACTACTCCCACTATTACCTTCACCACTGTCACTTTTGATATTACTAGTAACTGTCAGTTTTACTATTTTTCTACCACTATTATTACCACTACCAATAACACTACCACTACTTCCTCTGACACTAACATAATCACTTCCATTCCCATTGCCACTATCATCACTAGCACTAGTACTACCATTTCCACTACCTCCTGCTGCACCACTACAACTACCACTAGCACTGACACTTTCACCGTCACTGTCACTACTACTAACTACTACTACTACTATTTCTACTACTACTACCACTACTACTACTACTACTACTACTACTACTACTACTACTACTACTACTACTACTACTACTACTACTACTACTACTACTACTACTACTACTACTACTACTACTACTACTACTACTACTACTACTACTACTACTACTACTACTACCACTGCAACCACCGTTACCTCTACAACTAGTACTACTAACATTAACGCCAATACCATCACTCCAGAAGGCCACCCCTAGGACCTACCTGCTCCTTATGCTCCTAAAAGCAGTCTGCCTGCCAGACCGCCGCCCTCCGCTTCTGTCTGGGCCTTCTTCGTCCAGTGCCGGCTCATCTAAATTCCGGGCAGCCAGGTGCCCGGACATCGCCCAGACTCTAAGCAAAACAAAGAGTCCAAGGGGCAGCCGACTCCTACCCAGTCCCGGATACATCCTTCAGCATAGAAAACCTCTTCACTCCCCGCCCTCCATTGGAACCCAGGACTCCCGAAACTCTGCTTCGCATAAGAACATTAGAATGAAGGAAAGTCCAAGACGCCACAAGGCCTACACTAAGTAGTTCCATGTCCATTACCGAGTATCATCCCCACCCATAAAGTTATCCAATCTCCTCTTAAAACAGCCATTAGTTTCCGTGCTCAGTGCATGGTTAAGAGGTCTTTTCCATTCGTTAACCATTCTCTTGGTAATCCAGTTCTTGCCTATTTTCTTCTTAAACCTAAATTTATCTAAAAAAAAAATACATCAGCCTCCTCTAGCTTCTCTTATTTTTTTTTCTTTCCTCAAGATTTTGTATTCACCCTTTCCCAACTGTATATTAGTATCATTTCTTAATTTGGTTTCGACCAAATCTAGTTTATTTACGTTCAAGTAATTGATCATTTCTGACCAGGTTGATGTTAAACAGTCAACGTTTGCACACGTCACTTTAAATGTGTTATATTTTTTTTCTATTGTTGCTTTATCCCTTCCTAAGTTCGATACATTTCCATTAGTTTCTAATCTAAAAAATTTCAGGAAATCTGTCATTTTTATCCCTTAAATTCACTTTTCATTTCATTAACTTCATTTAATTTCAGTTCCCTCTCAATTGTCTTCTCTTTCTTAGACTTACCTCTCCTGATCCAGATAGTCTTTAACCTTTTCTTATCTGCTGGTCTTCACATTTTATTGTTTCAATTACCGTGGATTGTAACCTGGTTTTATTTTGTAAAGGCCACGGCCCACCCTTTTTATACTTACCTAACCTGAGCACGTCTCCTATTAATCTTGTGCACTGGAGTCGCGTATGTTTTATTTGCCATTAGTCTGTTCATGTTTGTTTTTTTATCATTCTTGAAGTAATGTAAAAGTTGTTCCATCCTGTGACTTTTAGCTAATACTTTTGTAACTTTTTTTTTTACCTATTTTCTTGTCACTATTATAATTGTTTTGTTTTTTTCTACACCACCTTTTCTCCACAGCTTCCTTGTCTTCTTCTTCTTTTTCTTCTTCTTCTTCTTCTTCTTCTTCTTCTTCTTCTTCTTCTTCTTCTTCTTCTTCTTCTTCTTCTTCTTCTTCTTCTTCTTCTTCTTCTTTTTCTTTTTCTTTTTCTTCTTCTTCTTTTTCTTTTTCTTTTTTCTTTTTCTTTTTTCTTTTTCTTTTTTCTTTTTCTCTTTTATTTTTTTCTTCTTTTTCTTTCTCTTTTTTCTTTTTATTCTGGGTCTTCTTCTTCTGAGTCTTCTTCTGAGTCTTCTTCTGAGTCTTCTTCTGAGTCTTCTGAGTCTTCTTCTTCTTCTT
>NC_134789.1:11666121-11673621 GCF_046742065.1 Oratosquilla oratoria | reverse complement strand
TACTCTCCCAAACTCTGCCACCAACTTCCTCAATCCCTCCTCTGACCCTGCCACAAGCGCAGTGTCGTCCGCAAACAACAGCTGGCTCACCTCCCACTTTTCTCCATTTTCTTTAACCATCTCCAATCCCTGACCCACTACCCTAGCATTCACCTCTCGCACCACCCCATCCATGTATAAGTTGAACAGCCAGGGCGACATAACGCATCCTTGACGAAGTCCCACCTTTACTTCAAACCACTCACTCTCTCCATTTCTAATCCTGACACAAGCTCTACTACTCTCATAAAAACTCTTGACAGCTCCTAGAAGCTTTCCTCCTATCCCATATATCTGCTTAACCTCCCACAGTGCCTTTCTGTCTACCCTATCATAAGCCTTTTCCAGATCCATAAAAGCCCAAAAAACATCCTTCCCCTTTCCTATAGCTTTCTCACTCCATTTGTACTCGTATTTTTACCGTTTTCCGTATTGTGCAATCTGCGTGCGAGCATATGTGTGTGTGTGTGTGTGTGTGTGTGTGTGTGTGTGTGTGTGTGTGTGTGTGTGTGTGTGTGTGTGTGTGTGTGTGTGTGTGCGTGTGAGTGTGTGTGTGTGTTTGTGTGTGTGTGTGTGCGTGCGCACTTGATTGAGTTCCGCAGTGGCTTCTTGCGAGGAATATTTCTCTGAAGAAGCCCTTGCACACACACACACACACACACACACACACACACACACACACACACACACACACACACACACACACACACACGCACACACACACACACACACACACATACACGCACACACACACACACACACACACACACACACACACACGCACACACACACACTGTATCCCCCCAACTCCAGGTCAATTCAGGGGTTATAGGCGGTAACACTAAACACTGTTTACACCGTTTTCTGTTTATTACTTTGGGTACACTTCACAGTATCAATCACTTAGTTAACTTAGTTAGTTAATCTCAACTGGTTGAGATATAATCTTAGCCTCCCTAAATGTCACTATAACACTCTTAACTATCGTGCACTGTCTAAACGAGAGGTACGTGCCATCGGACCGACCTCTCCAGCTCTGTGCCCGAGGTTTTAAGGGCCGGAAATGATTGGCTTAGCACTTATGAGGTGCCATGTTCGCATAAGCTTTAGAGTTTATGCGAGCAAGATCACGATCATTTCCTAAGGTTAGTATCCTGGGATTACAGGGTGTGATTTACTTAATAACTAAATATGTATATATATGTCCAGGGGGGATCGTCAATATACTTAATTTGTGTTGTGTGTCTGTTTGGTTACTCGGATGTTCGTGTGCGTTCGTATGTCTGTTGCTTCGGCAGTGGTAGATGCATAAGCATGAAGTGCTACGAAGTGTTGACTCGACAACCCTTAGTCAGCAAGAAGGGCCGGACGTTGGGCGGACAGTGAGTGAGTGAGTGAGGGAGTGAGTGAGCGGTGTGAGCGAGTGATATTACTCATCATGTATATGGTGGCGTATACATATCGCTCTCCCCCTGGGGTTAGGTGGCTCCCGGCACCTAATGTTACATGGTTAACAAAATATTTATACATATGATTATACAGTTATAAAATCAGAGACGCAAAATCTTGGGTGAACATATGTGGAGATGGGGGGGTTGTTGAAGTGATTGCGAGGTCCCAAGAGGGCACCTTGAACTAGAAGTATGGGTATGCGATGTTGTGTCTCTGAAAAGTAATGTTGTGTCTCACCAAGATTACATACATTTTCAACTATCACTTGAAAGTTTATACTATATTTCATATATCACTGTTAGAATTCCCATTTCTAAATATTGCGCTAGAGTTAATGTGGTATGTCACACAGCACTGGTTGTATTTCACAGTATATATGGTTCCTTGTAAAATTCTTATCACTAGTTTGTATGGTTATATCTGTTATTATGGTATTCAAGATATTGGGTGAGACACAAGATCAAACTTAATCTAGGTTTACAGTAATTTGGGAATGGGGGTTGAAAGGTGTTGGAAGGTCTTACTTCATGCAAAAGAATTTGGTTAATACCACAACTATAAAGAGGATGATTAAGATTGAGAGGGCTGTGGAGGTATAGGGTAGTATTTTGTAATGAAGGTCTAAGGAATCCATGTCAAGAGTAGTTGATTTATTCAGGAGGTGTACCATGTCTATCTTACTTGGAAGGATGGTATCGGGGATCTTTGGGAGGGGTGGGAGTGTTAGTTGGGTTATGGGACCTAGATCGTGGGTCATGTTGAGAGTGCCTTGTTGGTGGAGTTTATTTGGAAGTAGCATTGAGTCCATCATGTAGATGTGGCAGGTATCTGGTAGAGTGATAGAGCCGTTGATCTTATGATGGGAGGGTGGTTTTTTTAGGCATATCACTGACACTAATGTGGGGTGGGGAAGAAATATGAAGTGTTTATGTCCTACGTGGGTGTGGTGTATTTGAGTGTTGTCTGAGAAGCGAAAGTCACACGTCTCGGAAAAATTGACTTTGGGTGCTGTGAGTTCTGAGAGGCAAGGTTGGGATTTGGTTAATTGGAAATGGAAGGGGTAAGCTGGACAGATATGGAAGTTGGGTCGTGCTATCTTGCAAATTGCCATGGTTTCTGGTGAGGTTAGTGTGATCCATTGGCCGTCTGTCGATTTTAGGATGGTGGAGGTTGGTAGGTTGAGGGTAATTGTGCGATTTTGGTAGGGGTAGGGGAAGGGATAGATTTCCCAAAGAGAGAATCTCTTGATCGGGTCCATAGGTATGTTGATAAGAATAAATTCTTGAAAGATAGTTGATGTTAAGATGGGGTAATAATGATGTATTTCATTTCGGGAGAAGAAGGGGGTAAGTTTCAATGTATTGTGGGCTTGTCGTAGTGTTTGATCAAGTTGGGTTGGAGTGATCATTTGAAAGTTAACTATACCTGCGTGGGCGTTCCAAATATCTCTTTGGATAAGATTACTATGGTCCAATAGCTTGTCTAATTGTTTGTCTAGTTCATTTAGGTGGTGAAGGAAGAAGAGGGCTGTTTGGGAATTGGTAATCTTAGATAACTTGGAATTTGTGAATGTTGCGAGGTTGTTGAACTTATCAATTACCGAATTGATTGAGTCAGCGAGGAGGTCGATGTTCTTAGAGTTTAGATTTATGAGTTTACCTTGTTGGTGTAGTACTTTTGTTATATTTCCTATGTGTGTTTGGATTGTTTGTAAGTCTTGTTCAGTTGCAGTCCCGAATAGCGATTTAGAGATTATTCCGATAAAATCGAACAATCCGCGCTTGGTTCTACTGGTCTTTGGTTTCTCATTGTCTGGGTTGGGGAGGTGGTATATTGTGTATTTGATCGTATTGATCTTGTCATGTAAGGCGTTGACGTTGTGGTATAGTGTCATGGAGATTTCATGGTTTTGATGTGTGGTGTTGGGTATTTGGGTTGAGATTAGTTTTTCTATGTCTATGAGGTCTTTATGTAATTTTGTGAGGGGTTTTAGCAGAGTATCTGGGGAAATTCTTAATTTTACCATTATGGAATCTTCTACGCATGCGGCGGTTCCATGGTTGTTGATGACTGCTCCTGGGATCAAAACGGGGGTGGAGAGGGAGAGGTGGACGAGGTGAAGTAGTAGTAGTATTGTAGTCATCCTGTGGATGAAGGTTATGTCTCAGTGAATGAGGATATGTCTATCTGACTCTCGCTAAGGTTATATTGGTCGGAAGGAAGTGGAGAAGTTTCACTAGATATGCGGAAGGGAGTTCTTATTGGAAATGGGCCATTTTAACCTCCACTGAGAGATACATGACGTCCTGCATCTTCAGGGGCGAGAGCTAGAGTGCATGTTTAGTTGCGTCGACGCAGAGTCATGGGATGAGACTTGCGCTTGGGTGAGTTATGTGTGAGTGCGGTAGGTGGGTTGTGGGTGGGAGGTGGGGTTGGGTCGAGGTTGAGTTTGACCTTTCTCAATTTCTCTCCATGTATGGTTACAGTTGTGTGATCGGAAGGATCTGTTAGTAGAAAAACATTGTTAGGGAGTGAGCTTGTGACTGTGAAGGGACCTAAGAACTTGGGTCTGAGTTTGTTAGTCCTGCTTGAATCTTTGACCATGACTGTGTCACCAAGCGCTATGTCAAGTGGGGATGACCGTTTGTGTTGTTTTGTCTTTGTTTTTTCTTGGGCTACTTTGAGGTTTTCCCTGACTTGTTTGTAAATGGTTTGCATCCCTCTTTTTATGCAGTGTGTGAGGTTATCTAGATTGTATAAGGGGGGGGGTTAAAGATTTGGTAGGGTAGGCGCATTCGCTGGCCAAAAATGATCTCATGAGGGGACATCTTTGTTGCGGAATTGACTGTGCTGTTGATACTGGCTTGTACCTGTGGTAGCCAATCTTCCCAACTGTCCATGAGATCGTTGACCAAAGGTCTGAGGACTTCAAGCACTTTGCGATTGGTGCGCTCTGTAAGTCCATTCCCTTGTGGGTGGTAGGCAGTGGCGAAAGTTTGATCTACATTGTAAAGATGTGCTATTTCGCGCATTACCTGGTTTTTGAATTCTGACCCGTTGTCAGATAACATTCGTGTGGGAATGTTGTATCTGCAGAATATATTGTTAACTAGGGTTTTGGCTACAGTCTCTGCTGTTTTGTCTTGGAGTGGAACTAGGATGCAGTACTTCGAGAAGAAGTCGACTGCAGTGAGTACATAATTGGAGCCTTGATGGCTCGTTGGCATTTTGAGTAAGTCAATGCCAAGTGTTTCCCATGGTTCAGCAGGGAGTGGGATGTTCTTGATATGGAGTTGTTTTGGGTCAGGTCCTCTGAATTGGTTGCAAGTAACACATGAATCTATGTGTGTGGTTATATCTTTTTTCATATTGATCCAGTAATAGGAGTGCCTAGCAGTGTTTAGTGTCTTATCTCTGCCTGAGTGGCCTCCCATTGCACTGTCGTGCAATATGTGTAGGACCTTGGGGACTAGCTCTGGGAACGAGAGTTACCACTTTGTCGTTAGTGGTTCTCCTTATGACTCCGTCGACCAGCTTGAGTTCCTCTATAGGGACAGGTGGTCGGGACTGTAAGGGGGTTCTTGAAAGGAGGTGCTGTTTTATTTGAGACCATGTCGGGTCATTATCCGTCTCATCTCTGAGTTCTTGCATAGGAATGCATGTTGTTTGGGTTAGTGGTGAGATGTGAGTTTGTCTGCTTAAACAGTCAGCTATTATATTAGCTTTCCCAGCTAAGTATACGATCTTGGGATCGTAATCAAGGAGAGTTGCTTTCCATCTAGCAACTCTCCCATGTAAGTCTTTTGAGTTAAAGAGATAGACTAGGGGTTGGTGATCAGTGAATATGGTTATCTTGTAACCTAGGATAAGAAACTTAAAATGTTTCAGACCCCATATGAGGGCCAGGCCTTCTTTGTGTGTAGTTGAATAGTTACTTTCAGGCTTATTAAGTACTCTACTTGCGTAGGCTATGGGGTGCTCTTTGCCATTTGCATCCTTCTGTTGTAGGACTGCGCCTATTCCTTTAGAGGAGGCGTCGGTGTAAAGAAGGAATTCTTTCTTCATATCAGGAAAGGTAAGGACAGGGGCTGTGGTAAGAGCATGTTTAAGGGTGTTGAAACTTGTCTGTTCCTCTTCAGACCATTTGAAAGGCTCGCCTTTTCTTGTAAATTTGGTGAGAGGGGATGCGATTTCTGCAAATTTGTGTATGAAATGTCTGTAATAAGATGCTAGTCCTACGAAACTTCTAGTTTCATCTGCGTTTCTGGGGGTTGGGAAATTGTTTATGGTATCTATCTTATCTGTGGTGGTATGGATGCCTTGGCTATCTACCTTATGGCCTAGGAAGGTGAGTTCCGTCTGTAGAAATTTACACTTTCCTAGTTGGATTTTCAATCCTGTGTTTTTGAGTCTTTTTAGGACAATCTCTAGTGTGTGAAGGTGGTCAGTTTGTGTGGGACTATAGATGATGAGGTCGTCTAAGTAGACGAATAATGAGACTCCTATCATGTCGCTGAAAATGCGATTCATGAGTCTTTGCTGAGTGGAGGGGGCATTCTTAAGGCCAAAGGGCATACGTTCAAAGTGAAAATGTCCCTTATCAGTGGAGAATGCAGTTACGGGTTTAGATTCATCAGATAATTCCACTTGCCAGAAGGCAGACTTAAGGTCAATAGTGGAAA
This sequence comes from Oratosquilla oratoria, assembly GCF_046742065.1. NCBI lineage: Eukaryota > Metazoa > Arthropoda > Malacostraca > Stomatopoda > Squillidae > Oratosquilla > Oratosquilla oratoria. The sequence goes on along the minus strand of NC_134789.1, from coordinate 11,667,448 downwards.
ATATCGAATTCCCGTTACCGATGGTTTGTAAGACATCTTGCATGGCGGGGAGGGGGTGTGGGTCGGATTGAGTTAGGTTGTTGACTTTCCTAAAGTCCACAACAGGGCGTAAGGTTCCGTCTTTCTTAGGGATCAGGAAGAGAGGACTGTTCCAGGGACTGTCGGAATGAGAAATTACGCCTTGGTGTAACATCTCTTGTACACTGTTGTTGACTTGGGTTTTCCTACTGTGAGGTATGCGGTAAGCGGGGGTGTATGAGGGGGGGGGGGTGTTGGGGGGGATTTGGATGTGATGTTTGATTATATCACATTTGCCTAGGGGTTCACCTTCTAAGGCGATAGCTGATCTATTCCTTTGTAGGAGGGCCAGTAGCCCGTCACGAATCTCTTCGTTGGCTGATGTGATTTGGTTTGGATGGATAGGGGTGAGGGGTTGTGTTTGTCTTACAGTGTTGATGTGTTGTGGGAGTGGTTCCTGGATAGGGGAATTATGGAGGTGGACTGCGCAAATGTTAGTGTTCTTCCTGATTTTACGGTGTTGATCGGAGAGGTTTGTTAACATGGCTAAGGCCGTTCTATTTTCTGAGATTATGTCCCATGAGGGTTCTAGATTGATGTTGGTAAGTCTAGACGTGTCTGAGTCAATTATGACGTCCTGATGTCCGATTGCTCCGGGTATAAATAGTGGGACTGTTATAGAATGTCTAGGGGGTATGATGACTGTGTTAGACATCAGTGCCTTTGAGGTGACATAAGGGGGTGGTCGGAAGGAATAGCTGTTAGTGGGATTTGGAGTATTTAAGGAAGGTAGACATGAGAGAGGTTGTGTGTCTGAGTCGGGTGTCTCAGGAACTGTTGACTCATTATTTACATCTCGGAAGGAGATTTTGTTGGTCTCAAAGTCTATCTTAGTTTTCCAGTCCCGCAAGGACTTTAATCCTATGATACCTTGTTGGTCGAGACTCCACTCATCAGCTATGTGGAAGGATGTGAAACCTACTTGGGAATTGTTCACTTCTATGTTTAGATCAATCATGTCGTGAAGTGAAATGGTGCTCCCTTCTATTAGGAGTCCTTCCATATTTGAAAATTGAATTTGGGGTGGGTCATTTAATGCTTCATAGAGTGCTCTGGGGATGATGTTCAGGTTTGTTCCTGTATCAACCATCATGTCAACTGTGAGTTGATCTAAGGTCACCTTTAGGGTGATATAGTTGTGTTGTGTGTGAGATGTTCCTATGGTGGTTTGGTGCGTGAGGCTGGTACACGTTCCCCCAATCGGTGTTGAGTTGTGCGTGTTGTGTGGGAGGAAGCTGTTTGTCGAGGG
>NC_134789.1:11621121-11643621 GCF_046742065.1 Oratosquilla oratoria | reverse complement strand
CTTCATATGGCATACTCCCTTCAGATAAAAAATATAGTCTTCTGCTCTGCGAAATAACCGCAAGATAGCCCACAAGTATAGAAGCGCTGGAAAAAGGTCAGCTGATGGATCGAATAACATAATTTTTGTCCTCCAGTTTATAAGAATTTTTTTTTTCTTTTTTTTTTCTTTTTTTTAACACCAAAATCCACCCACACCCTCCTCATCCATTCTCATCCACTTTCCTCACTTTTATTTCAATTAAACGGCGTGACTTGACTCCCCACTCTCATTATCTGCATTCTCCCCTCTCTTCCTCTCTTCTTCTCCCCTCTTCTTCTCCCCTCCTCGAACTCTTCCTTGCCTATCATTTATGCCCTCTTCATCCATCTCTCGGATGTTTGTCCTCTTCTTCTCAGTCCTTCCCCACACCTCAACATTATCATCATATTCTTCCTCTTCCTCTTTTTACTCTCTCCCTATTTCTCTTCCTCTTCCTCGTCTAATACTTTCTTTTCCATACCTAACTACTATCATTATCTTCTTCCTCCTCCTAATCTCCCACCTCTTCCTCTTCTTAATATCTAACCTCTTTCTCTTCCTCTTCCTTCTCCGCCTTTAACCATCATCATCATCTTCCCATTCTCACTCTTCCTCCTCTTCCTCCTCCTCTTCCTCATCTGTTTTTTCCTTCTCCTCCAGTTCCTTATTTTCTTCTCCCACCCACATCATCATCCTCTTCCTTCTGTTCTTCCTCTTCTTATTCTTTCTCGTCTTACTATTTTTTCTTCTCCTTATCCTTCTCTTCCTCTTTCTACTCCACATTCACCTTTCCTTCCTCATCGTCTTCTCTTTTACTCTTCCTTCTTCTCTTGCTTCTACTCTTCCTTCTCCAACTCTTTCTTTATCTTCTTGATCTCCGTCAGCATCTTCATCTTCCTCAACTCCTGCTTCTTCCTCCTCTTCTTACAATTACTTCTCCTGTTTCTTCTCTTCCTTTGCCTTCACCTCGTCTTCCTTCTCATTTTCCCTCTTTTTCTACTTATGTGTCACTTTTTTCCACCCCTTCTCTTCCTTTGCCTTCACCTCGTCTTCCTTCTCATTTTCCCTCTTTTTCTACTTATGTGTCACTTTTTTCCACCCCTTCTCCACTGTGACTCCACTTTTCTTCCACTTTTCTTTCGCCTCTCATTTCCTCCCCTTTCCTCCTCTTCTTTTCCTCTTTTACCATCTCCCCCTCCTCCTCCTCCTCCTCCATCATCTCCTCCACCTCCTTTCATTCCTCCACCAACTTCCTTTTCCTCCACCTCTTCTTCTTATATTTTTTCCTCTTCCTTATCTTCCTCCTCCACCTTCTCTTGTTTCTTTCCTCTCTTTACCGTCGTCTCTTTTTTCTTCATTAGTTTCCTGTCCTGGAATTCTCTTTATTTTTAACGTCGTCTTCTCTCTTTCACTTCTCTAAGATGTATTTTCCTCTTCCTCTTCCTCCTCTTTGCATTCCTCTTCCACTTTCTCGTTCTCCTCTTTCTGTTTTTCATGATTTTTTCCTTTTCTTTCTCTTTCATTTCATCTTTTCTACCTTTTAATTCTCCTTTTTTTTCTTCTCATCCCACTGTATCCTCAGCGTTTCTCCATTCTATTTGTCTCTTCTTCTTTCATTCTCGTCTCTTTTCTTATTACTTTTTCCACTTCTCCCTTTTCCATTTTTGTCTTTCTTCCTCCTTTCATCTCCCGTCCTCTCTTCATTCTTTTTTATCTATTTATGCGTCACTGTTTCTTCCACCATTTCTCCACTTTCATTCCACTTTTCTTCCACTTTTTTCTTTCGCCTCTCTCTTCCTCTCTCTTCACTCCTCCATCAAATTCCATCCCTTCCCCTCTCTTCCTCTCTATCTCGTTTTTTTTTTTTGTCCTTTCAATATTTCCTTTCATTCTTTACCTCACTCTCCTTTTCCTTATCATCTTTCTTCTTATCTATTTTCACCTTCTTCCCCCTCCCTCTCCCCCTCCCTTCTTCCTACTTCCTTCTTCTCCCCTCACTCCTTCCCTCCTCACTCCTTCCCCCTCTCTTCTTCTCCCTCCTTTTTTTTTCTCCCTTCTTCCCCCTCCCTTCTTTGACCTCCTTTCTTCCTTCCTCCCTTCTTTCCCCTCCTTTCTTTCCTCCCCCCTTCTTCCTCCTCCATTCTTCCCCCTCCCTTCTTACCCCTCCCTTCTCCCCCTCCGTTCCTTCCCCCTCCCTTCTTCCCCCTCCCTTCTTCCTCCCTTACTTCTTCTCCTTCCCTTCTTCCCCGCCCTCTTCTTCCCTCCTCCCTTCTTTCCCCCTCCCTATTTCCTTCCTCCATTATTCCCCCTCCCTTCTTCCCCCTCCCTTCTTCCCCCTCCCTTCTCCCCCTCCGTTCTTTCCCCCTCCCTTCCCCCCTTCCCTTCTTCTTCCCTCCCTTCTTCCCCCTCCCTTCTTCCCCGCCTTCTTCTTCCCTCCTCCCTTCTTCCCCCTCCCTATTTCCTTCCTCCTTTCTTTCCCCTCCCTTCTTCCCCCCTCCATTCTTCCCCTCTCCCCTCTCCGTTCTTCCCCCTCCCTTCTTGCCCCCTAACTTCTTCCCCTCCCTTCGTCCCTCCTCCCTTCTTCCCCCTCCCTTCTTCTCTCTCCCTTCTTCCCCCTCCCTTCTTCCTCCCTTCCTTCTCCCCCTCCCTTCTTCCTCTCTCCCTTCTTCCCCCTCCTTTCTTCCCTCCTCCCTTCTTCCCCCTCCATACTTTCCCCTCTATTCTTCCCTCCTCCCTTCTTCTCCCTCTTTTCTTCCCCCCTCCCTTCTTCCCCCTCACTTCTCCCCCTCCTTTCTTCCCTCCTCTCTTCTTCCCCCTCTCTTTCCCCCCTCCATTCTTCCCCCCTCCATTCTTCCTCCTCCCTTCTTACCTCCTCACTTTTTCCCCTCCCTTCCTCCCCCTCCTTTCTTCCCCCTCCCTTCTTCCCCCTCCCTTCTCCCCCTCCTTTCTTTCCTCCTCTCTTCTTCCCTCTCCATACTTCCCCCTCCATTCTTCCCCTCTTCCTTCTTCCCTCCTCTCTTCTTCCCCTCCTTTCTTCCCCCTCCGTTCTTCCCCCTCCATTCTTCCCCTCTCCCTTCTTCCCCCTCTATTCTTCCCCCTCCCTTCTTGCCCCCTCCCTTCTTCCCCTCTCCCTTCTTCCCCCTCCCTTCTTCCCCCCTCCCTTCTTCCCCTACATCTCTTCTTCTTCGATTTTCCCTCTTTCGTTATTGCCTTTCCCACAAATTCTCCTCAACTCCCTTTCCTCTTTTCTCTCCTCTTCTTTCACTCTTTTCTCATCCGCTTCTCCCCCCCATCAACTCTTTCTCTCTTCCTCTTTCACCCCATCCGCTCCCACTCCCACCTCCTTCCTTCTTTCTTCCCTCACTACTCCCCCTCTCTCAGATTTCCCTAAACCCTATTTTCCTTCTCATCTCCCTCCCTCTCCATTCCATCCTCCCCCATTATCCCCTCTTTTCTCCTTTCTCCCCCTTTTTCCCTTTTGGAATAGGCCCGATAGTAGCTTCCGCTCCCCCCGCCCCCCGTCCCCCACAAGAGGTGAAGAATCCCCCCCCATTCTCCCCATCCCCACCGGTGTTGCCACATCCTAAACCACTCTTTTTTGATCCCCCAGGTTACGTCGATGGGGGGGGAGTGGGGTGGGGGAGAAGAGACGAGAGGACTAGGGGGGGATTAAGGGGAGATAAGGGAGTGGTAAGAAGGAGGAAGAGACGGATCGAGGAGAGGAGGAGGAGGAGGAGGAGAAGGAGGAGGAGGAGGAGGAAGAATTTATAATTTCAAAAATGGAAAACTCTTCAAGAAATTTTATTGAAGGCAAAATGAGAGTTGGAATATCAAATACGATAAATAAGGAATTTGGAGGGAAAATAAACAAAGGAGAAGAAGTATGAAGAAATAAAATATATAAAAAAGGACAAATAGATAATGTTATGATGAAGACAAGAAAATAGGCACTCCATTTTGTATGAAAAGGGGAGGAGGAATAGGAATAGGAGAAAGAAAGAATAGCGAAAGGAAAGAAACAGGAGAAAGAAAAAGACGAATAGGAGGAGAATGAGGAAGAGGAGGAGATTTGAAGAAGAAAAGAAGGAGAAGGAGAGAGGAGGAAGAGGAGAAGGAGAACAAGAAAAAGATGACAATGGAATAGAACGACTGGAAGAACAAAAAAAAAAAAAAAAGAGAAAGAAAGTGGATAAAGAAACAACGACGATGACGACGAAGTAGAAGGAGATAGGAAGAAGAGTAGAACAAGAAAAAGATAACAACGAAACAGAACGACACGAAGAACAAAACAAAAAGAAAAAGAAACGAAAGAAAATGGATAAAGAGACGACGACGACGACGACGACGACGACTCCGAAGAGGAGAGGAAGAAGAGGAGGAGAACAAGAAAAAGATGACAATGAAAAAGAACGACACGAAGACCAAAACAAAAGAAACGAAACGAAAGAAAATGGATAAAGAGACGACAGAGACGACGACGACGACAACGACGACGACAACGAAGTAGAAGGAAAGAGGAAGAAGAGGAGGAGAACAAGAAAAAGATGACAATGAAAAAGAACGACACGAAGACCAAAACAAAAGAAAAAGAAACGAAAGAAAATGAATAAAGAGACGACGACGACGACAACGACAAAGACTCCGGAAAAGAGAAGAAGTAGAAGGAGAGAGGAAGAAAAGGAGGAGAACAAGAAAAAGATGACAATGAAAAAGAACGACACGCAAAAAGCAAAAGAAAAGAAAAGAAACAAAAGAAAATGAATAAAGAGACGACGACAACGACAACGACTCCAAAGAAGAGAAGAAGTAGAAGGAGAGAGGAAGAAGAGGAGGAGAACAAGAAAAAGATGACCACAAAACAGAACATCACGAAGACCAAAACAAAAGAAAAAGAAACGAAAAAAATGGATAAAGAGACGACGACGACGACAGCGGCGACAAAAACTCCGAAGAAAAGAACGACGACGACGACGACAGCGTCTGCATCTTAGACGAAGGCGACGAAGGGATCCCCGATAAACGGGCCAAGTGGAGGACCAGCAAGACGACTCGGGCTGAATGCGATCCCTTGTTATCCTCCCTTGACTGGAGGAGGAGACGTCAGACGCCGCTACCTCCTCAGGAGCTTCTGGGGGGGAGGAGGTGGGGGAGGGGGAGGGGGAGGGGGGGTCGAGACAGGATCGAACAAGTATGGGAGAAACTGCTCCGGAGGCCGCTTCAAAGCCAAAGATGAGGAAGAGGAGGAAGAGGAAGAGGAAGAGGAGGAGGAGGAGGGGGTAGAGGAGAGGAGAGGAATTGTAAAGAGAGATGAGAAAGAAGGGGAGGATATGAAAGAAGAGGAGGGGTAAAGGGGGGAAGAGAGGAATGGTAAAGAGGGATGAAGACCAGTAGGTTGAAGAGGAAGAAAGGGAGGAGGAGATGAAAGAGGAGAGATTAAAGAGAGAAGAGAGGAAAGTTACAGAGAGATGAGTAGCAGTAGGTGGAGGAGCAGTAGGTGGAGGAAGAGGGGAAGGTGTTAAAGAGGAGAAGAGAGGAATGGTTAAGAGGGATGAAGACCAATAAGTTGAAGAGGAAGAAAGTGAGGAGGAGATGAAAGAAGAGAGATTAGAGAGAAAAGAGAAGAAAGGTACAGACAGCTGAGTTACAATAATTGGAGGAGAAGGAAGAGAGGGGAAGGAGGAGGAGGAAGAGGGGGAGGTAAAGAGGGAAGAGAAGAAAAGCAGAAAGAGATGAGGACCAATAGGGGAGAAGGAAGAGGGGGAGGGGGAGGAAGAAGGGAATGTAAAGAGAGAAAGAGAGGAGATATAGAGACGAGATGCAGCAGGCAGAGGAGAGGGAAGAGGGAGAAGAGCAGAATGAAGAGGAGTGGGTAAAAATAGGAAGAGAGGAGTGATAATGAGAAATAAGAAGAAATAGAAGAGAAAGAGGAGGGAAAGGAGCAGAAGGAAAAAGAGGAGGAAGGGATAAAGATCGAAGAGAAGAGAAGAGAAGAGAGAGAGAGAGAGAGAGAGAGAGAGAGAGAGAGAGAGAGAGAGAGAGAGAGAGAGAGAGAGAGAGAGAGAGAGAGAGAGAGAGAGAGAGAGAGAGAGAGAGAGAGAGAGAGAGAGAGAGAGAGGAAATAGTATGTGAAGGAGAAGGAGGACAGGAGAAAGAATAGAGAGAACAAGAAGAGGCAGAGGAGGAAATGAAAAAGAATTGAAAATGAAAGAGAAACTACTTTGGTGTAGAAGAAATGAGCGCAAATGAGAAGAAAAAGGAGGTGAGAAAGGAAAGAAGGAATAGGAGAAGAAAAGAAAAATGAAAAGAAAGAGTAGAGATAGATGAGGAGATGAAAAAAAGGAGGAAGAGGACGAAATGAAGGAGGAGAAGGAAGAGAGGAGAGAGTGAAAAGGAGAAGGAGGAGAAGGAAGAGAAAAAGTGGAGAAAAAAATTGGAGAAGGAGGAGAAAGAGGAAGAAGGAAAGTATAAACAAGAGAATTAGAAATAGGAAAAGGAATAATAGAAATGAAAATAAGAGAAAAAAAAAACAGGAGGTTGGACGGGTTTGTAACTATATTTTGGGGAGAGTGAGAAGAGATTCTTGGTGTGGTGGCAAAAGGTGGATAAGAAAGGAAGGAAGATTGAAGGAGAGGAACAGCCTAAGATGCTCACACGATAAGTAGGGAGGGCGTGTGGGTGGATGGGGGTGGGGGAGGAAGACTTGGGAAGATGTGGAGAGAGAAAAAGAGGAGATAGGGAGCATAAAGAGAATAGGTACCAAATAAGGTAACACGGTAGTAGAGTGTATTAGGGAACAAGACAATAACGAGAGGGAAGAGAATATATGGATGACACCCTGGATGAGGCTGAGACTGAGAGTAAAAAGAGAGAATTTAGTTGGAAGATAAGGAGGATTGGGTGATAATATGTGGTCAAGTAATAGAAGGTATAAGAAGAAAATGGGAAGAGGGAAAGGAGGGAAGGTGGAGACGAAGGGAAAGAGGTGAAAAAGAATTTGGGAAAGAGGAAGGTTAGTATAAAGATGCTGCGAAACGATGCTAACATTACGTTATTGAGGGGAAGAGGAAGGGAAGGGAAGGGAAGGTGGAGGCCGGAAGGAATGGGAAGGGAAAGAAGTTGAAAATAATTTGGGAAAGATGGAAGCTGGTATAAAGATGCTGGGAAATGGTGTTAACATTATATCATGGAGGAGTAAGAGATGCGAGAAAGTTAAAGGTGAAATGGAAGTGGGTAGAAGAAATAGTAGGTAGGAAACAGGCTGGTAATTGAGTATCTAGACACTGGGAGAATGTGCTAATATTATAAGAAGGAGTAAGAGAAGGAAGGAGAAAATAAGGACTTGGAGAAGAGAGAGGGCGAGAGGAAGTAGGAAAGAGAAGTTGGGGAAGAATGGAAGAGATGTTGAGTGAAGTAGTTAACACTATATTATGGTGGAGTAGGATGTGGCAGATGGAAAATGGAGGGATTGGGGAGGGGAAGAAGGGGGATAGCGAAGGGGTAAGGGTTGATAGGAGAGGAGAAAGGGGGTAATGGGGGAAGTGGGGAAGAGGGAAAGGGACTCGAGATGAAGTAGATGGAAAATGGAGGCTTAGGGAAGGGAGGAGGTGGGATAGGGAGGGGGAAGGATGAGGGTGGATAAGAGAGGGTAAGAGGGGTAGGGGAATAGGGAAGGGGGAAGGGGATAAGGGGGTAAGGGGAATTGAGATAAAGTAGATGGAAAATTGAGAGCTTGGAGAAGAAAAGAGGAAGATAGGGAAAGGGGGAAGGATAAGGGGGAGGTAGGAGGGGGGAAGGGGGAAGGGGGTAAGGGGGAGGGCGGGAAAGGGACTCGAGATGAGTTAGATGGAAAATGGAAGGGATGGAGAAGGGAAGAGGGGATAGGAAAGTGGGAGGGGTAAGGAGAGATAGGAGAGGGGAAGGGGAAAGGGGGAAGGGGAATAGGGAAGGGGGAAGGGGAAAGGGGGAAGGGGAAAGGGGGAAGGGGTTAAGGAGAATTGAGATAAAGTAGATGGAAAATAGAGACTTGGAGAAGGAAAGAGGGGGAAATAGGGAAGAGGGAGGAGTAAGGGGAGGTAGGAGGGGGAAAGGGGGGAAAAGGGGAAGGGGGAAAAGGACTCGAGAATGGCAGTACGCTTACGGAAACAAGTAGGGTCCTGTTACCTGGGGGTGGGCCTCTCGTTCTCAGGCAATAACAAGGATAGTAGCTCCAGACCCTCAGGGTAGACGGGCCGAGAGGGGTGGGGGGAAGAGAGGCAGCTGTCAGGAGAAGAGGATTGTGCAGCTGGTTGAAGGCGCTGGAGTGTGGTGTCCCTGGCAGGGACAGATGGTGCACTGGGAAGACAGCTGGCTACCAAATGTACAATGATTTGGTAAATGTTGGTTTGCTAGGTTGGTCTGTGTAACTGTGCAGACATAGATACACACACACACACACACACACACACACACACACACACACACACACACACACACACACACACACACACACACACACACACACACACACACACACACACACACACACACACACACACACACACACACACACACACACACACACACACACACACACACACACACACACACACACACACACACACACACACACACACACATACACACACACACACACACACACACACACACACACACACACACACGCACACACACACACACGCACACACACACACACACACACACACACACACACACACACACACACACACACACACACACACACACACACACACACACACACACACACACACACACACACACACACACACACACACACACACACACACACACACACACACACACACACACACACAAAAACACAAACACACACACACAAAAAAAAAAAAACACACACACACACACACACACACACACACGTGTGTACACAGGCACACATACACAAATACACATACACACAGGCATACACGTATGCACGCACACGCGCTCATACTTGCATACACACGTATACACATAAACAAACACACATACGCACGCACGCGCATGTACACACTCGGAAACTACGAGAAAAATGTACTATAGGGGCACGGTGAAATTGTATAGCCCTGTAAAAAAGCAATTTGAACCCAATAGTGCTGGTGCAAATGTATAGTCTCCCAAGAATGTATCTTTTCTCAATGGAGTGCGCGTAACTGAATATTTTCTAAGGAAAGATATAGTCTTACTCAATGGGTCCGAAGAATTAAGAGCAAAGACGCTCAAAGAGGTTTTCTTAGGTTTGAGAATGATAGAAGCAAGAACTGGTTCACCAACAGAGGGGTTGACGAATGGAATAGACTTAATAACCATGTAACGAGTTCTGAAACAATTGGATGCTTTAAGAGAACATTAGATAACTTTATGGATAAGGATAACGGATGGTAGGAGACATTGAACTGCCTAGTGTATGCCTTATGGTCTCTTACGGTCTTTTCCGTTATGTTCTTATGCTCTTGCTACAGGAGAATTGTTACCTGAAGTTGTAGTTCCTGAAAAGAGCACATCTTTACTTTAGGAGCATCGGAACGTTTCGTACTGAGCATTGCTCATCTTCAGTATGTTATGTACTCTCGATATACTTGACCTAAAAGACTTCTGTAATATATCTCCTAATTATTTTTCTATTTGTTTATTCATGTCTTCGTTTAGTGAGAAGTTAAGGGTAAGCTCACATAGCAAAGGAGGAAAGAAGATAATATCATCTTGTATGCGAATGAAAGGAATAACGAAATAGTAATCCTTAAATTTATCAACCGAACATATACGCAGGAGTATCAGTAACATGTATAGGTAATATGATTATGAAGACAACCTTAATCGTACAAAAGTGCGCGAATATATCTGTCTGTATAGGGCATACAGACAGACATCTCCACCATTTCACCAATTCACTGATAGAAGGAAAAGGATCTTGTCTCTGAATGCTGTTGAACACTCTGGCCAGAATGGAGAAATTAGTTTTTGTCAGCCGCATTGTCGGAGAGGGGAGGGTCGCCGATTTAATGAAGCGGCCTTGCTGTGGGTGTGCTGTGTCCGACACTACTTCTCACCTAGGACAATGAGCAAGATGCAGGGATGACCCGTCATCCAGGAGGTTCTAAGATAAGAGGGTGGAGGGGAGGGGAGTATGTAGGGGATGGAATGGGTGGGAATGATTTCTATGCCTTTTTGGGGGGGCTACCTACCTTATAAGGGGGGAAAACCCTTGGTATGTGTATGTATGCATTGTCAAACTAAAAAAGATAACAACATCGAATTAGTTTCCATCATGGTATTGTTTATTCTACACTGGTTTTTCTATTCTTCTTTACTTCCAAAATAATTTTCTATCTGTATACCAAGGGCCTTTTTTTTTTTTCTTTTTTTCTTTTTTTTTTCAAGGGAGGTGACCAGTCAAGGCATGCATACACTCCCCACCCATTCCACTACCATTCCACTACCATTCCACTACCATTCCATATCCAAAGTGTATAAATAAGTAGACGATTGAAATATAAATATAAATATAGATAAATAAATATGAATATAAATATAAATATAAATATAGATATAAGTATAAATATAAATATAAATATAAATATAAATATAAATATAAATATAAATATAAATATAAATATAAATATAAATATAAATATAAATATAAATATAAATATACATATATATATATATATATATATATATATATATATATATATACATATACATAAATATATAAAATATAAATATATATATATATATATAAATATACCTATATATATAAATATAAATATAGATATAAATATAAATATAAATAAAATATAAATATAAATATAAATATAAATATAAATATAAATATAAATATAAATATAAATATAAATACAAATATAAATATAAATATAAAATATATATATAAATATAAATATATATATATAATATAAATATAAATATAAATATAATATATAAATATAAAATATATATAAATATATATAAATATAAATATATATATAAATATATATATAAAAATAAATATAAATAAAAATATAAATAAAAATATAAATATACATATAAAATATAAATATAAATATAAATATAAAATAAATATAAATATATAAATAAATATAAATATAAATAAAAATATAAATATAAATATAAATAAAAATTTAAATATAAATATAAAATATAGATATATATATCAATATAAATACAAATATAAATACAAATATATATATAAATATAAATATATAAATATATATAGATATAAATACAAATACATATATAAATATAAATATATATATAAATATAATATACAATTAAATATAAATATAAATATAGATACAAATATAGATATAAATATAAATATAAATATAAATATATATATGTATATATATATATATAAATATAAATTCAAATATAAATATATATATAAAAATATATATAAATATAAATATAAATATAGATATAGATATAAATATAAATATAAATATAAATATAAATATAGATATAAATATAAATATAAATATAAATGTAAATATAAATATAAATATAAATTTAATATAAATATAAATATATATATAAATATAAATATAAATATATATATAAATATATATATATATAAATATAAATATATAAATATAAATATATATATATATATAAATATAAATGTAAAATATATATATAAGTATAGGTATAACTATAAATATAAATATAAATATAAATATATATATAAATATATATCTAAATATAAATATAAGTATATATATATGTATAAATAAAAAAATAAATATAAATATAAATATTAATATAATATAAATATCAATATAATATAAATATAAATATAAATATAAATATAAATATAAATATAAATATAAATATAAATATAAACATAAATATAAATATAAATATAAATATAAATATAAATTTAATATAAATATAAATATAAATATATATATATAAATATAAATGTAAATACAAATATAAATATAAATATAAGCATAAACATTAACATAAACAAAAACATATATATAAATATAGATATAGATATAGATATCAATATAAGTATAAATATGAATATAAATATAAATATATACATAAATATAAAAATAAATATAAGTATAAATATAAATATATATATAAATATAAATATAAATATGAATATAAATATCAATATCAATATCAATATCAATATAAATATCAATATCAATATAAATATAAATATAAATATAAATATCAATATAAATATAAATATATTATATATATATATATATATATAAATATAAATATAAAAATCAATATAAATAAATATAAATATAAATATAAATATAAATATAAATATTAATACAAATATAAATATAAATTTAAATGTAAATATAAATATAAATAAAAATATAAATATAAATATATATATAAATATCAATATCAATATAAATATCAATATCAATCTAAATATATATTTATATATATATATATAACTATAAATATAAATATATATATAAATATAGATATATATATAAATATAAATATAAATATAAATCCAAATATAATTATAAATATAAATACAAACATGAATATAAATATGAATATAAATATAGATATAAATATGAATATAAATATTAATATGAATATGAATATAAATATAAATATATATATAAATATGGATATAAATATAAATATAAATATAAATATAAATATAAATATAAATATAAATATAAATATAAATATAAATATAAATATAAATATAAATATATATATAAATATAAATATAAATATAAATATAAATATAAATATATATAAAAATATATATATATATATATATATAAATATATATATATAAATATAAATTTATATATCAATTAAATATAAATATAAATATAAATATAAATACAAATTATAAATATAAATATATATATATATATAAATATAAATGTAAATATAAATATAAATATAAATATAAATATAAATATAAATATAAATATAAATATAGATATAAATATAAATATAAATATAAATATAAATATATATATAAATATAAATACAAATATAAATATAAATATAAAATATAAATAGAAAATATAAATATATATATAAATATAAATATAAATATAAATATATATATATAAATACATATTTAGATATAAATATAAATATAAATATAAATATAAATAAAATATAAATATAAATATAAATATACATATAAATATAAATATATATATAAATATAAATATAAATATATATATATATATATAAATATTAATATGATATATATATATAAATATAAATATAAATATAGATATAAATATAAATATAAATATAAATATAAATATAAATATAAATATAAATATAAATATAAATATAAATATAAATACAAATATAAATATATATATAAATATAAATATATATATAAATATAAATATAAATATAGATATATAATATAAATACATATTTAGATATAAATATAAATATAAATATAAACAAATATAAATATAAATATAAATATAAATAGATATAAACATAAATATTAATATAAATATAAATATATAGATAAATATAAACAAATATATATATATAAAAATATTAATATGATATATATAAATATAAATATAAATATAAATATAAATATAAATATAAATATAAATATATATATAAATATAAATATAAATATAAATATAAATATAAATATAAAAATAAATATATATATAAATATAAATATATATTCCGCTTACTTTATATATATATATATATATATATATATATATATATATATATACATATATATATATATATATATGGATATAGATATAAATATAAGTATATATATAAATA
Organism: Oratosquilla oratoria; assembly: GCF_046742065.1. Classification (NCBI taxonomy): domain Eukaryota; kingdom Metazoa; phylum Arthropoda; class Malacostraca; order Stomatopoda; family Squillidae; genus Oratosquilla; species Oratosquilla oratoria. The sequence goes on along the minus strand of NC_134789.1, from coordinate 11,629,788 downwards.
TAAATATAAATATAAATATAAATATAAATATAAATATAAATATAAATATAAATATAAAATATAAATATAAATATAAATATAAATATAAATATAAATATGAATATAAAAATATATATAAATATAAATATAATATAAATAAATATATATATAAATATATATATTAATATTAATATAAATATAAATGTATATATCAATGTAAATATCAATGTAAATGTAAATATCAAAATATCAATATCAATATCAATATCAATATCAATATCAATAACAATATCAATAACAATATCAATAAAAATACAAATATAAATATAAATATAAATGTAAATATATATATAAATATAAATGTAAATATAAATATAAATATAAATATAAATATAAATATAAATATATATATAAATATAAATATAAAAATATATAAAAATATCAAAATAGATATCAATATCAATATCAATATCAATATAATCATAAATATAGATATAAATATAGATATATATGAATATAAGTATAAATATAAATATAAATATCAATATTAATATCAATATCAATATAAGTATAAATATAAATATAAATATTAATATATATATGTATATAAATATATATATAAATATAAATATAAATATAAATATAAATATAAATATATATAAATATAAATATAAATATAAATATAAATATAAATATAAATATATATATATAAATTTAAGTATAAATTTAAATATAGATATAAATATAATATGAATATATTATAAATATAAACATAAACAAATATTAACATAAACATTAACATAAACATAAATATATATAAATATAAATATATATATAAATATAATATAAATATAATATATATATAAATATAGATATAATTATATATATATAAATATAAATATGAATATATATATATGAATATAAAATAAATAGAAAATATGAATATATATATAAGTATAAAAATAAGTATAAATATAAATATCAATATAAATATAAATATAAATATAAATATAGATATAAATATAAATATAAATATAAATATAAATATAAATATAAATATAAATATGAATATAAATATAAATAAATATATAAATATATAGATATTCGAATATATATAAATATACAAATATAAATATAAATATAAATATAAAATATGAATATATATATAAATATAGATGTAAATGTAAATATAATATAGACATAAATATAAATATAAATATGAATATGAATATAAATACAAACATATAGATATAAATATAAATATAAATACAAATATAGATATAAATGTAAATATGAATATGAATATAAACATAAATATATAAATATAAATATAAATATAAATACAAATATAAATATAAATATAAATATATATATGAATATAAATATAATTGTAAATATAAATTTAAATATAAATATAAATATAAATATAAATATAAATATAAATATAAATATATTTATAAATATAAATATAAATATAGATATAAATTTAAATATAAATATAAATACAAATATAGATATAAATATAAGTACAAAAATATAAATTAAATATAAATATAAATATAAATATAAATATAAATGTAAATATAAATATAAATATAAATATAAGTATATATATAAATATAAATTTAAATATAGATATAAATATAAATATAAATATAAATATAAATATATATATAAATATAAATATAAATATAAATATAAATATTAATATAAATATAAATATGAATATAAATATAAATATTAATATAAATATATATATAAATATAAATATAAATATATATATAAATATAAATATAAATATAAATATAAATATATATATAAATATATATATAAATATAAGTATAAATATATATATAAATATAAATATAAATATAAATATAATTATAAATATAAATATAAATATTAATAAAAAAATATATATAAATATAATTATAAATATAAATATATATATAAATATAAATATAAATATAAATATAAAATATAAAATATATATATATATAAATATTAATATAGATATAGATGTATATGTATATGTAAATATAAATATAAATATTGGTATTAAGATACATATGAATAAAATTATATATATACATGTAGATATAAATATGAATATAAATGTATATATAGATATAAATATGAATATAAATATGAATATGAATGTAAATATAAATATAAATACAAATACAAATGTAAATATAAATATAAATATGAATATAAATATAAATACAAATATATATATATATATATAAATATATAAATATATATAGCTATATATACAAATACATATATAAATATAAATATATATATAAATATAAATATACAATAAAAATATAAATATAGATACAAATATAAATATAAATATAAATATAAATATGTATATAAATATATATATAAATAATAAAAATAAATATAAATATATATATAAATATATATATATAATAAATATAAAATATAAATATAATAAATAGAATAAATATAAATATAAATATAAATATAATTATATTTATAAATATAAATATAAATATAAAATATACATATATATAAATATAAATATAAATATAAATATAAATATCAATAATATATGAATATAAATATAAATATAAATATAAATATATATATATATATATATATATATATATAAATATTAATGTAAATATATATATAAGTATAGGTATAAGTATAAATATAAATATAAATATATATATAAATATAAATATATATATAGATATAAATATAAATATAAATATAATATAAATATAAATATAAATATAAATATAAATATAAATATATATATATATATATATATATATATATAAATATAAATGTAAATACAAATATAAATATAAATATAAGCATAAACATTAACATAAACAAAAACATATATATAAATATAGATATAGATATAGATATCAATATAAGTATAAATATGAATATAAATATAAATATATACATAAATATAAAAATAAATATAAATATAAATATAAATATAAACATAAATATAAATATAAATATAAATATAAATATAAATATAAATATAAATAAAAAAATAAATATATATATAAATATAAATATAAATATATATATAAATAAATATAAATATATATATAAATATAAATATAAATATAAATATAAATATAAATATTATATATATAAATATAAATATATATATAAATATAAATATATATATAAATATTAATATAAATATAAATATAAATATAAATATATAGATGTAAATATAAATTTATATATAAATTAAATATAAACAAAAATATAAATATAAGTATGAATATAAATATAAACATAAATATAAATATAAATATAAATATAAATATAAATATAAATATATATACATATATATATATATATATATATTTAAATATAAATATATATAAAATATAAATATAAATATAAATATAAATATAAATATAAATATAGATATATATATAAATATAAATATAAATATAAATATATATATATAAGAATATTAATATAATATATAAATATAAATATAAATATAAATATAAATATAAATATAAATAAAAATATAAATATAAATATAAATATAAATATAAATATAAATATAAATATATATATATATATAAAATATAAATACAAATATATATATAAATATATAAATATACATATATATATATAAATATAAATATGAATATATATATAAACATAAACATAAACATAAACATAAACATAAACATATATATATATATATATATATATACATATATATATATGGATATAGATATAAATATTAGTATAAATATAACTATAAATATAAATATAAATATAAATATAAATATTAATATAAATATAAATATACATATAAATATTAATATACATATAAATATAAATATAAATATAAATATAAATATAAATACATATATAAATATAAATATAAATATAAATATATATATAAATATGAATATAAATATAGATGAAAATGTAAATGTAGATATTAATATAAATGTAAATATAAACATATATATAAATATCAATATCAATATCAATATCAAATATCAATATCAAATATCAATACAAATACAAATATAAATATAAAATATATAATAAAAATTAAAATAAATATAAATATATATATAAATATAGATATAGATATAGATATAGATATATACACTAATATTATTTTAAATATCTATATCAATATCAATATCAATATCAATATCAATATCAATATCAATATATATATAAATATAGATATATATATAAATATAAGTGTAAATATCAGTATAAATATATATAAATATAAATATAAATATAAAAATATAAATAAATATATATATAAATATAAAAATATATAAATATATGAATATAAATATTAATATCAATATAAATATAAATAAAAATATAAATATAAATATAAATATATATATATATAAATATTTAAATAAATATAATATAAATATATATATATATATATATATATATATATATATATATATATAAATATAAGTATAAATATAAATATAGATATAAATATAAATATAAATATAAATATTAATATAAATATGAATATATTATGAATATAAACATAAACATAAAAACAAACAGAAACATTAACATAAACATAAATATATATATAAATATAAATATAGATAAATATAAATATAAATATAAATATAAATATGAATATATATATATATAAATATAAATATGAATATAAATACATATATGAATGTAAATATAAATATAAATATAAATTATATATAAATAAAAGTATAAATATAAATACAAATATAAATATAAATATAAATATAAATATAAATATAAGTATATATATAAATATAAATATATATAAATATATATATAAATATAAATATATATATAAATATATATATAAATATAAATATAAATATAAATATAAATATAAATACAAATATAAATATAAATATAAATATATATATAAAATATGAATATAAACATAAATATAATTGTAAATGTAAATATAAATATAAATATAAATATAAGTATATATATAAATATAAATATAGATATAAATAGAAATAGAAATATGAATATGAATATAAATATAAATATAAATATAAATATATATATAAATATAAATATAAATATAAATATATATATAAAATATAAATATAAATATAAATATAAATATAAATATAAATATAAATATAAATATAAACATATTTATATATAGATATAAATATGAATATAAATATGAATATAAATATAAATATAAATATAAATATAAATATAAATATAAATATAAATATAAATATAAATATAAATATAAATATAAATATAAATAAATATAAATATAAATACAAATATAGGCATAAATATAAATACAAATAAAGATATAAATATAAATATATATATGTATATATATATATAAATATAAATATAAGTATATAGATATAAATATCAATATAAATATAAATATGAATATAAACATGAATATAAATATAAATATAGATATAAATATAAGTATAAATATAAATATAAATATAAATATAAATATAAATATAAATATAAATATAAAATAAATATTAATATATATATAAATATATATTAAAATATAAATATAAATAAATATATAGATATAAATATAAATATAAATATAAATGTAAATATAAATATATATATAAATATATATATAAATATAAATATAAATATAAATATAAATATAAATATAAATATAAATATCAATAAAATATGAATATAAATATAAATATAAATATATATATATATATATATATATATATAAATATAAATGTAAATATATATATATGTATAGGTATAAATAAATATAAATATAATATATATATATAAATATAAATATATATATAGATATAAATATATAATATAAATATAATATAAATATATATAATATAAATATAAATATAAATATATATATATATATATATAAATATAAATGTAAATACAAATATAAATATAAATATAAGCATAAACATTAACATAAACAAAAACATATATATAAATATAGATATAGATATAGATATCAATATAAGTATAAATATGAATAATAAATATAAATATATACATAAATATAAATATAAATATAAATATATATATATATATAACTATAAATATAAATATAAATATAAATATATATATAAAATATGAATATGAATATATATATAAATCTAAACATATATAAATATAAATTTAAATAAAAATATAAATAAATATAAATAAAATATAAATATAAATATAAATATAAATATAAATATAAATATAAATATCAATATAAATATAAATATAAATATAAATATATATAAATATAAATATAAATATAAATATAAATATAAATATATATTTAAATATAAATTAAAATATAAATAAACAATAAATATAAAATTTATATATAAAATAAATATAAATATAAATACAGATATGGATATAGATATATATATAAATATAAATATAGATATAAATATAAATATAAATATGAATATAGATATAAATATAAATATAAATATAAATATAGATATAAATATAGATATAAATATGAATATAAATAAGAATATAAATATAAATATAAATATAAATATAAATATATATATATATATGAATATTAATATAATATAAATATAAATATATATATAAATATAAATATAAATATAAATATAAATATATATATAAATATAAATATAAATATAAATATAAATATAAATATAAATATAAATATAAATATAAATATAAATATATATATATATATATAAATATATATATAAGATATATATATATAAATATAAATATAAATATATATATAAATATAAATATACATATATATATATCAATAAATATAAATATGAATATATATATAAACATAAACATAAACATAAACATATATATATATATATATATATATATATATATATATATATATATATACATAATATATATATGGATATAGATATAAATATAAGTATAAATATAAATATAAATATAAATATAAATATAAATATCAGTATAAATATAGATATAATATAAATACAAATATAAATTTAAATATGTATATGAATATGAATACATATATACAAATTTAATATTAATATAAATATAAATACAAATATAAATATGCATATATAAATATAAATGTAAATGTAAATATAAATACAAATATGAATATAAATATAAATGTATATGTAAATGTAAATATAAATATAAATGTAAATATAAATATAGATATATATATATCAATATCAATATCAATATCAATATCAATATCAATATCAATACAAATACAAATATAAATATAGATATAGATATAAATATAAATATAGATATAAATATAAATATAAATATAAATATAAATATAAATATAAATATAAATATAAGTATAAATATCAATATCAATATCAATATGAATATCAATATCAATATTAATATAAATATAGATATAAATATAAATATAAGTGTAAATATCAGTATAAAAACAAATATGAATATAAATATAAATATAAATATAAATATAAATATAAATATATATATGAATATAAATATAAATATGAATATAAATATAAATATAATATGAATATAAATATAAATAAAATATAAATATAAATATATGTATATATATATATAAGAATATATATATATAATATATACAAATATATATATATATATATATATATATAAATATATATATATAAATATAAGTATAAATATAAATATAGATATATATATAAATAAATATAAATATTAATATAAATATGAATATATTATAAATATAAACATAAACATAAAAATAAACATAAACATTAACATAAACATAAATATATATATAAATATAAATATAAATATAAATATAAAACTAAATATAAATATAGATGATGAATATATATATATAAATATAAATATGAATATGATTATAAATATAAATATAGAAATAAATATAAGCATAAATATAAATATAAATATAAATACAAATATAAATATAAATGTAAATATAAATATAAATATAAATATAAACAAATATAAATATAAATATAAATATAAGTATAAATATAAATATATATATAAATATATATATAAATATAAATATAAGTATAAATATATATATATAAATATAAATATAAATATATATATAAATATAAATACAAATATAAATATAAATATAAATATAAATATAAATATAAATATAAATATAAATATATGAATATAAACATAAATATAGATGTAAATGTAAATATAAATATAAATATAAATATAAGTATAAAATATAAATATAAATATTGATATAAATATAAATATAAATATGAATATGAAATATAAATATTAAATATAAATATAAACATAAATATAAATATAAATATAAACATAAATATATATACAAATGTAAATATAATTATATATAAAATTATAAATATATATATAAATATAAATATGAATATAAATATAAATATAAACATATACACATATATATATATATATATATATATATATGAATATAAATGTATATATATATATATAAATATAAATATATATATAAAAATATATATAAATATAAGTATAGATATAAATATAAATATAAATTTTAATATAAATATAAAATAAATATATATATAAATATATATATTAATATAAATATATATATGTGTATATATATATATATATATATGTATATATATAGATATGTAATATATAAATATAGATATAAATATATATATA
>NC_134789.1:11613621-11616121 GCF_046742065.1 Oratosquilla oratoria | reverse complement strand
ACACACACACACACACACACACACACACACACACACGCACACACACACACACACACACACACACACACACACACACACACACACACACACACACACACACACACACACACACACACACACACACACACACACACTCACGTCTAGGCTATTACCCTCAAGGGGTAGTAGTAAAACCCACTGCAAGTATCTATTTATGTACATGAACCAAAGAGATTTGCTTTGGCCCCAGCTATCCGAACAAGCAGGGCAAAGGTGGTTATTTATATTGCAATCTGCAAGTCTTACCTTTCTTAGCGCGGTCCACTCTTCGATAATTCTTTGCCCCACAATTTTTCAATTTCTTCGTGGAAATGGAGAACATGAATAAAAAATTATATAGATAAAATTGCTTCTGACCAAAGGAGCCTAAGAAAAGAAAAGAAAAAGAAAATCCTCAAATTTCTGCTAAATTGCTCCACAAAACAATGCATACTTACATTTCTTTTCTGCGTATATTTTTCGTGAACAATTGTACCCATTCCGAGAATTTTTTCTCGGCAAATGAACTTCTGGAACCCAAATCCACGCGTTTTATTTTTTTTTTTTTTGTAGACTTGATTAGATCTCTACTTAGATCTGTCGCCATGGTGTCGTACTTAACAGATTTTATAATGGCTGTCAGCTCCTTCTTGAAGATGGTTCACTGTTTGAGACGAAAAGCTCAGCGACATTTCTTCCGCAAACAATTATTTCCTTTATTTCGCTTTATTAACATTTATCTCACAAAATCTACATTGACTATATCCTCAGCCTCTCAATTTTGAAGTTTTTCTCACTCCATTCAGCACGAATTCAAAATTTCTTAAAGAATATTTTATTCAACTGCAAGAGAGATCGTTCAGACCCGGAGGCGTAAAAGAAAATCAGCTTGTAGATCTTCGATTCTGCCATCCGGTGTATAAAGAGGCGGTCCTTTGTGTAACAAAATGTATATGTATACATATATTCATGTGGTGTGGGCAGGATTTTCATCTACGTGAGCTGATTTGGTAGATTCCACAAGGGGAAGTCTATAAAGAGGAGCCTAGGTAGAGAGTAGCTGCGTTGATATGTTACGAGGGATTTTCCTGAAGGGAGATTCAGGGGTGGAAAAGATACGAATAGGAGGGCATAGTGTCCCTAATTTGGATAGACATCAGTAACCCTTACCTTCATAGCATGACAGGTTTGATTTTTTTTTTTTTTTTTCGTCGACTACTCCTCCAGAAGTTCTCCTAAGCTCTTCGTTCCCCTCCTGCCTCGACCCTCAAACTTTTCTCCGTTACCTTCTTATCGTCGACGGCAGATTCACTTTCGGAAGCCTCGCCTCCCTTCCTTACTTTTGTCTCTTGGAGTCTCCCAAGTTTCACTCTTCTCTTCCGGAAGAATTCCTCGACCTCTTTTTCTTCAACTCCTCCTCCTTCTCTTCCTCCTCCTCTTCCTTGTCCTCCTTCTCTTCCTCCTCCTCCTCTTCCACCTCCTCCTCCTCTTTTTCTTCCTCCTCTTCTTCCTCCTCCTCCTCCCCTCTTCCTCCTATTCTTCCTCTTCCTCCCCCTCGTCCTCCCCCTCTTTCTACTCCTTCTCTTCCTCTTCCTCCTCCTCCTTCTCTTTCTCTTCCTCTTCCTCCTCTTCCTCCTCTTTTTCTTCCTCCTCTCCTTCTTTTTCTTCCTCCTTCTCTTTCTTCTTCTTCATCCACCTTTCCTTCTCCTCGTCCTCTATCTCCTCTTTCTCTTTTTTCTCCTCTTCCTACTACTCTTCCTCCCACTCCTACCTCTACTACTCCTTCTCCTTTTTTTTTTAATATTCTTCGTTTTCCTCCTACTGCTCCTCATTTCTTTCTCCTCCTCCTGCTCCTCCTTCCCCTACTTCTCCTTTTCCTCTTACCTCTCCTTCTCCTTCCACTCCTCTTCCTTTTTCTCCTCGTCCTTGCATCCTTTTCTTCCTCCTCCTCCTCCTCCTCCTCCTCCTCCTCCTCCTTTTCCTTCTCAGCTTCTTTCACCTCCTCTTTCTAACTCCTTCCTCTTCACTCCCGTTCTCTTCACTCAACTCCCCCACTTCCCATATTTAATTATCTTTTTGTTTCGCATTTTTTCATTTGCTCCGTATCGCTTGACTAAATGATGTTATATGACAATACCTCCCACTTTTGCTTGCGTCGAAGGGGAAGAATTGTAAATGAGCAAATGAACATTACGAGCGACAATAAGGTTGCAATGCCTCTGTCACAGAAGGGTAGTCACTCCGCTAACGTTTGTGATAATGTTTGGGAGCGTTTTCGAAGAAATTATGTCTGTGTCTGCCAAGAAGAGAGAGGTTGACTCGAATTGACGTTTTTTATCTTATGGTTATTTATGCTTTTACTTTTGTTCACTCTACTCCTAGCCCTACTCCTCCTCTTCCTCCTCCTCCAACTCCTCCTCCTCCTCTTCCTCATCCTTCTCTTCTTTCTCTTTTTTATCTTCTTCCTCCTCCAACTCCTCCT
>NC_134789.1:11603621-11606121 GCF_046742065.1 Oratosquilla oratoria | reverse complement strand
AGATCTTTGGGTAAAGTAAAGAGCAAAAAGGGAAGTCTCAAGAGAAGATATAGGAAAGGAAAGACTTCTCGGAGGGGAAGGTGATGGGGAGAGGCGAAGCACTTACACCTGGAGGCGTTGAATAGCCGCGTCCAAAAACATCACTTTTGTCCTATACGCTTCTTGGACAGTCGGAGCAGGTAATTAATTGTCACTGCTTGGAATGGGAGAAAAGTAAGCGCAGGACTCGAACCCGTGAAAGACTTTGTTTAGATTTATTTATGAATCTGTTCATGTCTTACCTTTTTCTGTTTATCTTTTTTTTTTATTATTTGTTAAATTTGTTAACTGTAGGTTAATTTAGGGAAGTAGGGAAAATATCTGAAGGAAAGGGGAGGCCAGTAGGGTAAGGGGAATTTTAGGGGAAGTAGAGGTCAGAGGATGTAAATTATAGAGTAGGAAGAATGTGACCTGGCAAGGGAAAGAGAACCTCAGGGCAAGAAGGGCATATCCACCTTGCTATTGAGGTGGGTGATACGGCATAAAACACAAATTTGATAAATATATGAATCGATAAATAGAAATAAGAAATAAGAAATAAGACAATGAAAATAGAAATAATGAATTAAAGTGTTTGTACATACATACATACATACATATGCCAAAGGCTTTTTTCCTTTACAAGGGAAGTAGCATAAAAACCACTGCTCCCATTAAAAGGGCATAAAGTATTTGTAGTCTATGTAAATTAATTATTATAAAATAAACAAAACAAGAAGTAAAAAATCGATCAATAGAAATGAAAATAAGAAATAAGACAATGAAAATAATAAATTAAAGTGTTTGTAGTCTATGTAAATTGATTATCACAAAATAAAAAAAGCAATAAATAAAAAATGAATAGATAAATATATAAATCGATAAATATAAAAGAAAATAAGAAATAAGACAATGAAAATAATAAATTTAAGGGTTTGTAGTCTATATAGATTAATTATTACAAAATAAACAAAAAAATCAATAGATAGATATATAAATCGATAAATAGAAATGAAAATAAGAAATAAGACAATAAAAATATCAAATTAAAGGGTTTGTAGTCTATGTAAATTGATTATTACAAAATAAACAAAAAAGAAGTAAAAAATTAATAGATAAATATATAAATCGATAAATAGAGAAGAAAATAAGAAATAAGATAATGAAAATAATAAACTAAAGTGTTTGTAGTCTATGTAAATTAATTATTACAAAATGAACAAAAAAGAAGTAAAAAATTAATAGATAAATATATAAATCATTAGTTAGAAATGAAAATAAGAAATAAGATAATGAAAATAGAAATAATGAATCAAAGTCTGTGTAAATTGATTAATATAAAAAATAAAAAAGGAATAGTCTGTGTAAATTAATTAATATAAAAAATAAAAAAGGAATAGATAAATATACAAATCGAAAGATAGAAACAAAAAATGAGAAATAAAACAAACAAACAAAATAATGAATTAGAGATTTTGTAGTCTATGTAAATTAATTAATCAGTAAAAAAAACGTGTAGGAAGGATGGAGCTGCAAATGTTATATGTTTTTTGAAAAGAGTAGGAAATGTAATGACATTTTAAGAATTTCTGCACTGAAGATAATATACAGGGAAAGGTGAACGAAAAGGAGAACATGATATACATTGGAGGTTGGGATCTGGAAGGGAAGGGAAGATAAGGGGAGGAGGAAGAGGAGGAAGAAGATGTCAAAAAAGAGGAGAATGAAGAAAAAGAAAAGAGGAGGAGGAAGAAGAGGAGGAATAAAAGGACAAAAAAGAGGAGGAAAATGAAGACAAAGAAAAGAGGAGAAGGAGGAAAAAGAGGACAAAAAAGAGGACAATGAAGACAAAGAAAAGAGGAGGAGGAGGAAGAGGGGGAAGAAGATGACAAAAAAGAGGAGAATGAAGAAAAGGAAAAGAGGAGAAGGAAGAAGAGGAGGAATAAGAGGACAAAAAAGAGGAGGAAAATGAAGACAAGGAAAAGAGGAGGAGGAAAAATATTACAAAAAAGAGGAGAATGAAGACATGGAAAAGATGAGGAGGAGGAGGAGAAGGAAGAAGATGAGAAGGAGGAAGAAAATGAAAAAGAAGATTAGGATTACAAAGGCGGAGCATGCCGACAGGAGACCTTTTGGTTCAAAACCAGGTCAGATGCAAAAAATCAATCAATCAATCAATAAAATAATAATAGTAATAATAATGATATAATAATAATAAATAAAAATAGATTAAAAATAAAAAGAATGAGTAAATGAATAAATGAATAAATGAAATAGATAAACAGATAAATGAGATGAGACGATTCCATTCAACTGAAACGGGCGGACCCGGGACGAAACGAGACCTTAAGGGATCGGAACCCACGGGTCTTCCCTCCTCTCAGCCAAATGAAACTGAGTTTCGGCAGAATTAAATATATCTAGAGAATCACCTTGTTGAAAGAGTTAATGGAAGAAACCGTCTGACGAGGCTGAGGTAGAC
>NC_134789.1:11596121-11598621 GCF_046742065.1 Oratosquilla oratoria | reverse complement strand
TGGAGAGGATTACTGTTGGTGGACCAGAATCTACCTGAGGTTGAAGATTCAGCGGAGTAGAGTAATAGTAGTTGAGCTTTGGAAAGAGGAAGGACTCTGGTGGGGTGATATCTGGACTGTAAGGCGGTTGTGGTAACGCTTTTCGTAGGAACTTTGGAATCACATCTTTCACAATTCAAGCAGAACATGATGGTGCATTGTCATGGTGAAAGAGGATTCGACCATGCAGATGTCCTCGCTCCCCCCACCCTTTTTTTTTTTTTTTTTTTTTTTTTTTTCATTGACAGTTCTTTTTCCGTCAAGGAAGTTCACAAGTATCACTCCTTTTAATTTCCAGAACACTGTGGCTATCACTTTCTGAACTGACCTTTCTATTTTGAACTTGATTGATCCAGACGATCCACGTGGAAGCCATTGTTTGGACTTCAGTTTCTTTTCAGGATCATATTGGTAGATCCAGGTCTCATCGTTTGTAATCATTTGACTCATAAACAGTTCTTCATCAGCCTCATTTTTGCTCAGAATCGCCAATGAAGATCAGGTCGAAGAATCAGATAGTTTGGTCGCAACGCTTTTGGGATCCATCGCGCAGAAAGCTTGCTGAGTTCTAGATAGTCATGTAAAATCGAATTTGCTGAGTCATATGATATTTCCATGGACAAAGCTATTTGATTAACTCTTATTATTCTATCCTCTTCAATTAGATTTCTGACAGAATTAATAATTTGATAATTTTTGGATATTCTCAGTCGCCCGGCCAGAACATCATCTTCCAGGTCTTCTCTGACTTCTCGGAATCGCTGAAACCACTTGTAGACTTTTTTTTTTGTTTTTGTTTTTAGCATCATCACCATAAACTCTCTGCAAAGCCTCAATAATCTGCATCTCCTTCCATTCAAATTTCACCAAGAATTAAATGTTGGGTCTTGTCTCAGAAACCGCTAATCTCCATGGTTCAAAGAAAGCAAATTAGCTTAAGAGAATCCTCTCTTTGTAGTAGTCATTACATAACCAATTCCAAGTAACTGACAAGAAGATAAAGCTTCAGTGACGCGTGCTAACATGTTTTGTCTTGTCCTCTCCTGCTCGGATTCAAGCAACGGCAGTATTCCGCGAACCTTTTTGATCTCCCTCGTACATGCATTGAAGAAGTAGACAAGACATCAAGCAAGCACTCCAAATGATCAAGCGACCCCATTGTGGAGCAGTGATACGGGCTTCTGTGTTGATATATATATATATATATATATATATATATATATATATATATATATATATATATATATATATATATATTATATGTATATATATATATATATATATATATATATCTATATATATATTTTATATATATACAAATATATATATATATATATTTTTTTTTTTTTTTTTTTTTTTTTTTACTCGCCAATACTTAATACTTATTTTGTGTTTATTCAATTGAACAATAAAGGTTCGAAATGTATCCATATCATCACCTTTAAGGATTTTTTTTTTTTTACAGAATTACACAGAATTAAGATCGGGAGACAAAGAACGAAATGGGGAGACGTAACAAGGTGTGACATGAGGAAAGTCGGAGTGCAAGAGGAGGATGCAATGGATAGGAACAAAAGGAGAAGGATAGCTTGAGCGGCCGACTCTGCAATACGGTGGGATTAAGGTCGTATGAAGAAGAAGAAGAAGACAGAATTAAGATCATTGTCTAAGACCTCACATATGTTCTTAATTAATTATTTACTTGTAAGTTAACTTGAATACTGGCGGAGTTGAGATGAGCGTAAATCATTTTCAAAAACCAATTTTTAGCTGTAGATTTTTTTTCAGATTTTTTTCACTTGAATGCTGGCAGAGTTGAGCTGAGCAAAATAATTTCCAAAAACCAAAATCTTAGCTGTAGATTTTTTCTTTTAGACTTTTTCATTTTGTAGTCACATTAATTAAATGTTTACTTGTAAGTTGACTTGAATTCTGGCGGACTTTAGCTGAGCGTGAATAATCTACAAAAAAAAAAATTAGCTCTAGATTTTTTTCAGGATTTTTCACTTGAATGCTGGCAGAGTTGAGCTGAGCAAAATAATTTCCAAAAACAAAATGTTTGCTATAGATTTTTTTTTCATAGAATTTTTCATTTTGTACTGTCACCTCTTTTTACTCCTCCGGTCGTTTATTTCATGTCCCACTGGGTTACAAGTTTGAAAATGATCACAGGCTTCAGAAGGTTTGAGTTTTCATAGGGCTCTCTTTTGCAATACTTCTCTCTCTCTCTCTCTCTCTCTCTCTCTTTTCTCTCGTTAGTTACGAAAAAATATTCGACATACGCAAAGAAAAGTCAGAAAATGGTGATGACAGAGAGAAAGATGAAAATAAACAGCGATAGAACGAGATGATGGAAGAGGAAGAAGACAGAGGGAGAATAGTAGGAGGAAGAAGAATAGTAGGAGAAAGAGTGGTTGAATGAGGAGGCGAAGGACGAGGAAGAGGAGAGGAAGGGGGGAGG
>NC_134789.1:11586121-11591121 GCF_046742065.1 Oratosquilla oratoria | reverse complement strand
TATGTAAGTATGTATGTATGTATGTATGTATGTATGTATGTATGTATGTATGTATGTATGTATGTATGTATGTATGTATGTATGTATGTATGTATGTATGTATGTATGTATATATGTATATGTATATATATATGTATATGTATACATATGTGTGTGAATATATATATATACATATCTAAGCACCTCGTACACAATTCTTGTAAATCATAAAAAAATCTTTCTGAGGAAAATGCTGATAAAACCTTTAATGCAAAAAACCTGCTTGCTCTTCCTTTTCACGAGAATTTCGTCAAACTACCTCATATTCCTAAGACTTTCAACATTCAAGTAGCATTTAAGAACTCTAATACAATTAGAATTCTTTCAATTAAAAACTCTCCTTGTTCGGAAGAAGGATGTATCTATTCATTTCCATGAAAATTTTTAACAAATACTATATAGGTCAGACTGGAAAAAAAAATCAAAGTAAGGTTAAGACAACGTCAGGAGTGGTCAAGTGTCTAACGTATTATTTGTTCATATAAGGGATTTTAATCATTGCATTAACTAGGAGAGTGCCAAATAAATTGTTAGAAATAAGTAATATTTTACTATAAATATAATAGATTCCAGTCTGATTAAGGATACATTTGCCAACAACTTAAATTTAAGCCAAGGAATGTACAAAGTTGATCATTTTATTGTTAAAAAAATGTGGTGGCCCAAACGTCCGCTGCCGCGAACGGTATAGGTTAATCATGAGAGACTTCCTCACAACCTTTTCCTGTTCCCGTCCATGGCCTCCCACTTTGTATACATAATCATGTTTGTATCATCATTGTATGTACCCTGAGGATGTCTAAATAGACAAAAGCGCTCGGTCAATATTTTGTTATTTTCCTTGGCGGTTATTCTGCATATCTAGAATCACGAGTTTGTGTAATTTCTCATGCAGGTATGCATGTGTATGTATATGTATTATATATATATATGTATATATATATATATATATATATATGTATATATGTATATATATATATATATATATATATATATATATATATATATATTAACTAGCGCATAACATGGAGGTCCCCGTCTTCCAAGTTATAAGATAATTCATTTATGGCCTGTCTAACTCAATACAAGATTAATATTATAGAGTCGGCAGAATAAGATATTCAGCCCTTTGCCAGCATTTTTGATACTGAGATAATAATACTAAGTTTATGTGTCTGGAAAAACGTCCCTCAGTGATGCTCTGGGCAACACAAGGAAATTAAGGATGTTGCTTGTCCATTTATCACGAATTGCTATAACCATTCTCCCCCCTCCTCTCTCTTTCTGTCTCTCTCATTTCTCTCTCTCTCTCATTTTTCTCTCTCTCTCACTTCTTTCTCTCTATCTGTCTCTTTTTTTTTATTAGATACGAAAACTTCAGCCAGAAATTTTAAGAGTCGTCAATGAACTTATTTCCTCAAATTGACATCACTATATTGAAGGTTGAGTGCGTCTATATGCTGACGTCTCTTTTATCTCCTCATTGATAGAAGGAATGATTAATGACGAGCCCCCTCTTGCTTTCTATAGCAATTCTAGAATTCTCAAATATCTAAAACTTTGTTGTTCCCGTTCCTAGATGATGCGGCCAAAGTTCTGCTTCAGCAGGTTTGTGAAAAGTTAGACTCAATTTATGGTAATATCTCCGACGGATTGGCAGATGTTGCTATGCCATATAAGAGATTTTAACTTTCCTCAGACCCTCTGGAACAAGGCATAGATTTATTTCAGAGTTCTTTTTATCCATTTGTTGATATTTTTCATCTTTTATCTTATTTCTTATTTCTTTAATTCACGAGTTGTAGCCGCTTGATCGTTCGGGTCGTGGTTGGGGTCTGATATCCATGGTTGGAGTTTGCCTAAAGAAAATGTGATCTGCAAGATGCGTTACTTTATTGAGGAGATTATTGAATAAATTACAGTAACTTGTACAACACTGAATGGGTCCCAGTGAACAGATATACATTTTTATCAACCACAATACACTTTAATTCTAAGCCATCAACATCGAGAGATTGGAGGAGGCCAACATGCAGAAATTGAAACGTGGTACAACCAAGGACTCAAACCTGTGCTAGCACGTGACAAATGTTAGTGACTTAACCGATTGCGACCAGGTTCCTCTCTTGATGGCGCAATCGGTTAAGTCACTAACATTTGTCACGTTCTTGCACAGGTTCGAGTCCTTGGCTGTACCACGTTTCAATTTCTGTATGTTGGCCTCCTCGAGTCTCTCGATGCTGATGGCTTAGAATAGTGTATTACGGCTGATAAAAATGTATCACAGTAACTTGTTTAGCTTCACATTTTTTACAGGTGATTATAAGCCACGAAGCCAATAACATTTTACCTTTTCATTTCGGTAACTTTCTTTACAATTTACTCCATATTAGAGGTATTCAAATGGATGAAGGGCTTCAACGAGGATGATGCAGGTAAGGTTATCATATTAAGAAAGCACGCCAAGACTCAAAGCAATGGATTTAAATTGGACAAATTTTGATCCAAATAGGAAATAGGCAAAAACTGTTTTACCAGAACAGGGGGTAACAAACAGAATTGGCCTAGTAACCATATAGTAAGCTCTGAAACCATTGGCTGCATAAAAAAGATGGTTAGACAATTTTGTATGGTGATGAGAGATGATAATGGTCGAGGAACTGCATAGTGTAGGCCTTATGGTGTCTTGTAGTCTCCTTCATTCTTATATTGTTCTAATAGCCATGTAGTGAGCGCTGAAACTAACGGTTGTTTTGAGAGAAGATTAGATAAATTTATAGACGGCGATGATAGATGGTAATGGATATGGAACTTCCTAGTGTAAGCCTTATGGCCTCTTGCAGTCTACTTCATTCTAATGTTCTTATTACTAGCCGTTTCTGTTCACCTAAGATGCGGTTTCGTCCCTGTATGTAATACTTACCAAGAGAGGCCTTTACGTATATGATTAAAACCTTCTAATATGAAAAACGCACAATGATACCATGGCAGTGGCAACGACACTGACATCAAAGGCCATAACCACATCTCTTTTCTGAAGGAGAACTTAATCGACAAAAATATTTCCCTCTCCTTGATACATATATGTCCGTAAATATTTTTCTCTCTCTCTCTTAATGCGTAAATATTGCTTTCTAAAAATACAGAAAAAAAAAATCCGAAACATCACTGACTCCACAAGTTGATAAAAAAATCGTAATAATCTGATGGCATCAAATTAACATTTGTTCCGATATGCTGCACTCATCACAGAGCGTATGTAGGTGAATGAAAAAAAAATACTTCTGCGCATGTGCTATTGGATAAGGGCACTATTAGATTAGGGATACATCATCTTTGCGTATGTGTGCACACACACACACGCACGCTCGCACACACACACACACACACACACACACACACACACACACACACACACACACACACACACACACACACACACACACACACACACACACACACACACACACACACACACACACACACACACACACACACACACACACACACACACACACACACACACACACACACACACACACACACACACACACACACACACACACACACATACACACACATTATATATTATATACATATATATTATATATGTATATATACTGTATATATATATATATATATATATATATATATATATATATATATATATATATATATATATATATATATATACATATTTCCGTCTGGGGTATTGGGTGCATGTTATTGTGGCAAAGTAGCATGCACTTGATACTTTAGGGTCTAAATGGGGCGCCCCTACGGACCAGAGTCACACATCATTTTGTCTGTCATAGAGGAAAACTCTGTTCATAGAGAAATGATGACACTTTTATACTACGACTGTCCCTCCGTTATGCTGTTCCCCAACCCCTTATTACTGTCCTGTACCATTTCTCTGAATGTTCATTTCCTTTTTTCGCCTACCCTGTGGTGGGGGAAAAGAATGCTACCACAAAGTCTTCCCACTTGAGTCGTAAGAGGCGACAAAAAACGGGACGGGGGATAGGATTAGGAGTCCTGCTACCTGTAGCCCCAAAGGGGACATTCCTAAAAAATGTAAGGGCATAAGAGGGTCTAGGAGTTTTCCAACCAGTACCCTAAGGTTTGGCTCTTTTAATGTGCGTGGATGTGGTATATGAGAGTAAAAGGGAAGAGATAAGCAGTATGTTTGTGAGAAGAAAGATGGATGTGCTGGCTCTGAGTGAAACTAAAATATAAGGGAGTGGCAAATGTTAGTTTGGGAGTGTAGTTGGGAGGTTCTCAGGAGTGAAGAGGGGACTAGGGAGAGAAGGGGTGGCAATACTAGTAAGTGAAGAGATAGGTAAGCGTGTAGTGGAGTGGAAGGAGGTTTCATCATGGTTGATTTGGATGAAGGTAAAGCTGGGAAGGGAAATGTGGGTTTTTGTAAGTGCGTATGGGCCTGATAGTGAGAAGAGTGTAGAGGAAAGGGAGACTTTTTGAGTAGATTTAAATGTGTGTATAGAGGGATTAGGGAGAAATGCCAATCTAGTTGTATTGGGAGACCTTAATGCTAGGGTAGGAAGCGAACCAATAGACGGAGTGGTTTGGAAGTATGGAGTTCCAGGTAAAAATCGTAGTGCAGAATTAATGGTGCAGATGTGTCTTGAAAGAGAGTTGATGATAGCAAATACAGTGTTTAGGAAGAAAGTCAAGGGAGAGGGTGGTGGATGGAAGGGTGGCAGACAGAGTGTTAATGGACTATATAGTGGTGACCAGGAGTATGGTAGGAAGAGTTAAGGATGTACATGTTCTACGGGGAGAGAGTGGGGGAATATCAGATAATTTTTTGGTGGAAGGTAAGTTGAGAGTGGAGAATAGGTGGAGAAAGAGGAAAAGGGCAGAAGGTAGGGAGGTACTTAGAGTAAACTGCTTAAATGAGAAAGAAAAGGAGAATGAGTATAAGAAGAAGCTAAGAGGGG
>NC_134789.1:11561121-11568621 GCF_046742065.1 Oratosquilla oratoria | reverse complement strand
AAAGAGTAAGGCGAGTTGCGTCAATTGAATAAAATCGCCCGGCGACAGCCTGTACAGGTCAGAACCCCAACGTTGGCACCAGAGGCTCTCCTTGTGCTCTGGTGCCTCAGGTGTGTCTGAGTGCCGTCCTGGAAGGCTTTGTATGCTGCATTACGTCATGTTTGTTTAGCTTAAGCCATTCGTGCGTATTACGACACAGTGTCATAATGCTTTAGCTGAAGCTCTTGTATCTGATTCCTGAAGTGCTTGAGTACCTGTGTGCTTCCTTCCCCCCCTTCCCACCCTACCTCGCTACCCAGAAGGTGGGGACTGAGTTGAATAGAATAAACTGGCCAGGGTGATGAGGAAGGGATGACGAGGGGTATTTCCTTCAAGGCGTCGTCAGGCGATTTTTTCTCAGGGAAGGAAAGTCCCTTACACTCTCTTTATCATTATATACAATTTAAGTTCCCCCCACTTTTTTTTTTTTTTTTTTTTTTTTTTTTTTTTTTTTTTTTAAATCCTGTTTTTTCATGTTTCAACTCGTCCGGGGCGATTATTCATTCTATATTCACCAGTTTTTACCAAGTTATTTCATTCAGGTAAGGACCCATCACACACCCCAACCGACTTTGTGTTACGTGTTGTGCTTATGTGCTATACTGCTCACGTACGTTATCTTTGTGTTTCTTTATTGTCTCAGTGAGAACGGCTTCCATTACGGTGTTATCTCGGTGTTCAGAGTTCCACGAACACACAAGAGTTTATCTCCACGTTTATAAAAAAAAATCAACTTCAAAGGCAAACATTATCACTTAGTTTAATTGCTGGTCTTACCTATCGCAGGATGGCTGGAGGTAGTGAGGAGCACACACCAAGAGACGCTTCTTTGTCTCCCAAGTCTGTAATGGTGGCATTGAATATTCCTTATGTGTTGTACATACGTACTTGTAGTAGTGTGTATCTATTGTTGTACTGTATATTGATTTTATTGTTGCCATTGTTGTTGTATATTGATTTTATTGTTGCCATTATTGTTGTATATTGATTTTATTGTTGCCATTGTATATTTCCGTGTGCATTTTTTGTAATTAAACCATGCGATTTGTGTATTTTTTCCCACGAATCATAAGTGTCCCCACGCCAATCTTGGTTCTGCCTCCTAAGTGACCGCACGCTTGTATATGTAGTGCTTTACAATTATTAATTCATTCATATTCAGTGTTTCATTGACCACCACTATATCAAGTAGTCGTCTTTCCAGCACAAACCTTTCTTCTTTCTAAGATTATTTGCTTCCGTAAGGATAGAAGCGCCGGTAAAATACAGTCCAGCCTTATTTATCTATTTACATTGAATTAGAAATTATCCTTAAGCATAGTTAAATCAACTGGAGTTGTAAATAATGTAAGAAACAAAAATTCGATTGGAATATCTCAACTATATTTGTTTAGATCATAGCTCTCTCTTATTAGTACTTGTATTGATTGTACATTGTGCTATATTTCTTTATGTACCTGGGACTAAAAAGTGAAGGAGTAGAAGAAGAAGAAGAGAAAGAAGAAGACGATGACGACGATGATAACGCCGATAAGGGAGGAAAAGAAGAATTCGACGACAAAGTAGAAGAAGAAAACGAAAAAGACAAAGAAGTTGAAGATGAAGGAGAGGAAGTGGACGAAGGTGATGAACAAGAAGACATAGAAGAGGATGAAGAAGAAAACGAAGACGAACAAGGAAATAGAAAAGAGGAGGAAGACAAAGAGAAGTACTAAAAGGGGGAGAGAAAACGAAATAGAGGAAAAGAGAGAGAAGAATTGGAAAGAGTAGCAGTAGTGTTGACAGTAGATATGGAAGATGTTTCAAACATATTATTTTGAATCCCTTTTCTTTCTCTCTCTCTCCATCTTTGTTACCCCATTTGCTCCAAACCCGCTGTTTCCATTTACATTATATCTTGCATGTTAACAAATATACTTTTTGCAATTTTCCTAATTGCATGCACGGTGCTTACAAGATGAATTCGGTTTCGTAGCACAGATCTCATGTATTTACTTGCATAATCATTCGACATACATCTAATCATTTCTCTCCAGCTTCTCTCAGTGCCCGTACTTCTTCTTGGTTTAATTACGATAGCATGTGTGTGTGTTTGTATATGCACGTGTATGTATGATTATGTGGTCCAGGAAATAAACTGACCTTATTATGCATATATTTTAGCGCTTGCACTTTTGTTTATGTTTTGTCCTATTAATGTGGACGATGCTACGTTTGTGGCCAGGGTAGAGGAGGGTTTGAGATAGTTAGTAGCAGAGTTTGGGAGGGGACGTGAAGGAAGAGGGTGGAAGATAAATGTGGACAAAAGCTAGCTCTCTCTCTCTCTCTCTCTCTCTCTCTCTCTCTCTCTCTCTCTCTCTCTCTCTCTCTCTCTCTCTCTCTCTCACCACTCTCTCTCTCTCTCTCTCTCTCTCTCTCTCTCTCTCTCTCTCTCTCTCTCTCTCTCTCTCTCTCTCTCTCTCTCTCTCTCTCTCTCTCTCTCTTCCTCTCTCTCTCTCTCTCTCTCTCTCTCTCTCTCTCTCTCTCTCTCTCTCTCTCTCTCTCTCTCTCTCTCTCTCTCTCTCTCTCTCTCTCTCTCTCTCTCTCTCTCTCTCTCTCTCTCTCTCTCTCTCTCTCTCTCTCTCTCTCTCTCTCTCTCTCTCTCTCTCTCTCTCTCTCTCTCTCTCTCTCTCTCTCTCTTATTTTTATTTTTTTTAACCTTCATTACCAAACCCCATTTAAGAACACTGAAAATCGTTGTACCCGCTCTACTCCCTTATTTATTAGTTTTTCCTCTCAACTCTAGTCTCGTAGAAAATATGACTTATGACACTATAACACACTCGGTCGTGGATCCTACTGGTCTAGATATTACATAAAAAAAATTTAACCTAGGATTTTATTTTCTAGCGCTTCAAGACCTAATTCATTTCTTATGAACTGTATGTTATGTAGAATTCAGGTAAACATTACTTTTAATTTCTAATGAATAATTTCAGAGCTGGGCGCGTTCCTCGGTGCGTTCCTAGATGCGTCCTCTCGGTGTTCTGACTCTATATGTGTCAGTCAGGACACCTAGGGATGTACCTAGGAACGCACCGAGTAACGCGTCCAGCTCTGATTAATTCACCCTTATAGTAGTTCAACCTCCAGTGAATAACATTTGTGAAGTTAACTGTTCACAGAGGTGTTTAGTGTTTGAGCGTTTGTTCATCTGTTCTTTGAGGTTTGCAGCAAGTTGCAGGTCTGTACACGGCGTCATATCCCCTCGAGGGTTTCTCATAAGGTGAAGGAAATTGTCTGGCTGTTGGAGAGATAAACGGTGATATTCTTAAAAAAAAATATTTCCCTTCCAAGGATTTATACAAGATTTATATAAGGAAAATTTTATATAAGGAAATATATGCATATATATATATATATATATATATATATATATATATATATATATATATATATATATACATTTATATATATACATATATATATATACATTTAGACATATATATATATATGTATATATATATATATATATATATATATATATATATATATGTATATATGAAGGAGGGTTAGCAATAATCTCACCTCCTTGCCAACTGCTTTCTGGTGAGATATTTCTCTGGTGTCACATTATTCTTTATATTCGGTGAAGCCCTATATATCTATAGGGTGCCCAATGATCCACGCCGTCATTATTACGGTACCCCATGTATCTATGAGGAATTTCCCTGTTCGCCATCAGGAACGTGCCAGTTAGCTGTGGGTCCTGCTACTGTGTGAGCTGCTCTTTGTCTGATCTTTCATACAAAACCTGTTCGATATAGGTGACCCTGCAGAGATTTCCTCTCTATCGACATAGCTTTTGTAATCATTAAGATTCTTAAGCCTATCCACCACGTCAAGATGTCAACTCTCTCATATATATATATATATATATATATATATATATATATATATACATATATACATATACATACATAAACATATATATACATGTATATATATATATATACATATGTATATATATATATATACATATACATATATATATACATATATATATATATACATATATATATAAATATATACATATACGTATATATACATGTATATATATATATACATACATATATATGTATGATATATATATACATATATATATATATATATATATATATATATATATATATATACATATATATTTATTTATTATTTTTATTTTTTTAAGAATGCCACCATAAGATTCTTGCGGTGATATTCTTAAAAAAAAATCCCTTCTAAGGATTTATACTATATAACATTTATATAAGGACAGATTTATATAAGAAAATATATATATATTTTTTTAAGAATACGGGGAATTTTGAAGGAGAGTTGCCTGGGTAAGAATCGGAATGACAATATTTTTTTTTTGAAAGTCTCTCAAGAGAAAAATGTAATAAAATTAAATTAAATAAAGTAAATAGATAAGATGAAATAAGATGGAATACAGTACAATACAATCAGATAATTAAGGTAAAACAAAATAAAATAATATAAAATTAAATAACTAAATATATAAATACTGTTTAAGTATATTATTTAAGTAGATGAATAAATAGATAGGCAAATAAACAAACACTTAATATAAATTATATTTTAATCGTCTGAAGGACGAGCATTTTTTTTTTTTTTTAACATAATACCGAAAGACGAGGATTTATGTATCTACTTATCTAGTTATTTATTTATCATTATCTTTTTTACCAAAATACCGAGAGAGGGGGGGTAGTCACTGGAGATAAGGGTATTAATCTACGCTGTGCAATATTTGCCACGTGTACCAGGACCGGTCCTATGAAACTCGGGCTGCCAAGCTGTGATAACGCCGTTGGGATGCAATATAAACCAGCAAGTATTACCAGATTCTGGTCTGTCGCTCTCTACAGTGTTTCCAACGTAGTGATCACTGTTTTCCAGCGTATTTTGCCAGAGGATATATATACATATAGATATATATATATATATATATATATATATATATATATATATATATATATATATATATGTATATATGCATATGTGTGTTTGTGTATTTCATATGTATGTATGTATATGTATACGTATGTATAATATATATATATATATATATATATATATGCATGTATGTATGTATATATATTGTTAGAAATGAAACGCTGGACTCGTCGTAGAAAAGAGTTTATTCCGACATTTCGAACCACGTCCAGGGTTCGTCTTCAGGGATATACATAGGCATACAAAGGAAATCATGATATATCGGCATATATGACGCCCAGGGAAAGGTCTCCCAGGTGGCCGTTACAAACATTAAAATATGGCTCCTGGACTCCAGCTATTCTCGAATATATATATCTACATACATACATACATACATATATGTATACATACACACACACACATATATATATATATATATACATATATATATATACATATATATATATATATATATATATATATATACATATATATATATATATATATATATATATATATCGTGTTGTTCCTTTTCAATTTCTACAATTACACCAGAGTCACATGGCTCAGCTGTTACATAAATCAATATCAATTTTATAATATTAAACTACATATTGAAATCTAATTCATTTACAAGTGATTTGTCATCTAGGACGAATGAAATGCATTGGAGTTAGAATGTATTATCATTAGATATGATATATATATGATTTAAAATTTTGAATTTCATGACTTCTATTGAGAGAATTTTTCACAAAATTTCTAGTTCAGCAATGCCCTCTGAATATAGAAATAGCCACAAATTGCTGATCGATTTTGACAAAACACCTGCTATATTCGATTATATTGATTTACTTGATTTATTTATTTATGTACTTGTTCATTGTTTTGTTATTAATTTTCTTTCATTCTATTCGTTTATGTCTTTATCATCTATATATTTATTCGTTTACTTATACATTTTTGTTTATTATTTGAATAACTTTTTGCTTTGTTTCCTTAATTATTCGTTTATTCACTTATTTATTTGTTTATTTTTTCATTTCCTTATTTATATATTCATCATTCTTTGACTCATTCACCAGTTTTTGACCATTGTGCTACATTCAACATAAGTAGATAAAGGAAAATATTTTTCTCCAAAATTAATAAAAACAACTTATGTTAAACAGAACAAATACTTTAAAGGAAGGGGTGGGGGATTTTTAACCCAACAAACTCGTGAAACAACGCATCATTCAAGCTACGCAGCATATTTATTTAACACAGTGAACCAAGAATATTCTGAAACCTATGGCTAAAAATGATAAACATGTTACTCACATTTAATCCAAATCTCGGTTAAGATTGATTTTTTTAACTAATTAATACCAAAAGGGGCCCTAATTATGAATGAAACGTTCGGTGTCAGTCAGCTGGACAGGGAAAAAATCGAGATTAAAACTTAACCCTGTTAAACCTTTGAAAGCTCCTTGCTAACTTAGTTCTGCGGTGAAGGTTGCGGGGGCGGGGGTGGGTGGGGATTTAGATGGAGTTCCCTCAACTGAACAGAATTGTTTGGCAAAAATAATAATAATAATAAACAACTCATGTTGTGAAATAAGCAAAAGGGTTAGAATGAGTTTTAGAATGTTGCTTCAGTCCTTCATATCGTATGCGATTAAAGAGAAAATATTCTACAAATCAACTTTTTTTTTTCATAAAGGGACGCAGCACAACACAACACAACACGCGTAAAGCGTCCTTTGTGTAGTCACCTTTCACCTGGACATCATTAAAAAAGCATTTTTCCCGCGTACATGCATTTCATGAAGTTCTGTTGCAGAACGGTAATTGAAAAATGCATCCTGTTTCGTTTTATTTCTTCGAATGAGCCCAATTTGCAACCACAATAACACACATACAACCCAAACACGCGGTACTTGCTGTGCCCCTGTTTCTATGCATCTACTGGCGATGACCAGGATATCCGCATCGTCAGCCACACGAGGATATTCGTATCCACATTGTCAACCATGAATGCGGATGTTATGCGAATATTATGTGGATGTTATGCGGACGTTTTGGCACTGTCTTCATACCAAGAAATTTTGTATAGTCACTGGCCATCCATCCTCATTATGGGTCATTATACCCACGTGTTTGCCGTGCATGGCATCCCAGTAGGGACTGAAGACGGGAGTTCTGGAGGATGAGTGATGTCCCAGTGTTGTGGTTACAGTGAAGTGTCCACCTGGGACTAGTAACACACCTCTTCGGTCATCTATTCAGGCCAAGATAGGGCCTTCCAGTGGAATGTCGACGTGAGTATCAACAGGGGTTCCAGGCAGCTTATGTTGATCTCAAGAAGGCGTTTGACTCGGTGTATCGTGGGGTGTTCTGGAATCGCCTCTGGATTCGTGGGTTTCCTGAACAGATTTATTGAGTTAATCCCGGGCTTGTACTCTGGGACGTAGAATGATGTAAAGTATGCAGGGAGCG
>NC_134789.1:11541121-11548621 GCF_046742065.1 Oratosquilla oratoria | reverse complement strand
AACAGATGATGAATATAGCCTATAAGAGGGAATTCAAGGGGAGGAGTCCAGCGCCCCAGGCCTAGCCCCCACGGCATAGTCATGGCGGCGAGCTGGGGATGAGATATATATATATATATATATATATATATTTATATTTATATTTATATTTATATTTATATTTATATTTATATTTATATTTATATTTATATTTATATTTATATTTATATTTATATTTATATGTACAACACTGGGTCACAGTGAACACATTTACATTTATCAATCACAATTCACTTTAATTCTAATCCATCAACATCGAGAGGCTCGAGAAGGCATACATACAGAAAATGAAACGTGGTACAGCCAAGGACACAAACCTGCGCTAGCACATGACAAGTGTTAGTGACTTAACTGATGTTTTATATATATATATATATATATATATATATATATATACATATATATATATATGTGTGTGTGTGTGTGTGTGTGTGTGTGTGTGTGTGTGTGTGTGTGTGTGTGTGTGTGTGTGTGTGTGTGTGTGTGTGTGTGTGTGTGTGTGTGTGTGTGTGTGTGTGTGTGTGTGTGTGTGTGTGTGTGTGTGTGTGTGTGTGCGTGTGTGTGTGTGTACACACACACGCACACACGCACACATATATATATATATATATATATATAAATATATATATTCTATTTTCTTCCTTTAGAATATATATATATATATATATTCTATTTTCTTCCTTTAGAATATCAATCAGATGTAAAGCTTTCTTCAAATGACATGACCACTGTAAGTTTTACGGTAGCTCGAAAATTGTAATATTGTTCCTAATGATATTAGCATTTCAACAGCACTCCAATAGCACTCCAGCAGTATTCTAACATCAGTTCAATCATTGGGAAACTGGAAATAAAGAACACAGCGTGACGGAAACCAGAACAGAATTCCTAAAATACCAGTCGATAGGGAAAAAGATGATGCGTTGATATAGACCATGGACTAAAATCTACTGTTTCCAAATTTGCTGATGATACAAAACTGTGCGGAGTGGCAAATGATCACTCAAACCAATTAGATATTCAAGAAGATTTAGATAAATTACAGCAATGGTCTGAGAAGTGGCTAATGAAATTTAACACAAGTAAATGCAAGGTAATGCACATAGGTAAAAATAACAGTAAGTACGATTACAAGTTATTTGGAAATTCGTTAACAAAAGTGGATAGTGAAAAAGATCTCGGCGTAATTATCAGTAACGACCTCAAATCATCCAAGCAGTGTATTTCAGCCTCTGAGAAAGAAAATAAGATTCTAGGACTGATTGCGCGATCTTTTTATTTCAAAAGTCCATCACTCATTAACAAGCTATATAAATCGTTAGTTCGTCCACATTTGGAATATGCTGTTTCCGTATGGTCACCGAATCTCATTAAAGACATTGACAGATTGGAAAGAGTACAACGGCGAGCCACAAAACTGATTCCAAATATCAAAAATAAATCATACGAAAATCGACTAAAACATATGAATCTGTTTTCCCTAAAAAAGCGTAGACTCAGAGGTGACTTGATACAGGTCTTTAAAATTCTAAAGGGAATTGACAACATCAAAAGTGACCAAATTTTTACATTGAATGAGAATCAGACAAGAAACAATGGTCTCAAACTGTCCGGAAATAGATTCAATTTGGAAGTAGGTAGAAACAACTTTGCCAACCGTGTAGTTAATGAATAGAATAAACTTCCTGCACAGGTAGTGCAATGTAGTTCAGTTCGAAGCTTTAAGAATCATTTAGATAAATACCTAAGTAAGATGCTGTAATGATTATAATTTATCTTATATTATTTGTTTTTGTTTTGTTATCATTTGTCTGTCTGATTTTTATTTATCATTAGTTATATGTCAATTTATTATTATTTACTATTTACCTGTTTGTTTATTATTTAACTATACCTATGCATTTATTTATGTATTTTATTTGTTATTTACATTATCATAGTTTTTATTTATTATTTTATCATTAATATGATTAATTTTTTTTCGCATCCGACCTAGATATGGATCAAAAGGTCTCCTGTCGGCATGCTCCGCCTTTGTAATCCTTTGTAATCCTTTGATATTGTTCTATGATTTGTGCTTATTCGTGTTGGGTCACAGAGAACACGCTGATCATTCCCTCATCGTTATTGATTGGTTGATTGGTTCAGCGACGAGAGAGTCTGGCTCCACGGGGGAAAAGGGTGTGAGTTATGGTTTGCTGTTCATGTATAAATTTGCATCCCCCTACACCTATATACGGACACACACACACACACACACACACACACACACACACACACACACACACACACACACACACACACACACACACACACACACACACACACACACACACACACACACACACACACATACACACACACACACACACACACACACATATATATATATATATATATATATATATATATATATATATATATATATATATACACACGACTCGTGGTGCAGTGGTAGAGTTCTTGGTTGCCACTACTGCGGTTCGGGTTCGAATCCCGTCCAGGGCTGAAATAATTTCAGTATGGCTACGCTGTGAGTCGTTTATCCAACTCTCGTGGGCGGGGAGTTGGGTGTGTGTGTGTGCGTGTAAGGTCAGCATTACCCATAGATCGGTCATATGTGAGCTCTGAGCTCTCTTCCGGGAGGTAAATAGCTGTCGATCACGAGTCCAACACGTGATCTAAGACCATGGTGAATCACACACACACACACACACACACACACACACACACACACACACACACACACACACACACACACACACACACACACACACACACACACACACACACACACACACACACACATTCATCTCTGACCAAGCCTTTCTTTCCCTTCCCTTATACTATCTATCCATCTCTTTCTCGGTCTGCCGCTGCCACTCCTCCCATCCACCTCCATTTCCATGACAACCCTAGATTCAAGCAGCTTCCGTCCGACGCACCGTTTGTTCAATCCCATCCACTAAACAAGAAGAAGCCTACAATGGGGCATCTCACCCTTGACACCCATATCCCTCAACCTTAACATAATAGATTTCATGAATGATTCAGATCAGTGACTAAAGCTGTTCAGAACAGGATACAGACGTTAGACGTAAAACTCGTAACAGGTGTTTAAGGTGTAATGAGTGTAGACGCAAAGGGTAAGCGAAAATGGGTTGGGAAGAGTGTGTTGATCTACCGTTGAGGCCAAAATTACAGTTTATATAATGTATACATGATTCATAAAGACCACATTCAGCTATATTTCTATCACCTGCTACCATAAAATAATTGAAAAAATAGACTGCTCAAAACAAAGCCAG
Source organism: Oratosquilla oratoria (assembly GCF_046742065.1). Taxonomy (NCBI): domain Eukaryota; kingdom Metazoa; phylum Arthropoda; class Malacostraca; order Stomatopoda; family Squillidae; genus Oratosquilla; species Oratosquilla oratoria. The sequence continues at coordinate 11,545,274 of NC_134789.1, read as the reverse complement.
AATGTTAACAAGCTAAATCCAAAAATCTCCAATTATTTACATACTTCGTAAACGAAAATCCTTCCCACATACCACATCATATGAAATCAGGTCAGGTCAGGTAACATAACATAGCATCATGTCAGGTCACCTGACGTCACATCACAGCACGTTATGTCACATCATATAGCATCATGTCAGGTCACTTGACGTCACATCAGATCAGGTCACATCACGGCACGTTACGTCACATCACATAGCATCATGTCAGGTCACCTGACGTCACATCACATCAGGTCACATCACGGCACGTTACATCACATCATGTAGCATCATATCAGGTCACATGACGTCACATCACATCGTGTCATATCACGTGACGTCACGTCACGTCACTGATCCCTGAAGTCTATGCATGATTCATCGGGGCTACATGCAAGAAACATAACGAGCTAGTGAGATAACATAAAAATGAAAGACAGAGCAAGAGACTATAAGGCCTACACTAGACAGTTCCATGTCTATAGTGTCAGCGCCCACTACATGGTTACCGAGATGTCGAAGGTGCGTCTGAATCCAACCAGAATAAAGACTTTGAAGTCCACCACGGAAATGAAGGAGGACTTGACGCTCCCAGATGACGTCATGTGGTCGAAGAGTCAAATTGAACAGTTCACTTGTAACTGTAATTACACACCAACTTCTGAACTAATTGAGTAATTGCGTGGTTTAATTATGTGCATGGAAACTCAAGCGATACTTGGTGCTAGTGATAGGATACAGGCTAATTGAACCCACTTTCCTCATACCAGTTCGGTCGTGAATGGTATCCGGTGACTACCACTTGCCTTGGCTATGGGAGTACGATGACTCAGCCCGAATGGTAGGTGGCTTATATAGACACAAAAAGAATCTTTTCAGTTGTTTAACCGCATGTTACACAAGGAAGATATTACCATGTCCGTTAGTTCTCCCAAGCGTAGGCAGCTGTGTAATCAATTTTTATTTATTTATCTATTTCATTGTTATTTTTTGTTTCACAATTTTTTTTCACTATTTCCTCGCGATGGGTATTTTTGCACCAATTATTTTTTAATATATATATTTTTTGTCATGTGAAACTCTAGGTGGGTTGAAATTTTGCTTGTGGCTGTACAATCACTGGCAAAATTTCTAGACTAAGATTTCACCGCAGACCAGAAGAAGTGCACAAGGCATGAATAGGAGTAAAAAGGTTTAAGTTAATTTGATATGATTTTAACTGTCTTGCTGCATAGTAGGCTTCCCACGCCTGAATAAAATCAACTAGCGCCGGAAGAAACAAATGCTTAAAGTCTTTAATGGGAGAGAATGTTTCGAAAATGTCAAATTACCTTGTTTAGTTTTCATCCCTACTCCTGTACAGTAAATGGCTTTTAACAAGGTTGATTTGTTTTAGATTAAATTGTGGCTTTAGAAGAGCACAAGACGTCCATTTCATAACTAGAGGCATTGGATAAAACGTTGAGGACACTCCCATGGTATAAGAGATGTATGGAGATACGTGATGGCAACGGTACAAGTGTTCTTTAGCTTGACATGACACAAGCATTGTGGGTTGAAGCTTTGTACGCAAGAGATCACTTCGGAGGGAGTATTTGTCCAGGCCCACGTAAAGGAATAAAGTATCAGAGGACACTACTCCCGTATGCATTGGCCCTCTCCTTTGGCACTGTAAACAGCGCCAGCCTCACTTTGTATGGGAACACTGCTAACGTAGCATTTGGGGACAAAAGACCACTTTTTTCCGTGGGAGGTCGTATCATGTTTCGAAATGTCCTCCTACCTCAAATCATGAGAGACCTGATCATCGTGTGCTTGGTCACTATAGCTAGAAATACTGAGCCAAATGTAGGAACAAAGAGAACGATAAACATTACGACGAATGATGCAATAACCATGGATCAAATGTCCGTCCTACCTTGCACAGTGAATAGCTTGGCTTTCTGTATCTGTTTCTGATGATTGAGGCTTGTCCAGTGAAACAGAAGACTCAAAGAAACGAAATCGATGACAAATTTGGGGGGAAATTAAGGCGTTTCAGATGTCAGCAATGCTTTTCAGAATCATATGGAGTAGCGCCTCGATCTCTGTCCAGTTAGGTATACGATAAGTAGCATAACAGGCGAAGCAAAGATTTTATTTGTAACCAGGGGACAAAGTTCAGAGCGCGAGAGAATTGTGTAAAGCAATGACTAAGTTATTGATATGTGTATTTGTTAGTTTTATTTATTTACCAGTTGTATTATACGGGAATGGACTTATGCTCGTACTGACCCTTCTTTGTATCTTCCAGCATCAAGTTTGTTCTTAAATTCTTGTATAATTTTTGCACACAATATTACCTCATCCAATTTGTATATATATATATATATATATGTATATATATATATATACATGTATATATACTGTATATATATATATATATATATATATGTATATATATGTATATATATATATGTATATATATATATATATATATATATATATATATATATATATGTATATATATATACGGTCTAGCGATGACTCGGAGCTACCTGTAACACAAGTATGCTAATAGGCGAGAAAGAAATACTCTGAATAATTGGCTCGCCGAAACTGTAGCCAACTCCCACTCACCCCCTTCACCAACAAAGGTTTGCACCACGCAACCTCCCCCCCCCCCACAAAAAAAGAAAGAAATTGCCAGAAAGGGAGCTAGATGAGTAGCAGCCAAGTAAGGAGAACAATGGATGTCCTCCGGTTACATCCAGTTCCGGAAACACAAAGCAAAGACTCTTCACCTTCCCGGAGGCCTTCGTTCCGGGGGCTTCTGGTGTCCCGGTTCAGGTCCGGCGGAATCCCCGGAATTGTTGGACGTGGAACGTGAGAATCGGGTTCAAGTTTCGGTGCACTGTGATGGACCCATTGGTTGCAGTAGTCATGGATATGTATACTTATGTACACACGTGTACACACACTTACGTACACGTATGCGTACACTTACAACTATACATATACACATACATGTACACACGTATACACACACTTACATACACGTATACGTACACTTGCAACTATACACACACACATACACACGTACACATACACATTCCTGAACAAATATACAGAGGCACGTACGAGTATAAACAGCAGACATAAAGAGATTACTCAGACAAACAAACAAACAGACAAATACGCATACAGAGAGACAAACAGACAAATAGGAAGATAACAAACAGGGCAGATAGACACACAGAAAGGACGACAGACGTACAGACAGACAGTCAGACGGAATGAAAGTTTAGACAGACATGCAAATATGGAAGCAAGTATATGAAGGTAGAGATTGTAACAGACAGAGAGGTTGACACATAACAGCAAAGACATACAGACAGATAAAGGGTCAGGCAGACTGTCAGGTAAACAGACAGGCGGACAGGTTTAAAGGCAAGTAGACAGACGGGTAAAGAGACAGATAGACAGTCAGTCAGACGGGCAAAGAGTGAGACGGAAAGATAAACAGACAGGTGGGTGGACAGACACCCAGCTGGCAAAAGGGGCACATTTCACGAACTTGTTGCAATTCTTTATGCATATTTGTGCTCCTCTTTCTGGGCAAAGAACTTACAAGTTTTTCTGCGTGAGTGAGTTTGTGTATGTTCACATTTGGCCAAGTGGAGGGAAAAGGAGAAGGAGGAGGAGGAGGAGGAGGAGGAGGAGGAGGAGGAGGAGGAGGAGGAGGACTGCCAGGTAAGTGGGTGGGTTGTTGGTTTGGGTTGAGGTAGATGGTTAGGTGGAATTTTGGTGTGGGTGTGGGTGGATGTGTGGGTGGATGTGTGGGTGGGTGTAAATAGACAGGAGAATGAGAAGAATGATCGTAAGCGAGAAAGAAAGAAAAGAGAGGGAGAAATAGGTGCATATGTATATATATATATATATATATATATATATATACCCCTTGTCACCACTGTCACTTAAATTTGACTTGTAATATCACTCGTCTCAAGGCCCCTTGCCTTCTTTTTCCTGTAGTCTCACTATTTTCTAGGCCCCGTGCCTAGTTCTCTCGTCCTTTGGGTTAATAAAAGGGTGGTGAATTTTCTTTCTTCTTTCACTGTAATTTCACCTTCTGCTTACACTCGGGATCTCT
>NC_134789.1:11521121-11533621 GCF_046742065.1 Oratosquilla oratoria | reverse complement strand
TATAGTATATATATATGTGTAGATAAAGATATATATATGAATATATATAGACAGATTTATATATGTATATATATATATATATATATATATATATATATATATATAAATATTTTTATATATATATCTATATATGGAAATAAACTCTCCTTCGTGCCACCACGGTCTTCGTCTTATAAAAAAGAAACCGCTCAGGCGAGGGTTCGAATCCCAGTAGGAGAGTATATTTCCAAGTGTCATGACACAAAAATACATATATATATATATATATATATATATATATATATATATATATGTGTGTGTGTGTGTGTGTGTGTGTGTGTGTGTGTGTGTGTGTGTGTGTGTGTGTGTGTGTGTGTGTGTGTGTGTGTGTGTGTGTGTGTGTGTGTGTGTGTGTGTGTGTGTGTGTGTGTGTGTGTGTGTGTGTGTGTGTGTGTGTGTGTGTGTGTGTGTGTGTGTGTGTGTGTGTGTGTGTGTGTGTGTGTGTGTGTTTGTATGTGTGTTCATGTTCATTTAATGTAGGTGCAGTGTTACGTCCCGCAAAAACAATGTGGACGAGTTCACCAGGTGAAGGACAATTTGCCCCAAATTGGGCAGAGATGGGATGGATGAACCTTAACTGTAAAACGAGACTTTGAACTATTGGCTCCAGTAATGATCTTGAAACTTAACAAAAGCATAGGGAACGTCAGCGTTGTCAATGGATACAGGAATTCGTTTGTTTTGTTCTCTTTTATCTTTTTATTTTTGTGTTTATTTATTTATAATTTCCTTCCTCCCTTTTATCGGCTTCCCTGTCTCCCATCTTCACTCCTTCACTCCGTCTTCTCATCCTTTTTTCCTCCTTCTCTCTTTCCATTCTTCTCTCTCTCTCTCTATTTCATACCATTATATGACTCGCACGATTGCGTCGACATCTTCCACGTCACTCATGCAAGCTTCTCTATCTCATCTCTCCGCTTTCTGTCTGGTCTCCCTCTTGGACGTTTTCCATTCCCACGTGCAGCTTCCGTGAAAGATGATTTGATAACCCCGTAGACTTTTTGACCGTGGACTCGTGGTGTTTCTATTGGTCTTTCAATAATGCAGCTGCCTCCTTGCAAAGCGTCTCATCCAGACAGTGATATAAGGTAAACGTTGGTAATATAAGAAAGGCAAAATAGTTGAGTGATAGATAGATGGATGGATGGATGGGTATGTGATGGATGGAGGCTGGACACCTCGTTTATGAGAAGAAGGCCTATTGGTATATGTATGTTTGTAATATTCATAACAGGAGCAGAGTATTGATATTAGGCTTCCGTGATCAAATGATAGTCCCAGTTCCTAAATCGAGGCTAGATTGGTGATCTACCCGATCTCCAATGTAGCCTAGGTTCTTTAAGAACTGACTAGTCAAAACATCAATCCTTCCATGTTCTGGTGGTACACATAAGGTAAGAACCCAAGTTTGGATGCGTCCGTAGCCAAGGTTCTTTAAGATCTTACTAGACAGAACATCAATCCCTCCATGTTCTGGTGTTACACAAGAGGTAAGAACCCAAGTTTGGATGCGTCCGTAGCCAAGGTTCTTTAAGATCTGACTAGACAGAACATCAATCCTTCCATGTTCTGGTGGTACACAAGAGGTAAGAACCCAAGTTTGGATGCCTCTATAGACACCTGTGGTTAGTGTCACCACCGTAACCGCTGCAGTACCGTGGTGGAGAGTATTAGTTCTTCTTTGCTAAGCTTCAAAATTATTCTGTTTAGCTTGGAGATCAGAGAATTTCTTTAAAAGGTCATAAGATCCCCCGTTGTACAAAAATTCGGTCTTTCTTCAGATGTAACAAAATATATGAATCGTGTTAGAATATATTAAATTTCTTCTTTATTTTCATTATCATTGACCCCGTTTATTAAGATCATAATTTCACCCAAGGGCAAGGACAGAAACGATGAGGTTATATTGAGGTCTGTAATATACATACATATACCAAAGGATTTCTTTCCCTTACAAGGGAGGTAGCCAAAAAAAATGCATAAAAACCACTCCCACCCATTCCATCCCCAACATACTCCACTCCCCTCCACCCTCTTCCATCCCTCTCATCTTGGCACCTCCTAGATGACGGGTCATCCCTGTATCTCGCCCACTGTAACAAAAAATATAAATTTTATCAGAGTATCCCAAATTTCTTCTATATCTTTATTATCATTGACCCCGATTATTCAGACCAGAAGTTGACCCAAAGTCAAGGACAAAGACGATAAGGTTATTTTGAGGTCTGTAACAAAAAATATAAAGCTTATCAGAGTATCCTAAAATTCTTCTTTATCTTCAGTATCACTGACCCCGTTTATTAAGACCATAAGTTGACCTAAGGTCAAGGACAGAAACTATGAGGTAATGTTGAGGTCACGGGCTCGACGCCCGAGGTCACATTTCGTTAATCATTCTTCTTCTGCTAAGTAGTGAGTTGTTTTCAGTCGTGTCGCGTAGTAATGCCGACCGTTCGAGTCTAACAGCTATCGGTGCAATGAATATCCAAGCACAGAGGGCAAAGGTTGTGACCTTAGCAGCAGTTATGTGCCTCATGGGTGGATTCCTTACTATATAACAATTTTGTATTTTCTCATATACATTAACATATATGGTAGAACTTTTTTGTTGGTGTAGTCCCCCCATAATCTCCATCTCCCATCCTCATCCCCCACCACCATCTCCCCACCTCTACACCCCCTCTATACTGGAGACCCCCCTCCCCTTCTCCCCCTCCCCCTCCCCCTCTCCCCCTTCCCCTCCCCTTCTCCCCCTCCCATCCCCCTCTCCCTCCCCCTCCCTCTCCTCCCTCCCCCTCCCCTCCCCTCCTCCTCCCCTTCCCTCCCCCCTCCTCCTCCCCTTCTCACTCCCACTCCCCCCACTCCCTCCCCCTATCCCTCCTCCCTCTCCCCTCCCCCTCCCCCTCTCACTCACTCCCCCTTCCCCCCCCACAACCTTCTTGGCTGAACCCAAATTCCTCTGAACTCGAAACCAAAACTTAAGAACCAAATGAAAATGGCGCATAAAACACAAGGTCCGTTTATCGTCGTCCCGCTGCACCAGCCAGCTGCTAAGACAGCTGCTTCCTGTCGTATTACAGCTGCATAATGCTGTTCTGAAGCTGCTTTATGTCAGCTCGCCCCGCTGCCTGGGCTCTGTCCTGTGTCTGTCAACTGAATGCCTTAAACCCTTCAATACAGTGACATACTGCTCTTTTGAATATATATATATATATATATATATATATATATATATATATATATATATATATATATATATATATATATATATACTACCCGAATTACCCGGGCGTTGCTGCGAGTTCGTGAATGATCCCTAACCTAACCGTACCCCACCTAACTTTAACCCTTAACCCTAACCAAAATATTTTTAATGAAATGTAGCTTTAAACACTCCCCTTCCCAGGTGTGTGCCTCCCCCCACCCCCGAAGGTTGGGAAACCCTAGTTTGAAAATACATGCATACACAAACACAAATATTTTATGGACACATTCTTTTGCGTACGTATGTGCATGTGTGTGTGTGTGTGTGTGTGTGTGTGTGTGTGTGTGTGTGTGTGTGTGTGTTTGTTAGTGTGTGTGTGTGTGTGTGTGTGTGTGTGTGTGTGTGTGTGTGTGTGTGTGTGTGTGTGTGTGTGTGTGTGTGTGTGTGTGTGTGTGTGTGTGTGTGTGTGTGTGTGTGTGTGTGTGTGTGTGTGTTGACAATAAATGTCTACAGCTAAAAGGTGAAGAAATGTATCTCGTTTATTCATCTTCAGAATATATATGGTTATAGGGTTTTATCTGCAAAAACCTAGGAGTAGTTTGTGAATAATCAATTTCCGTTCGCACTAAAATTAAATGAAAATAACCAACATTTCAACATTTGGTAAAATTATACAATCATTTTACATTTACATGCTTTCTTCTTACAAAACCTATCATGGTTTGTGGCACCAATAATTTCACAAATATAAATAATATTTATGGACACATACAGTGGCTTTTTTAATCATTAATTCTTTTATCACAAAAATGCTAGGCGACTTATGGGGACACAAAATGTGCTGAACAAAGGCCTCCCTCATAGCATTTCATGAATCATACGAACATGCCATCCTCTGCCATATCACTCCTGCAAACTTCTCGATCTCGTCTCTCCACCTTCTGTCTGGTCTCCCTCTTCCACGCTTCCTATCTCGCGGCGCCCATTCAGTTACACACTTGCTCCATCGCTCATCAGTCGTTCGCACCAACTTACCTGCCCAATTCCACTTCTTCCCCTTCACTGTCTCCACAATGTCTTTCACTCTAGTCTGCTCTCTCACCCAACTTGCTCTCTTTCGGTTTCTCAGTGTTATTACCATCATCGATCTCTCCATTCTCCTCTGTGCAGTCCATAGCTTTGTTTCCATCGCCCTCGTCAGCTTCCAAGTCTCACATCCGTAGATTATTGCTGGTATAATGCATTGATTGTAAATTTTACTTTTCAAACATAAAGGTAGAGAGCGTCTCAGGATTTTGTTATACTTACCAAACACTTTCCGACCAATTTTAATGCGTCTTTTTATTTTATTATCATGATCTTTCGTCATCTTCACCATCTGGCCTAAATAATTATACTTTTCAACTTCCTCGAGACTCTCACCATGAATTACAATCTCTTTACTTTGAACTTTCGTGTTGAACATTACTTTGGTTTTACTCTTATTAATTTTTAAATCTACTTTGAGACTTTCTTTGTTTAGATCGCTCAGCATATCTTGCAAGTCTTCTGCTCTTTCTGAAGTAAGAATAATGTCATCCGCAATTCTTAGGTGGTTCAAATATTCGCCATTAATATTCAAAATTTTCTTTTCAATACTCAACCTTCTGAAAATATCTTCCAAACAAGCTGTAAATAATTTGGATGAAATTGTATCGCCTTGTCGTACTCCTTTCTTGATCTTGATCTTGATCTTTTCTGTATCTTTATGTACTCGAATTACAGCGGTACCTTTCGCATAAATATTTTCTAAATCTTTTACGATCTGTTCGTTAGTACCCTGTTTGCGTAGCGAGTTTAGCGTTGCTATTTGTTCTACCGAGTCAAAGGCCTTCTCGTAATCTACAAAAGCTAAACATAGAGGTATATTGTATTCTGTCGTTTTCTCGATTAGTTGATTTATCGCCTGCAAATGATCTAGAATCGAGTATCTGCTCCTAAAGCCTGCCTGTTCTCTCGGTTGGTTTCCATCTAAAACTTTACTTAGTCTATTTGTAAGGATCTTGGAAAATACTTTATATACGTTTGATAGCAAGCTAACCAGTCGATAGTTACTAAGGTCCTTCTGGTCTCCTTTTTTATTAAGCAAAATCACTATAGCATTGCACCACGCATTAAGGACGTTTTCTTGACGTAAGCATTGGGTGTACAACTGAGCTAATTTAATATGAACTAATTTCTCTGCGTCTTTCAACAGATCTATTGATATACCATCTTCCCTGGGTGCTTTCCCTCGTTTCATAGTTTTTAGAGCAAAATCTACTTCTTCCTTTGTAATCTCTGGTACACTACTATCGTCTACACATGAATTTACTGACTCAACTACGGTCTTCGACGAGTAAAGCTTTTGGTTAAATTCTTCTACTCTTTTTACCATTTTGTCTCTACATTTATTTCTCCATTTCTATCTTTCAAACATATCATTTGCTGTCCTCCTAAAGCATGTCTGCGCTCGGTCACTTTAATACTTTTACATTTCCGAATAATTTCCTCTATTTCATCCATGTTTCTCTTTCTTTTCTCTAATCTCTGCCTTTTGTTGATAAGCTTGTTTAGTTCTACTCTTTCTATTTCGTCTCTCCTGCTTTTAATCTGCATGGTCCTTCTTCTTTTAATTAGGTCATTTGTAGCTTTGGAGTATTTGTTCTCTCTAATGTTTTTTGTACTTCCTAATTTCTCTGCCGATTCCGTAATGATATTAACTAAATTCAAATTAATATCTTCCACGCTGTCCTTGTTAGTTCTTAGAGCTTCGAATCTATTTTTAATTTATAACTGAAGTTTCTTATTATTATCCATAACCTTTGCAAGGCTTATTTTCTTTTTTAAAACTAGTTTATTTCTCTCGGCTCTGAAATTTAATTTAGCTGTGCAACCTACCATTCTATGGTCACTACCTATGTTGACTTTATTTATCACCGTAACATTACTTAAGCTTTTGCTCTCATCTCTTAATATGAAGTCTATTTCGTTCTTTGTTGTTCCATTTGGACTTCTCCCCGTCCATTTACAACCTACACTCTTTTGAAAGAAAGTGTTCATTATCCTCATGTTTTAGCTTTCTGCAAAACTTACTAACAATGACAGGGAATGTTTCGTTTGTTTATCGAAGGCAGCAAGTAAATTGATAATAGATACGATTGGGAAACGCATACATGGTACGGGAATGGGAGTCCCCAGACAACCAGAGGGATGACCTGTCCATGTCCCCGTCTTCGAGTGTATAATTGTAAGGTTCATGCTGTTTGTAGACAGCTTACTGAAGAAGACAGAGTCGGTCGAAGCGTATAAGTAATGAAGGAGTTCCAGCCCATCTTCGCTTATTCTTCCTCCACCCACACTCTAATGTGTATATATATATATTATATATATATATATATATATATATATATATATACATACACCTATATTTGTATATATATATATATATATATATATACATACACATATATATGTATATATATATATATATATATATATATATATATATATATATGTAAGCGGAATAGGAAACACAGGAGTCTTAGTCTTGAGTTTATTCCTAACTAGTTTCGCAGGTATGCTTTTTTCAAAACATACCTGCGAAACTAGTCAGGAATAAACTCAAGACTAAGACTCCTGTGTTTCCTATTCCGCTTACATCAACCTGTCAGAATGTCTCAATATATATATATATATACAAGGGGCTCCAAAAAAATGTAACTAGTTTTATTGGTCTTTATTCAGACAGACTTTGAATAACAAGCTTAATACGCAAGATACATAAAGTCAATAAGGTCGGATTATGTCTGAAAGTCAAACAAACTTCTGGTAGTCCACATGCTCGATATGAGCCCCATTTCTGTTGAAACATGCTTTCACACGGACGCAGAAATTCTGGTCAACTCTTTTCCATGTTTCAGCGGAAACTTCAGCTACATAAGCTGCCACATTCTGCTTTAGATCAGCCTGTGTTTGAGGTCTGTTGGCATAGACCTTCCCCTTTGCTGCTCCCCAGAACCAGAAATCAAGTGGATTTAAGTCAGGGCTGTGGGGGGCACCACTCATGATCTGTGTTGAGGCTGATGAGACGATTCCGGAAGAGTCCCCTGAGATGATCCAATGATGCGTGGGCTGTATGAGGTCTTGCACCATCCTGCATGAACCAAGCAAGCCTTAACTGTCCTTGGGTTAGCTTCTGAGTCAGGTCACCGTGAAACTGATCAAGAATGGCGATATAACGTTCACTGTTGATGGTAACGGTGCGCCCATTTTCCTCGAACCAGTAAGGTCCCAGCAGACCGTGCTTTGCATTGAACGCCACAAATGCAGTGACCTTCGGACCTTTGAGGCGCTTCTCACTGATTTCTTCTGGCTTCTCTTCTCCCCAAAACACAGCCCCATTAAGATGAAAGTGTGCTTCATTACTAAACCAAATGTGATTGAACCAGTTGGGAGTTTGCTCGAGCTTTTCATTCAGCCAGTGGCACATCTCGATTCTCTTCTTTTTGTCCTGTTGCTGCAGCACATGGTGAGTTGAAATTCTAAATGGGAACAGATTCAGGTCCTTCCTCATAACTCTCAAAAGTGTAGTTGGAGAGAGAGCCAGCTCTTGAGTGCGGATTTGGTAAGATTTCTTCGGACTGCTAACCACCGACTCACGGACTTGCTCCCTCTTCTCAGGAGTGATGATCGGTCCCCGGCCATTTCTTCCCTTGTGGGCGTGATCCAGGGTTTTCTCCTTTTCAAAATGCTGTACAATCCTCTGTATTTTCAAATTTGAGAACTGGCATCGATCTTAACGTCCAGGAAAGGGAGTTGTCCGTTGACGCTGTTCTCTGTGGTGAAATTTAGGCCAGAAACACGTTGTAAGGTAGTCTTTAGGTCTTCTAACTCCCTTTGGTCCCTTACGAGGACAATATATATATATATATTATATATATATATATATATATATATATATATATATATATATATATATATATATATTTGTCATCGTAAGGGACCAAAGGAAGTTAGAAGACCTAAAGACCCCCTTACGAAGACAAAAAAAAAATCCTCGTAAGGAACCAAAGGGAGTTAGAAGACCTAAAGACTACCTTACAACGTGTTTCTGGCCTAAATTTCACCACAGAGAACAGCGTCAACGGACAACTCCCTTTCCTGGACGTTAAGATCGATGCCAGTTCTCAAAGTTTCAAGACCGGAGTTTACTCCAAACCATCCAACCCTGGTCTTTGCCTAAACGGGAACAGTGAATGTCCATCACGATACCGTAAGTCCACCATAGATGCTTACGTCAGAAGAGCCCCGTCGCACTGTAGTGATTGGAACCGTACCCACGCCGAGCTAGACAGGATCACACAAGTCCTGGTCAACAACGGTTTCTCAAACAAAGAGGTACAAAATATCATCAATACACACCTGGACAGATGGTACAGACCCCCGACCGACAACATTCAAACAGGACATAAGATTACTATATTTTACAAAAACATTATGTCCTCCCATTATAGAGCAGACGAGGACGCCATCAGGAAGATCATCGGAACAAAGGTCAGACCCTCCAACAGTGACGACAAAATCCACCTAAACATTTGGTACCAGAATAGGAAAACGTCCCACCTCCTCCTTAAGAATAGTCCTAGCCAGCAAACCCCGGTATTCCAACGTAGCCACCTTGTGTACAAATACACATGTAAAAAAGGGAACTGTGAAACCCTTAATGAAAAGTACATAGGGTCGACTACAACAAAACTATCAAGACGCCTCTTCACCTCTCTAATGGAGCCATAAAACAACAACACATCAATCCCCAGTCACAAGGAAGGATCTGGAAGAAGGAACCATCATATTACAAAAGGATTCAAACTACAGACTTCTTCTCATCTTAGAAGCACTTCAAATTAAAAGACAAAACCCCACCATGAACAAACAAAATCCTGACCAATTTATCATTCCTACTTCTAAGTATATAGATCACAGACATAGGTTCACCGTTGACCCAGTGGGTGGAACATCAGATCCTGTCTCCTGAGTGACTGTCCGATTTCTCGTCTCTCCTAGTGACTGTCATATTTCCCGTCTCCCCTAGTGACTGTCCGATTCCCCGTCTCTCCTAATGTTCCATATGTTCTTTGTATATATTGTCACCTTTACTATTTGTATTCAATTTGTACTGAAGATGCCTAAAGTTAGGCGAAAGCTCTACTAGTAAAATTAAGAAGTTAGTATTGTCTTTACATTCTTTCCAAATGAAGTTTGGACACATAATAAGACAACTCAACGATATCCAACGTTCAGGTATTAGAAAAGTTGAACATGTCAGCAAGAAACTCGTGAATGCAGAAGCTGCTGCAAAGTTTAATCATATCTGCCTGAAAGAGGACCTGCTACCCTACTATGTATGTACAGTATATATATATATATATATATATATATATATATATATATGTGGGTGTGTGTGTGTGTGTGTGTGTGTGTGTGTGTGTGTGTGTGTGTGTGTGTGTGTGTGTGTGTGTGCGTGTGCGTGTGCGTGTGTATTCACCTTGGTCTTTGGATCACGTGTTGGACTCGTGATCGACAGCTATTTCCCTCCCGGAAGAGAGCTCAGAGCTCGTATGACCGATCTATGGGTAATGCTATAACCTTACACTCACACACACCCCCAACTCCCCGCCCACGAGAGTTGGAGTAACGACTCGAGGCGCAGCGATACTGAATTAATTTCAGCCCTGGGCAGGATTCGAACCCAGTTACCCCGGTACCACCGTGCTGAGAGTCTGAGCCTCTACCAACTGCCCCACCGAGTCGTGTGTGTGTGTGTGTGTGTGTGTGTGTGTGTGTGTGTGTGTGTGTGTGTGTGTGTGTGTGTGTGTGTGTGTGTGTAATGTATGAATACACGTGTGTATATGTGTGTGCTTTATTTTTGTGTATAATTATATGTGTATGCATGTGTGTGCACGCGTTTGCAATCTCCTTTTTGGGTTTCTCTGCCCAGGAACTCTGGGAAAAAATAGAAAAACGTAATTCAAATTTTTATCATGTTGTCATGCAATTTTATTCATGTAACTGAAGTGTCTGATCGGTCATTATCTTCTTCTCCCCTGAATAAAATCGTGGTATTTCCTTCGCCAAAACAAAATATAGAAAGGTAACCACCTTGGTGAACGAAAGTTAATATTAATGACCCGGCAATCTGCCTAAGATTTTTTAAACAGTAAACATCCGAGAGCATTCAGAAAATTATATAGAAAATGTAATCCTCATTCTCTAAGGTTAAATAATCTTCTTCTAAGTCTTAATCTAAATAACTTGTAACCATTATATGGCGCTTTGGGGGGGAAGGGAATGAGTTCTTAGTAATGTAAAATGATTTAGTGAAATTCTAGATAATGTACAAGAACGACTTCCGCCATAATGAAATGTGTAATGACCACCATCGCACCGACAGTGGTTACGTTAATTCTTAATATTAGGATAGAAAGAATGAGCTCATTATAAGCACAATTTATTGGTTGCAATTAATTTCACTTAATTCTATTCTAATATTCCTCCATCATTTTTTTTTCAAAATCGTACTTTGTCATTTTAATGTGCAGTAATGTCCGTTTTTTTTTTTTTTTTTTTTTTTTTTTAAGTCACCTTTTGTATCTGGAAATCTTTTTGGGTCCTCGGCAGCTTTTATCTAAATGAAATCCTCTTTTGGGAAGAGTTTCCTTCCCTCTGCGAACAGCCAAGGTCATCCATTAATAACTTTTTTTCTCTCTTTCAGAAGTTGAATTTTTTTTTTTTTTTTCCTTTTCTACTTCAGCCCAGAGGACCACAAAAGTGAAAGCCTGTCAATTGTAACCTTTGGTCTTCTTCAAACTTGTCTCTTCACTCCTGTTCAAGTAGGCTTCGTTCTTTTCCACCTCTTTGCGTTCTCTTTCTCTTCAACATCCTTGTAATGTCCAATCCAGACTCCTCTTCGACCATCTATATTTCTCCATTCTCTTGACATGTCCATGCCATTTCAGTGCATTTTCCTTCGTCGTATCCAAAACAAAATGGACGTTTAAGCCAGCTTTGGTCTTTGTCTTTTTTTATGTTTTCATCTCTATATTTTTGTAGTCTGAATTTCTTACTTTATTTTGGTAACTACATACATACATAACCAAGGCTTTTTCCCCCTTCAAAAAACACTGGGTCAGAAGCAGTGTCGCAAGACACAGTACATCCACAGCAAGCATTTAATGGCGACCCCCCCTTAGCGCATTGGATCAAATCTTTTCATTTTACATTTTGTTGCTACAGTCATGAACAAAACAATTTTACCTACCCAGAGATTTTATGATACAAATTTTTTTTTTTTTTTTTGTCCGACAGCAATTTTTTTTATCTACAACGTAGATACTCAACCCACTTAACAAACACAAAGTATGTTGATGTTGTGAGAACTATAGCGTGTGTCACAGCTTTTGATCGTGCCTGTATATATCTATTTCTATTTATGGGGTATAAGAGGTGAGAGTGATAATTGCATTTCTCTTGTACATTTCGTATTATTGACGGTTATTATTTGTAAATGGTGTCCAGATACGCAAACTATTTTTAATCCACTCCTCGTCTGCTCATCTCATCTTCAAATTTCTCTGATTTAGCTTTCATGATTTCAGATTCCTTATTGTTTATATTCATTCTCTTTGCTTGCATTGTATTAGTCCACTTCTACATGATGCATTATAATGACTTTTTCTGCCACGAGCACCACGTCATCTGTATAAATCAGTTATTTATATTCTCTTGGAATACCTATTCCACACCGTGGCCGGACGGTCAAGTGTCCGCTTGGTCAAATGTCCGCTAGGTCAAATGTCCGCTTGGTCAAATGTCCGTTTGGTCAAATATCCGTTAGGTCAAATGTCCGTTTGGTAAAATGTCTCCTCGGCCAAATGTCCGTTTGTTCAAATGTCCACACGGACAAATGTCCACACGGACAAATGTCCACTCGTTTAAGTGTCCGTCGGTCATATGTCCCTTTGGCCAAATGTCTGTAAGCTAATTTTCCATCGGCCAAATGTCCGTCTGTCAAAAGTCCGGGAACACGTATTCATACACATGATAAATATCAAGGGTGATATGAGACCACCATGTTGTTCACCTGAATGTGCTCGACACCATTCCCGTCGGCCTGGCTAATCATAAATGAGTATATGCAGCACTATGAATATAAACTATGTGACTTGATTTAGTTTTC
>NC_134789.1:11498621-11506121 GCF_046742065.1 Oratosquilla oratoria | reverse complement strand
ACTAGTTTCGCAGGTATGCTTTTTTGAAAAAGCATAACTGCGAAACTAATCAGAAATAAACTCAGGCTAAGACCCCTGTGGTTCCTACTCCACTTACGTCATATATATATACATATGTACATATATATATATATATATATATATATATATATACAAATGTATATATATTGTTGAGACATTCTGGCAGGTTGACGTAAGTGGAGTAGGAACACAGGAGTCTTGGTCTTGAGTTTATTCCTGAATAGTTTCGCAGGTATGCTTTTTTTTCTTTGAAAAAGCATACCTGCGAAACTAGTCAGGAATAAGCTCAAGACTAAGACTCCTGTGTTTCCTACTCCACTTACATCAATATATATATATATATATATATATATATATATATATATATATATATATATATATATATATATATATATATATATATATATAAATTCTTCTTCATCTCCCTTCTTCCCTTTCCGCCTATACTTCCCCTCTTCCTTTCTTCCTTTCTTCCTCTCTTCACGTTCCCCTCTTCCCCTCATCCACTCTTCCCTTTTCCCCTTTTCCCTTTTTCACCTTTCCCTTCTTCCCCCTTTCCCCTGCCCCCTTCTTTTGTTCCCCTCCACTCTTCCCTCTCCCTTCTTCCCTTCTTCTCCCTTACCTTTCCCTTCTTCCCCTTCCCCCCTTCTCCAGTTCCCCATTCTCCTGTTCCCCTTTTCCCCCTTCCCTCCTTCCTGCTTTTCCCTCCACTCCCCACCTTTTCTCTTCCCCTCTCCAATTTTCCCCCTCCCCTTCCCCTCTTCCCCTCATCCAATCCTCCCTTTTCCCCTTTCCTTTCTTCTCCATTTCCCCTTTCCCCCTTCCTCTCTTCCCCTTCCCTTCCCCCTTTCCCCTTTCCCCCTTCTGCAGTTCCCTATTCTCCTGTTTCCCTTTCCCCCTTTCCCCCCTTCCCTCCTTCCTGCCTTCCCCTCACTCCCCACCTTCTCTCTTCCCCTCTTCTCCTTCTCCCTTTTGCACTTTTTTCTCTTCCCATCCATCC
This sequence comes from Oratosquilla oratoria, assembly GCF_046742065.1. Classification (NCBI taxonomy): domain Eukaryota; kingdom Metazoa; phylum Arthropoda; class Malacostraca; order Stomatopoda; family Squillidae; genus Oratosquilla; species Oratosquilla oratoria. Next base: position 11,505,100 of record NC_134789.1, on the reverse strand, counting down.
TCGTTCCCTCCCTCCCTCCCTCCCTCCCTCCCTCCTCCCTCCTCCTCCTCCTCCTCCTCATTCTCATCCTCCTCCTCCTCCTTCCTCCACTCCCTCCATTCAGTGTTCCTGCCTCCAGTACCTCCACTTTAACCTCCATTGCGTTTTCACCCTCCAGTTTTACTCCTCTCTCTTTCTTCATCTCCTCCTCCTCCCCTTCCTCCCTTTCCCCCTCCTCCTCCTCCTCTTCTTTCTCCTCCTCCTCTTTCTTCTCCTCCCCTTCCTCTTCTCTTCCTTCTACTCCACCTCCCCTTCCTCCCTTTCCCCCTCCTCCTTCTATTCTTCTTTCTCCTCCTCCTCTTCCTCCTCTCCCTCCTCCTCCTCCCCTTCTCCTCCTCCCCCTCCTTCTTACCTTTCTTCTCCTCATCCTCCCCCTCCTCTTCTGTTCCTTCTACTCCTCCTCCCCTCCCTCCCTTTCTCCCTCCTCCTCCTCCTCTTCTTTCTCCTACTCTTTCTCCTCTACCTCCTCCTCCACCTCCTCTTTCTTCTCCTTCCCTTCCTCTTCTCTTCCTTCTACTCCACCTTCCCTTCCTCCCTTTCCCCCTCCTCCTTCTATTCTTCTTTCTCCTCCTCCTCTTCCTCCTCTCCCTCCTCCTCCTCCCCTTCTCCTCCTCCCCCTCCTTCTTATCTTTCTTCTCCTCGTCCTCCCCCTCCTCTTCTGTTCCTTCTACTCCTCCTCCCCTCCCTCCCTTTCCCCCTCCTCCTCCTCCTCTTCTTTCTCCTACTCTTTCTCCTCTTCCTCCTCCTCCACCTCCTCTTTCTTCTCCTCCCCTTCCTCTTCTCTTCCTTCTACTCCACCTTCCCTTCCTCCCTTTCCCCCTCCTCCTTCTATTCTTCTTTCTCCTCCTCCTCTTCCTCCTCTCCCTCCTCATCCTCCCCTTCTCCCCCTCCCCCTCCTTCTTATCTTTCTACTCCTCGTCCTTCTCTTCTGTTTTTTCTACTCCTCCTCCCCTTCCTCCCTTTCCCCCTCCTCCTCCTCCTCTTCTTTCTCCTACTCTTTCTCCTCTTCCTCCTCCTCCACCTCCTCTTCCTCCTCTTTTTTCCCTCCTTCTTCTCCTCCTCCTCCTCCTCCTCCTCCCTTCCTCTTCTCTTCCTTCTCCTCCCCTTACTCCCCTTACCCGCTCCCCTCCTCCTTTTTTTCCATTATTCTCTCTTGTCCTCTCCTCTTCCCCTCTCCTCACATCTTTATGTATCCCTGTCTTATAGCTTACTCTACTCTTCCCTTTACTCCGCTTCCCTCTTTCCTTTCCTTTCCTTCCCCTATACTTTCCTCCCCTTCCTTTCCCTCCCTTCCCTTTCCATTCTTTTTGTCCCATTTTCTTTCCTTTTCTTTATTGATTTTTCTTTCCATTCATATCACTTACCTTCCCTTCCCTTCCCTATCCTTCCCTTCCCTTCCCTATCCTTCCCTTTCTTATCCTTCCCTTCCCTTCCCTATCCTTCCCTTCCCTATCCCTCCCCTCCCTTCCCTTCTATTTCCTTTCCCTCCCTCCCCCTCCATTCCCCTCTTTTCCTTCTCTTCCTCTCCCTTCCCCTCCCTTTTCTTCCACTTTCTCCCCCTCCCCTCTCTTCCCCTCCCCCCTTTCCCCCTTTCCCTCCCCTCACTTTCCCCTCCCATCCCTTTCCCCTCCCATCTATTTCCCCTCCCCTCCCTTTCCCCTCCCCTTCCTTTCCCTCCTCTCCCTTGCCTTTCCCTCCTCTCCCCTTTCCTTTTCCCCTTTCCTATTCCTATTCCCCTTTCATTTCCTCTGCTCACCCTTCCTGTCCCTCCTCTCCCTTCATCTACCCTCACTCCATTTCTCTCCCAATCCTCCCTCCCTCGCTCTCCCTCACTTCCTTTCCCCTCACCACCCATACTGATCGTTTGATATTCTTCCCCTCTCTCTCTCCACAGTCACTTCTCATTGTCACATCAGTTTCCTCCCCTCTTTTCCTCCCCTCTTTAGAAGCCCCCAAGACCCTCCCTTCTCCCCCTTCTCCCCCTTCTCTCCTTCTCCCCTCCTCTCTCCTGCCCCTCCCTTCTCCTCCTACCTTCTCCCACCCCTCACTTCTCCTTCATCCTTTCTCCCCCTCTCTCATTCCCCTCCCTTCTTCCCCTCACTTTCCCTTCTCCCCATCTTCTTCCCCTCCCTTCTACCTTCCTTTCTCCTCCCTTTTCCCTTCTCCCCCACCACTTCTTCCCCTCCCCCTCCCTTCTCCCTCTCCCTTCCCCCTCCCCTCTTCCCCCTCCCTTCCCCCATTCTCTCCCTCCCTTTACCCTCTCTCCTTCCCTTCTCCCTTCCCTTCTCCCCATCCTTTCTTCCCCCTCCCTTCTCCCTCTCCCTTATCCTCACCCCTTATCTCCATCTCATCCCCCTCCCTTCTCCCCCTCCCTTCCCCTCCCTATCCCTTCTTTCCCTCCCTTCTACCCTCCTCCCACACCCCCTCCCTTCTCCCCACCCCTTCTCCCGTCCTTCCTTCTCCCACCTCCCTTCTCCCCCTCCCTTCTCCCTCCTTCCTCCTCCCCCTCCCTCCATTCTACCTCTCCTCCACAGTCTCGTTCAATCCTTTTAACCTCTTTGTTACCCCTGAAGGTTCTCCTCCTCGTCTTCCCACTTTTACTTCTCGTTTATTTATAGTCCTGCCCCCCTTTCCCTGTATACATTGACGTTATGTGTGTAGATAGACGAAAAGATTTCCTCCTCTCTCTCTCTCTCTCTCTCTCTCTCTCTCTCTCTCTCTCTCTCTCTCTCTCTCTCTCTCTCTCTCTCTCTCTCTCTCTCTCTCTCTCTCTCTCTCTCTCTCTCTCTCTCTCTCTCTCTCTAGCAAGAGAACATCGAAAGGATGCTGTGATGACGTCATCAGACCAATACGTGAATTTGTATCTTCAACGTCCTTGGTAAGTCCAGTGTATTATGAAATATAGATAAAATAACTAAATGATTAAAAAATAGATAAAAGAGAGAGATAGAGGGGAGAGAAAGAGAGAGGAGAGAGAGAGAGAGAGAGAGAGAGAGAGAGAGAGAGAGAGAGAGAGAGAGAGAGAGAGAGAGAGAGAGAGAGAGAGAGAGAGAGAGAAGGTTGTTGGAACCCAGCGACAAGAAGGTAGATTACGACAGAAGGCGCTGAGTAGTTTTTACCCAAACAATCTCCTTTGCCCTGTTATGCATTTGAGGGAATGTTGAAGGACAGGCAGCTACAGTCACTCACTGCTGGGAATCGGAGAGGAGTGCGGGATTCGAACCCGCGATTTGGAGAAAGATACGAAACCCGGATATCTAGTTACAACAATTCCCCTCTATCATTACAGTCATTTTTATTATTATTACATTATTATTACATTATATTATTACATTAGTGTAAATATATGGTTAACCTTTTTGATACATCCCTTCCCTATATCTATTATTGTTTCCTTTTTTCCCCTTTCCCTCATTTCCCCTTCGTAAGCCCTTCTTCCCTCTCCCTACTCCCCTCAACCACTCGTTAACTAAACGCCCCAACTTCCAAATTGCTTCCCTCACTCCCTCACCCAACCTTCTTCCCCTCACCTCCCCTCGCTTTCCCTCACTTCCCCTCTCATCCATTCCAGTTTCCCTTCCCTTAAACTCCATTCCTTTCCATTCTCTCTTCTCCTTTAATTATTTTTTTATTCCATCCCTTTTACCCTCCTTTCTCTTTATTTGTTTCTTATATTTTCTAATTCTACCTTCCCTTTCGGCAGGGATGTGTTATGTCGCCCTGGCTGTTCAACTTATACATGGATGGGGTGGTGCGAGAGGTAAATGCAAGGGATTGGAGATGGTTCAAGAAAATGGAGAAAAGTGGTAGGTGAGCCAGCTGTTGTTTGCGGACGACACTGCGCTTGTAGCAGGATCTGAGGAGGGATTGAGGAAGTTAGCAACAGAGCTTGGGAGAGTGTGTGAGAGAAGAAAGCTGAAGATAAATGTGGGTAAAAGTAAGATGATGAGATGTACAAGGAGTGAAAGTGGCAGCAGACTGGAAGTGAGCATTAAGGGAGAGCGACTGGAGGAAGTGGATAGTTTTAGATACTTGGGTGCGAATGTGGCAGAAAAGGGAGGAAAGGAGGTGGAGGTTGAATGTAGATTGAGAGAAGCGAGTAAATGCCTTGGTGGATTAAAAAGTGCAATGAAGAATAGACATTTGGGAATGGATGTTAAGAGGAGACTGTATGAAGGAGTGATTGTGCCAACAGCACTGTATAGGGCAGAACCATGGAACATAAGAGAGGAAGAGAGAAGGAGTTTGAGATTAGGTATCTGAGAAGTATGATGGGGGTTACTAGGCTAGATAGAGTGAGAAATGAGGAGGTGAGGAGGAGAACGGGGGTGGTATGGGAGTTAGGAGATAGGGTGGATGAAAGAGTATTGAAATGGTTTGGACACATGGAAAGAATGGGTGAAGAAAGACTAGTAAAAGAGGTATGGAAGGCAGATGTGGAGGGAGTGAACATGAGGGGGCGACCTAGGATGAGATGGGGTGAAAGGGGCTTTGGGGAAGAGGGGAATGTCTGTTGAGGAAGGACGGGAGAGGACAGAAGACAGGGGTGAATGGAAAACGGTTGTATATGTGTGATGTTGTGATGCATGAGGTGGTATGGATGGGGGGGATGGGGGTGAGGTAGTATGTGTGAGAAAAAAATGACGCAGCCCGAAGGGATTTCTCCCCGTCTTCTCCTTTTCTGCATGAGGGGACGGAAAGGGGGGGTCACCGATTTAATGAAGCGGCCTTGCTGTGGATGTGCTGTATCTTGCGACACTGCTTCTGACTCAGGGCAGTGGACAAGATGCAGGGATGACCCGTTATCCTGGAGGTGCCAAAATAAGAGAGGGTAGAGGGTGGAGGGGATGTGGAGTGTCTTAGGGATGGAATGAGTGGGAATGGTTTTTATGCCTTTGTTTTTTTGGCTACCTCCCTTGTAAGGGGGAAAGAGCCTTTGGTATATGCTTCTATGTACCTTACCTTTCGTTTTCCCTCGCCACCCCTCCCCTCCCTTTCCTATTTCCTTCTTCCTATTTAATCCCTGTTTTCTCTTCTTCTGATTTACTCTCCCTTAGGCTGGTGTCACACTGTCCGGCCCCGCCGTCCGGCTTGTTCTTGGCGACAGCAAAGTCTACTTTTATTTTAGCTTGTTCTTGGCGACAGCAAAGTCTCCCGTAGCTTGTTCTTGGCGACACCAAATTCTCCTTTAGCTTGTTCTTGGCGACAGCAAAATCGCCTTTAGCTTGTTCTTGGCCACAGGAAATTCTCCTTTAGCTTGTTCTTGGCGACAGCAAAGTCTCCCGTAGCTTGTTCTTGGCGACACCATATTCTCCTTTAGCTTGTTCTTGGCGACATCAAAATCGCCTTTAGCTTGTTCTTGGCCACAGGAAATTCTCCCTTAGCTTGTTCTTGGCGACAGCAAATATCCTTTAGTTTGTTCTTGGCGACAGCAAAGTCTCCTTTAGCTTGTTCTTGGTGACAGCAAAGTCTCCTTTAGCTTGTTCTTGGCGACAGCAAAATCTCCTTTAACTTGTTCTTGGCGACAGCAAAGCCTCCCTTATTATGTGTCATTAGACTCCAGAGGTTATAAGAGTATCTTAACCAATGGGATACTGTGGCCGTTATATACAGTTCTGGCTGTTGTCGCCAGGTGATTTTATTAAGGTCATTGAACTTTAAAACCTCATCTGGCCGCATCCGGCACAGCCGCATAATGTGACACGGACATTACCCTCTTCCCCGGCCTTCTATTTTTTCCCTCTCTCCCCGCTCCACCTCCCCTCTCTCCTCTTCCAATTCTTCCCTTTGTTTCCCCTCCTTTCACCACATATTCCTTTCTCTTCATTCCCTTTATATTACTTTCCCCTCTCCTCTCATCCCAACTTCCCTCTTCTAACGCCCTATTTCCCTTCGTTGTTTTCCCTCACGAGACCTCCCCACGCGCCCCGTCTTTCCTCTTTAATTCAATTCTATGCTTATTTCTATCTCACTTCCTCTTCCACCTCTCCCCTCACCTCTCCCCTCACCTCTCCCCTCACCTCTCACAACCTTCCCCTCCCTTCCTCTCCCATTTCACTTTCTCTTTTTTCCCTCCACTCCCCTCTCTACCTCTTCCATCCTCTTCTTTCTTAACTCCATGTCTTCTTTCTTCCTCCTCTTCCTCATCTTCCTTCTCACCCTCGGCCTTCTACTAAACCATATATTTTTTTTTCTTCTTCCTCCTCTTTCTTCTGCTCCTTCTCCCCCTCCTCTTTCTTCTGCTCTTGCTCCTCCTCCTCTTTTTCTGCTCTTGCTCCTCCTCCTCCTCCACTTTCTGCTCTTCCTCCTCTTCCATCTCCTCTTCCTCCCTGCCCTTCCACTCACCCATTTGTTTATCATTCTTCACCATCTTTCTTCTGTTCTTGCACATCTTCTTCCTCCTCTTCCTCCTCCTCTTCCTCCTCTTTCTCCTCTTCCTC
>NC_134789.1:11478621-11493621 GCF_046742065.1 Oratosquilla oratoria | reverse complement strand
CTCTTCCTCCTCCTCCTCTTCCTCCTCCTCTTCCTCCTCCTCTTCCTCCTCCTCCTCCCCTCCTCCTCCGCCTTCTTTTCCTCCTCCTCCTCCCTCCTCCTCCTCTTCTTCCTCCTCCTCCTCCCCTTCCTCCTCCTCTTCCTCCTCCTCCCCTCCTCTTCCTCCTACTCCCGCTCCTCCTCCTCTTCCTCCTCCTCCCTCTTCCTTCTCCCCCTCCTCCTCCTTTTCCTCCTCCTCCCTCCTACTCCTCATCTTCCTCCTCCTCTTCTTCTTCCTCCCCTCCTCCTCCTCCTCCTCTTCCTCCTCCCTCCTCATCTTCATCCTTATCCTCATCCTCCTCTTCCTCCTCATCCTCTTCCTTCTTCTCCTGTTCCTCCTTCCTCCTCCTCCTTCTTCTTCCCTCCTCCTCTTACTTCTCCTCCCCTCCTCCACCTCCTCTCCTCCTCCTACTCCTCCTTCCCCCTTCTTTTCCTCCCCTCCTTTTCCTCCCCCTCATACTCCTTTTCCTCCAGTTTTTCCTTCTTCAACTTCTCTTCCTATTCTTCCTCCTTTTACTCTTCTCTCTCCTCCAGCTTTTCCTCGTTTTCTTCTTTTTCCTCTTCATCTACCTCTTCCATTTTTTTTCTTCCTGGCCCTCCTCCTTCTTTTCGTTCTCCTCCTCCTCCTCCTCCTTCTCGTCATCCTCTTCCATTCCTATTTCTCCTTATCATTATCACTCTCTTCCTCCTCTTCCTCCTCCTCCTCCTTTTCGTCATCCTCTTGCCTTCCTATTTCTCTTTATCGTTATCACTATCCTCCTCCTCCTCCTCCTCCTCCTCACTGTCGTTGAAAGTAACACGATAACAACATTTAAAAATCGCTTAGATAAATACTTGGAATCTAATCCACAAATGAAATATTATCCTTTGCAATAAAAGATATGACAAACAGACATTTAATCGCAATTGGACTAATTGGATAGGATAGTTATAGCAGTAGTATTAGTTCATCTTCTACCACCTAGTTACCCTGTTTCCTTCATTGTAGTGTAGTTTAGTTACCACAAACAGCCTCGTTAGGGCCAGTAGGCCTGCTGTTGTTTGTTCTTCCTTTGTGTTCCTTTGTGTTCCTCCTCCCCCCTCCTCCTCCCTCTTCCTCAGTATTTCCAAATCGGGGCAGAAGTTATTTTTCGCCATTTTGCATTTATGTTTGCCTTGCCATCTTTAAACTGACGAAAGAAAAAGAAATAATGATAATGAAAGGTGATCAATTTTATACAAAGAAGATTCGAAAAAGATAGAAGAAAAAAAATAGTTTCAAGGATTCAGTTGAGATGGCCAAAAATTGAAATTAAAAAAAAAATCTATACATTCTCTCTATCCTCTCTCTTCCTTTTTTTCTTCCTCTATCTCCCATTTCCCTTCTTCTCTTCAGTCTATTCGTTTCCATTCTCTTTTCTCTTCTATCTTCTATTTCATATATATTTTCTCCTCTCTCTCTTTTCCTCTCTCCTGTCTCTTCTTCCTTTTTTCTTCTCTCCTCCCTTTTCCTCTCTTTCTCTCTAATCTTTCCCAATTAGCGAGCACTATTTCCTCTCTCTTCATTTCTCTTTTTCTCTTCCTCTCCTCTCTTTCCTTTCTCTCCTTCCTTCCTCTCCTTCCTTTCTTTCCTTCCTCTCCTTCCTTTCTTTCCTCTTCTTCCACTGCTTCCTCTTCTTCCTCTCCTTCGGTCCTCCCTCTCCCTCCTTCCCCTCCTTCCTTCCTCTCCTCTTTTCCTTTCTTCCCCTCCTTCCTATCGTTCATCTTCCTACGTCTCCTTCCTTCCTCTCCTTCCTTCCTCTCCTTCCTTCCTCTCCTTTCTTCCTCTCTTTCTTTCTTCTCTTTCCTTCCTCTTCTTTCTTCCTCTTCTACTTTTCTCTCCTTCCTTCCTCTCCTTCCTTCCTCTTCTTCCTTCCTCTCCTTCCATCCTCTGCTTCCTTTCCTTCGTTATTTCCTCTCCTTCCTTCTTCTTCCCCCTTTCCTTTCTTCCTCTCCTTACTTCCTGTCCTTTCTTCCTTCCTCTCATTCCTTCCTCTCCTTCCTTTCTCTCGTGCCTTCCTCTCCTTTCTTTCTCTCCTTCCTTAGTCTTCCTCCTTCGTCTCTTTCCTTCCTTTTCTTCCTTCTCCTTCCTTCCTCTTCTTTTTTCTTATTTTTTCCTCTTCTTTCCTCTTCTTCCTACCTCTCCTTCCTTCCTTCCTTCCTTATTCTCCTCTCCTTCATTTCTTTTTTCCTTTCCTTCCTTCCTCTCTTTCCTTCCCTCCTGCCTTTCCTTTCTTCCTTCAATCATTCCTCTCATTCCTTCCTTCCTGCCTCTACTTCCTTCTTTCCTGCCTCTCCCTCCTTCCTCTCCTTTCTTCCTTTTCTTCCTTCCTTCCTCCCTTCCTTCCTTCCTCTCCTTCCTTGCTCCCTCTTCTTCCTTACCTCCTCTCCTTCCTTCCTCTCCTTCCTTCTTTTTCTTCCCTCCTTCCTCCTTTCCTTCCTTCCTCCCTTCCTTCCTTCCTCTCCTTCCTTGCTCCCTCTTCTTCCTTACCTCCTCTCCTTCCTTCCTCTCCTTCCTTATTTTTCTTCCCTCCTTCCTTCTTTCCTTCCTTCCTCTCCTTCCTTCTTTTCCTTTCCTCCTTCCTCCTTTCCTTCCTTCCTCCCTTCCTTCATTCCTCTCCATCCTTGCCCACCTCTTCTTCCTTACCTCCTCTCCTTCCTTCCTCTCCTTCCTTATTTTTCTTCCCTCCTTCCTTATTTCCTTCCTTCCTCTCCTTCCTTCCCTCCTCTCCTCTCCTTCCTCTCCTTCCTTCATCCATTTTCTCACATATTCCATCCATTATTTTTTCTTTCGCGTTTTTATTTCCTCCAAGCTCGTCTTTCATATTTCTTCTCTGTATCTCTTTCTTCTCATTTCTCCTTCTTTCCTTCTCTACATACATATATATCTCTCTCGTTATCTCCCTCCCCCTTTCTTTCTCTCTCTTTCTTTCTATACCTATCTATCTCTTTATTTTTCCTCTCTCTTTCAATCTATTCGTTTTTCTATATTCCGCTTTTCGTCACAGCCTCCTCGTGTATGTATTTTCTCTTTCCTTGGATTTTCTCAATTTCCATCTCAATACTCTTGATTTTCGTCTCTTTTCTATTCTTTGTCACAATTTTCCTTTAACCAATCTTCGTTTCCTCTTTCTCCTCTTCCTCCTCCTCCTCCTTCTCCATCCTCCTCCTCCTCTTCCTCCCCCTACTACTCCGTTCTTCCTCTTCCTCTTTTTCCTCGCTTTTTTCGTCTTCCTACTTCTCCTTCTCCTTTTCTTCCTCCTCCTCTTCTTTCTCTTGCTCTTCCTCGTTTTCTTCTTCCTCCTTCTCCTCCTCCTTCTTCTACTCCTCTTCTTCTCCCTCCTCCTTCAATTCCTACTCATTCTTCTCGTCTTTTTCCTCGCTTTCCTTTTCTTTTTCTTCCTCTCCCCCTTCCTCCTCATCTTCATCCACCTTCGCTTTCTCCCTAGTTTCCTTTTTTTCTTCTTCTTCTTCTTCCTCTCCTCCTCATTCTTTTTCTCTTATTCCTCCTCTCATTCTTACTCTCCCGTCCTCCCTCTGCCCTTCCTTTCCTGAGAGATTGCCCGTTAAGATAGAAGCGCTGGGAAACTACAGTCCATAACAACAACAACCTTCCCCTTCCTCCTACTCCCCATCCTCCTCCTCCTTCTCCTCCTCCTCCTCCTCCTCCTCCCATTCCCTCTCCTACTCCTCCTCCTATTCTTCATCTTCATTCTAATCTTTCCCATCCAGATGATAATAGTATTGATAGTGGGAATAGTGACTGTGCTGATTATATTAAACTCCATATATATATATATATATATATATATATATATATATATATATATATATATATATGTATATATATATATATATATATATATATATATATATATACATATATATATATATATATATATATATATATATATATATATATATATATATATATATATATATCCACCACTGAATGGGTCCCAGTGAACGGATATACATTTTTGTCAACCACAATTCATTTTGATTCTAAGCCATCGACATCGAGAAACTCGAGGAGGCCAACATGCAGAAATTGAAACGTGGTATATACATATATATATACATATATGTAAATATATGTATATATATATATGTATATATATATATATATATATGTGTGTGTGTGTGTGTGTGTGTGTGTGTGTGTGTGTGTGTGTGTGTGTGTGTGTGTGTGTGCTGTGTGTGTGTGTGTGTGTGTGTGTGTGTGTGTGTGTGTGTGTGTGTGTGTGTGTGTGTGTGTGTGTGTGTGTGTGTGTGTGTGTGTTGTGTGTGTCTGTGTGTGTGTGTGTGTGTATACACACACATATATATATATATATGTATATACTGTATATATATATATATGTATATATACACATATATATATGTATATATATATATATATGTATATATATATATATTGCATATATATATATATATACATATATATATATGTGTGTGTGTGTATATATATATATATATATATATATATGCACTCGTAACCCTCCATTCCCTCCCTTCACTACCACTCCGTCAAATCACTTGTATACTCTTCCATAAATCTATCAGTCATGTAACATGACCTTTGTATTTTGATTTCTGTTGTTGTTGTTGTTGTTGTTGTTGTTGTTGTTGTTGTTGTTGTTGTTGTTGTTGTTGCTGTTGTTGTTGTTGTTGTTGTTGTTGTTGTTGTTGTTGTTGTTGTTGTTGTTGTTGTTGTTGTTGTTGTTGTTGTTGTTGTTGTTGTTGTTGTTGTTGTCCATTGGCCCCACTCTCTGCTCACCCCTCGCCCCTCAACTTTCGCCCCTTGCCCATCAACCCTTGTCCCTCAACCCTCGCCCCTCAATCCTCAACCCTTGCCCCTCAACTCTCGCCCCTCAACCCTCTCCCCTCAACCCTCAACCCTCGCCCCTCACCCCTCAACCCTCACCCCTCAACCACCGCCCCTCACCCCTCAACACTCACCCCTCAACCCTCAACTCTTGCCCCTCGCCCTTCAACCCTCGCCCCTCAACTCTCGCCCCTCAACCCTCGCCCCTCAACACTCGCCCCTCAGCACTCGTCCCTCAACCCTCAACCCTCAACCCTCAACCCTCAACCCTCAACCCTCAACCCTCAACCCTCAACCCTCAACCCTCAACCCTTGCCCCTCGCCCCTCAACCCTCAACCCTCAACCCTCAACCCTTGCACCTCGCCCCTCGCCCCTCGCCCCTCGCCCCTCGCCCCTCGCCCCTCGCCCCTCGCCCCTCGCCCCTGGCCTCACACCCTTACCCTTCGTCCTTTGCCTTTTGACTTTCAAGGTCAGAGGCTGAGTGAGGGAGGGAGGGAGGAGGAGGGTGTTGGTGACCTCAGGTGTGAAGAGGTCTCTGCTCGAAGGACGTGACCTCCCACAGGTCACAGGTGTCCTCGGGTCACAGCTGCGACAGCGCATCTCGTTACTGCTTACTCCTCCTCCATCCCCAACCCCTCCTCTTCCTCCTCCTCCTCTTCCTCCTTCTTCCTCCTTTTCCCCCTGCTCCTCTTCCTTCTCTTCCTTCACCTCCTCCTCCTCCTCTTCCTCCTCCTTCTCCCTCCTCCTCTTTCTTCCTTCTCCTCCTCTTCTTCCTCCTCTCTCCACCCTTCTCTTCCTCCTCCTCTTCCTCCATCTTCCCCTCCTTCTTTTCCTTCTCCTCCTCCTCCTCCTCCTCTTCCTCCTCCTTCCCCCTCCTCCTCTTCCTTCTCCTCCTCTTCTTCCTCCTCCCCTCACCCTCCTCCTCTTCTTCCTCCTCCCTCCAACATCCTTCTCTTCCTTTCTTCTCCTCCTCCATCTCCAACCCCTCCTCTTCCTCCTTCTTCCTCCTTCTTCTCCTTCCTCCTCTTCCTTCTCTTCCTTCTTCTCCTCCTCCTCTTCCCCCTCCTTCCCCTCCTCCTCTTCCTCCTCCTCCTCTTCTTCCTCCTCCCTCCAACATCCTTCTCTTCCTTCCTTCTCCTCCTCCATCTCCAACCCCTCCTCTTCCTCCTTCTTCCTCCTTCTTCTCCTTCCTCCTCTTCCTTCTCTTCCTTCTTCTCCTCCTCCTCTTCCCCCTCATTCCCCTCCTCCTCTTCCTCCTCCTCCTCTTCTTCCTCCTCCCTCCACCTTCCTCCGCTTCCTTCCTTCACCTCCTTCTGCACCACTTCCTCTTCTTCCTCTTCCTCGTCCCACTCCACCTGCTTCTCCTCCTTCTGTACGTTTTCCTGTTCCTTCTATCCTTCCACCTTCTCTTCTTGTTTCCCCTCCTCTTCCTCTTCCTCTTCCTCTTCCACTTCTAGCTCCATACTCTGCCTCCACATCCTCAGTCAGTGCACAGGAAAGGATGACGACCTGTCTGAAGAAGTCCTCAGCGAAGACCAAAGACATGAAGGAGGAGGAGGAGGAGGGGTGAGGAGGTGGAGGGAGGAGGATGACTGCACTGCAGGGCTGTTCGGATTGGAGACTGAGAAACAGACGAACAGACAGACAGACGGATAGGCAAAAGAGCTGACAAACCTACAGACAGAGAATGAGACATAGTTTTATAGACATAGAGAAAGACAGACAGGAAGACAGACAGATAGACATATCTGTTTCAAAATGCATATCTACCTGTTTTATACATAGAATTGAAAATGTGTAAGTATATATGTATGTATATATATACTGTATATGTACAAACACACACTTATACACACACACACACACACACACATAAATATATATATATATATATATATATATATATATATATATATATATATATATATACATATATATACGTATATATATATCAAGGACTACTATTACACAGGACGTGCGCACCCAGATCCCTGGGTCCGCTAGCGGAGGCCATTGCTTTCTTTGTAACCTAACATTTTATATTGGACAAATATATCAAAACTAGAAACCTAACATTGTATATAGGACAAATATATCAACTATTGACTTATTCAATGCAGTATAAGTTAATACAAACTTTTATAGTGAAGTAAGAATCTATTTTTAAGGCACTGTTATGCTTTGAAATGCCAATTCTAGCCGGACTTAACAGTTATTATTGTATGAGGTTAGTGGACACCAGGGTTGGCGACTTTTTTTGTTTGTTTGTTTTTTTATCTTTTTAGAAAATATAAAAAAAATATTTTTTTAAATCAGATTTATTTGATTTAAATAGATTTTTTTTTTTCATAGATTTTAGATATTGTGGGATTGCTATCTGATATGCGATCTGATTGCTAAAGGACATTTTTAGCATATCAATATAAGGAGCATTGTTATATATACTTGTCACAAGTATACAAGGAATGGTATAAGCTGTATGTGAGGACGGTATGCTCAGATTCACTCGATTCCTCCAAGAGTTTTCTCATCTTGGTGACATTTGCTGCATTGTCTGTCACAACACTTCCAATGTGACAACCAAAATCTTGTTCAGCCTTCTTGATCGAATTTTCTGCAAGTTGTAGAAGATATTCAGCAGTGTGAGGTTTCTCTGATGTGTCTATTGTGTCAACTAAATAAACCTGACCAGTGGATGTTGTTAGAGTGACACATATCATGGGCTCATTATGGATGTTAGACCACCCATCAATTGAAAGACATATAGTTTCATTATTCAGGTCATCTGCACACTTTTCATATTCCTTTTCATACACAAGATCCAAGTACTTATCAGCAATATCTTTTCTGGATGGAGGAATATAACCTGGCCTTAGGTTCTGAACCATCTTGAGAAACTGAGGATGCTGAACAAGACGAAATGGTAAATTTGTAGCAAATGTGATTCTTGCAACTTCTTTGTCGAGATTTTCCTTTTGAGAGGCTGAAGTTTTTATGATAAATCTGTCCAGAGATGTTGATGACTTTCTTTTAGATGAAAATTATTTAGCAGAAGTGGTGCCTGTGGAGGAGTCTGATAGTGACCTTTTTAATGGTGGAGTCAGGTTTGCAGATAATTCAAGTGGAGCCGATGATGAAGGGATTGAAGTTGTTGATACAGATCCTGAAATGGAAACAGAAAATTTTAGCATATTACATAATTTATAAATGAATGAATACAGTGTGATTTAGGCTACTTTTGAGTACAGTAGTTGTCTTTTTAGATAATGATCATATTCACACAAGTCACTAAATTATTTGGAAATAATTAACAGGATATAAAATAGGTGGGCTTGGAATTCAGCCAACACAGGATTCAGTCCACTTTTAAATTCACTAAAAATAATGGGTTAGTTGGGTTAGGTTAGGCTAAATCCCTTTGGGCTGAATCCCATGTGGGCTGAATTCCAATGGAACCTATGAAATATATTACACAATGTTGAATGAAATGAATAACAATCATCTAGGCCCCAAAGTTGAGTGGATACAGTATATCATAGTGATATAGTCATTATTCAAATTTAGAAGTAAAGAAGTTGAAATATCATCCTTTTAGGCCTTCACATTTTTATTGCACATGCTCTCCATTGTTCACCAAATTTATATAGTTGCATATGAAAAGGGAGAAATGCACACAATATAAGTAAAATTATTTACCTGGGTCATCAATTTCTTCTGTTTGCTGTGGCTGACCTTGGCATTTATCTCTGTGAGATTTTAATCTTGATACAATGCCCTGTAGTTCCTGGCTGCTCGGTACCCTTTCCCAGAAGTTGTTGGTAGTTTTTCAAAATAATTCCAGACAGGATCATTTTTTTCTGCGTGAAGGAACCACTCTGCCAGGTCCAGAAGACATCCGTTCTGGTTGATTCCAAAGCAGCAACTGACTCAGTGAGAAGCTGCTTACCTAGAACAAGTTTCAACAAGAATCTTGTTGAAACATGCTGTGGGCTGTAGAGTGATATATACTACATGTAGACTTATATCGTTCCTTGTATACTTGTGGCAAGTCTATATAACACTGCTCCTTATACTAAAAATGTCCTTTAGTAATCAGATCGCATATCAGATAGCAATCCCACAGTATTTAAAATCTATATAAAAAAATCTATTGAAATCAAATAAACCTGATTTAAATAAAAAAATATATATATTTTTTTATATTTTTTAAAAAGATAAAAAAAAAATCGCCAACTCTGGTGTCCACTAACTTCATACAATAATACCTGTTAAGTCCAGTTAAAATTGGCATTTCAAAGCATAACAGTGTAACATAAGTATAACATAAGCATAACATAAATAGTTTCTTATTTCACTAAAAAAGTTTATATTAACTTATACTGCATTGAATAAGTCAGTATTTGATATATTTGTCTTATATACAATGTTAGCTTTCTAGTTTTGATATATTTGTCCAATATAAAATGTTAGGTTGCAAAGAAAGTAATGGCCTCCGCTAGCGGACCCAGGGATCTGGGTGCGCACGTCCTGTGTAATAGTAGTCCTTGATATATATATATACGTCTATATATATATATATATATATATGTATATGTATATGTATATATATACATATATATGTATATATATATACATATATATATATATATATATATATATATATATATATAATTCTAAACAGAAATGTAGTAGTATGGTAAAGTGTCCGAATGGTTAGGCTAAATGACTAAAACACGTAGAATGTGTTGGCTCTTTATTATGTAACACAGAATATGAAATGTGTATCGGAGGCTTAATGGGGGAGAGAACTAATCGGCACTGTGAATAGAATACCACACTTACTCTTTGTGTCCTGTAACCAGCACCCAGCTAGGCTCACGTCTGTCTAGTAGCGTAGTCAGAGAGAGTCTGACTATGTCCGGCCGCGGCTAGTCGCCCTGCGGGTCAGCCTAGCGCGTCATCCAATCAGTTGCTAGCATCTGGGTCACGTGATGACGCGCCGCAGAACAATGGTCACGCTAGGTCGCGTCCCACGCCAACCTAACGCGGGAGCACGTGACCCAACGCGAGACGCTACCATAGAAATAGTCACGCTACTCTTGCGCGGTGGCTTTTAATGTGTTGCCTACTCATGCCACATCCCTCCACCTGCCAACAAAAGGCAGTGACAGCCGCCGAACACAAATACAATTCAGCGTGAGGGAAAAACCGATGTGTACGGCGTAAAGAGGTGGCCCACCAAAAATGGGTCGCCTAGTTACGTCAAGCACTACGATAAAAAAAAAACCTCCGCGGCAAAATGCCAACGAAACAAAAAAAAAAGGGAAATAAAGATACAAGGGCTTCTGCCCCTCTGCAGGCGATGGTGTTGTCATGAGAAGGGGTTGGTGTCCTTCACTTGGCGGTGCTGAGCCGTCTCGTCTTCTGAGAGGTGTTCGACTTCCCACGACCAGCAGAAACGGGTAACCTGTAAAAAGCAACAACAGCAGAATCTTGTCCCAGAGGGGGGGGGGTTAGCTGTTATGCAACCGAGGCAGGGTGCGAAGGAAGTATATTGATATTTTCACAAATGGGGAATGTATGCACAACTGAAAAGGGAAAGAAAAAAAAATATGAACATGACAGGTTCCAACTTACGTGTATGTCGTACACGGAGAGGTCACATGGCTGTATCTTCCCGTCAACCTGGTGCGTGTGCGTGCAAGATGCTGCTTCATCCTGTCGACGCGCTGCGGAGCTCCAACCGCTCCATGCCACAAGGGGTTTAGCTGACTGCTACAGACTTATGCTTTGCAGAGCTGTAAAAATGAGCAGCGGCAGAAACTTTGCACAGAAGAGGGGGGGGGGTTACGAGTGGATCACACTCCTAAGGAATATGTATATACAACAAACATTATTTACATGAAATATTTCAGAACTAGGGGGAAAATATGCACCTGATCGCTGCTAAATGACGGCAGGTGCGAAGAGAAAGTCTCTACCATGATGGTAGGTTGGAATCCTTCTCACGAGTGGTGTCACTCGGAGGGGTCAGACTCGCTACTCTGTAGTAGGTCTGTAACCTCTTGCTCATGTGTGGGGAAAGCGCGTCGTACGTTCTTATTCTCACACACACAGAGATTGCCCTCGAGTTTGATTCGGTCCGTGTGGACACAGAACTCACGTCCCGACCTTATATGTTTGATGGCATAAATGACATCGCTTACTCGTTTGAGTATTCTATAGGGGCCCTGGTACAATGGCTGAAGTTTCTTTGACACCCCCTGTCTAGGTTTGGTGGTAACGTATACCCTGTCACCAAGGGCGAGCTGCTTTACTCTAGCCCTGGGCCGTTTCGTGTGCCTGTCAATAGTGGCAGCCTCTGTGAACTTTTGGCACCTGTCGAAATATGCATTTGCTAACGCCATTGTTTCGGCTGCAAGGTTTTCGGCGTTGTACCAAGGGGCACTTGGCCTGGTGAACTCAGTTATAGGTAGGACGGGGTCTCTGTGAAAAATGAGGAAATGAGGGGAATCTCTGAGGACTCTATGGTACGCGGAATTTTACGCCAACACCGCCAGAGGAAGCATCTGGTCCCAGCCGGTTTGATTATCCTGTACTAGGGACCGTAATATCTTTATAATTGTACCATTTACCCTTTCAACTATGCCATTACTCGAGGGATGCATAGGGGTGATTTTGTGGTGGCTGATGTTTGCCATCGCCATCACCTCTTTGAACGTCTCGTTCATGAATTCACCACCGCCATCTGAGATTACCTGCCTTGGAGCGCCATGTATGGCCAGGACGTGTTGTAGAAAGGCACGGGCTACTGTCCTCGCTTCCTTTGAATTAATAGGTACAGCGACCAGGTAGCGGGTTAGTACATCGACTACGGTCAGGATGTACTTCGCACCAGTTAGCGTGGTGGTTAGTGGACCAATGAGGTCAACGTGCACTCTCTCAAATGGAGCTTTCACGTCAGGAAACTGTCTAAGTGGAGCTGGGAGGTCATAGGAAGGTTTGCAAGTAATGCAGATATTGCATTTTTTTTTTTTTTTTATTATAAAATCCTTCACATCCTCCGACATCTTAGGCCAGAATGCAAACTTCTGTAGGCGTTCCAGAGTAACTTGGATTCCGCCATGGCCCGCCATCGGAAGGCAATGAGCGATACGTAACGCTGCCGCCTTTGCTCCATCAGGGCATACCAGGCGAAGCTCTTCCAACTGGTATGCATTCCTACGCACATGATATAGGAGTCCGTCGGGGAGGAGTCGGAACTCCCCGATTGGCACTCTTAGGCGCGGGATCTTTGGCACTTCTGACGTTACTCCTTTGAGGTACTGTTTCACTCGACCACAATCAGGATGTGCATCCTGATCCTTTCGGATCTCAACCTGGTTCCAGGTGATGGTATCCTCATCAGTATTAGTGCATGAGTTCCCTCGGCCACCCGTGGTTACGGCCGAAAATATGAAGTCATCTATAGGGTGGTCAGCCCCCCGTATCCGAGAGAGCGCGTCCGCAACAATGTTCAATCTCCCGGGTATGTAATCGACCTGGATGTCGAAATCGGCGATGGCCATCTGCCACCGGAGGATCCGAGTGTTTGTGACCTTAACAGTGAAGAGCCAGACCAATGGCCTGTGATCACTCATCAACCGGACAGGATAGCCCATTATTAGTGGGCGGTTAACCGTGAGACCGTACGCTGCCGCTAACGCTTCTCTCTCCACGGTGCTGTACCGTCTCTCATGCGTGTTCAGCGTGCGACTGAAGTACGAGAGTGGACGTCTCGCACCTCCTTCGCCCTCTTGCTGAAGCACGCTCCCGATAGCCGAGGCACTAGCATCGGTGGTGAGTAAGAACGGTTTGGAAAAGTTGGGGTATGGAAGGACCACCGTTGATGACAAATGATGTTTGAGGGACTCAAACGCATGCAACTGAGGAGGTGTCCACGCACCAAGCACACGATTGTTGTGCTTCCCTGCGACGTCACCCTTTGTCATATCTATTAGGGGCAACGAAATATCAGCAAAGTTTGGAATGAATTTGCGGTAATATCCCGCCAATCCCAAAAAGGAAAGCAACTCTTTCCGACGCGTTGGCCGGGGGAAAGCTTTGATGGCTTGGACTTTCTCTGGCTGGGGCTTTATCCCTTCCTGGGATATTACATGGCCTAGGTAAGCGACCTCCTTCTGGAAGAAATGACATTTCTCCAGCCTCAATGAGAGGTTTGCCTCCTGTAACCTCCTAAGGACATCCTCAAGATTCTTGAGGTGGTCGACCCAGGACGTACCCAGAACAATTATATCGTCCATGTACACCATCGCACTAACCCCCAAGAGCCCCGACAACACCTGATTCATCACCCTTTGAAAACAGGACGGAGCGTCCTTTAAACCAAAGGGGAGAGACGTGAACTCGTAATGCCCTTCGGGAGTCGAGAATGCCGTTTTCTCGCAGCTGCTTTCCATCAGTGGGATCTGGAGATAGCCCTGCTTTAAGTCAAGCAGAGAGAAGATGACGCTGGAGCCGAGACTGCGCAGCAGGGAATCGATGTGGGGGAGAGGGAACCTATCATCAACCACGTGTCTATTTAGAGCACGAAAATCAAGACAAAGACGAAGGGTTTTGTCCTTCTTCACAACCGGAACAATAGGAGCATTGTAAGGAGAACGAGATGGGCGAATGATCCCCTAACTGAGCATATCCCCAATGAGGTCTCTAATCTCACCTCTATACTTCTCAGGGAAGGGATAAGATTTGCGGTAGACTGGCGGTCCAAATGTCCGAATCTCGTGTAAGGAGTGAGGCGTCACGGTAAGTGGATCCCCCGGTAAGGCAAAAACATCGGCATATTTGACCACTAAAGAGGTCAGAGCCATACTTTCCCTGCCATGCCTATTAGGGAAAATTTTCCCTACTTCCAATCGTAACTTGTGTTCGCGAGAGCCATCCACTACGTTAGACGCCTGGACCATTCCCACCGAGACGTTAGTTCCACCGTCTATCAGCGCAATCTCCCCTAAGAGGGAAATGTCTCCGACCACCTGGTCTTTACGAACCTCATGGGTGTCTGGGCCCAAGTTCAGGAATGGAACTTTACACCATGCCTTGCCATCTTCCATCCTGATCAGCTCTACTACTCCTTGGCCTAGCAGGCTGGCGCCTTCGGCATATGGGCGTGCTGTAAACAGCGCCGAGAAAGCCTGACCTGCGGGAGCGAGCTCGTTTGCCCTCTCGAGCATCAATCCTACGGTTCCCCCTGAGAACCCAGGCACCCACTGATGTTCGATTGACTTAACCGGGAAAGTGGGAGTTTCACTTTCCCGCTGAAAACTATGACGCTCCTCGCACACGGCGATGAATGGCGGTGAGTGCTGAGCCGTCCCCGCAAGGATTACGGGAATATCCTTGCCCTTAACTTGGAATGGTAAAGGACTGAACGTCAACGTCACTTTATGCGCCGCGAGGAAATCAAACCCTAAGATAATTTTGGCCGGCAAACCTTCAGCAGGGATGATAAAGAAAGGATGGTGGAACGAAAAACCAGCTAGATCAAAAGGAACATCTACCTTGCCAAGATTTGGCATCTCCGAGCCGTCGGCCACTATGATTCTAGTGGTACCGACCTGGGAGCCTTCCATGGCGGTAGGCAAAATGCTCTTATGGATAAGAGACACCGCCGCTCCCGTGTCCAAGAGAGCACAAATAGACCTACGCGCGAGTGGCTCTAACAAGGTAACTGCGACCATGGCTAAGCTTCCACTCGGCGTACGGGAGCTAGCTAAATCGACGTGAACAATTTTCACTGCCAACTGCTGTTCAACCGTCACCTTGGATTGTGGACACTCCTGCGCTGGCCGTTTTTTGACGAGCCACTCGCTGCGGGACCCCTCTGAGCCTCATGACCGACACTAAACTCAGTCTCCCTAATCCGCCCTGCACCCCCGCAAGACTTGCAACACGTGGTAGGTCGACCGCGTGTTCTATAATAACACACATCAGTCGCGTGTCCTGCTTTCTTGCAATGGGTGCAGTATGGACGCCACCTATTGCGATTACCACGGCCCCGGGGACGCTTCCACGTGTTCCTTTGTCCCCCATGTCTGTGAGTCGAGTGCATGGCT
>NC_134789.1:11461121-11468621 GCF_046742065.1 Oratosquilla oratoria | reverse complement strand
GGAAGTTAATCTACTTCCCGAGGAACTAAGTCTGCTAACTGCCGTCCGTGCTTATTATTTTACAGTGAACCAAGGCTACTTAGCTAGTGGTTAAGACTGGTACGTTTTCCTTGATGGACTTATCGCCGTTGTCATACCTGAATAGAATCACCATTGACGGTGATTCTATTCAGATTTGTATATTTATTCTACGTCCTCAGAGGGAAATAGGAACACAGATTTTCTAGTCTCCCTTCTCTCCCCTCACCCCTCCACCCTTTCCATCCCTTCTCCCCCGCTTTTCCCCTCTACCTGTCCTTCTCCTCCACTTTCCCCCATCTCTCCACTCTCCCGCTATCTCTCTCCTACTCCACCTCTCCTTCATTCCTCTCTCACCCCTCTACCCCTTCCACTCCCTCTGCCCTTCTTTCCTCCCCTCCACCGCTTTCACCCCTTTCTCATCCTTCTTTCCCCTCCCCATTCTCCCCTCCCCCTCTCTTCTCCACTCTTTCCCTCTCCCCCACTCTCTCCTCCTCTCACCCTCCTTCCCCAACTCTTGTAGTATCGGAATACCTTTCCTTTCTCTTACCTTGCCTTTCCCTTTCCTTTCCTTCATTTCCCTTTCCTTCCCTTCCCTTTCCTTTCCTTACCTTACCTTTCCTTTCCTTTCCTTTCCTTTCCCTTGTATTCCGGTACCAGAATTAAGTTTTTTTTTTCTAAATCCTTCCACGTGACCTGTTTTCCTGAGCCTACTGGGTCTCATTAGACCATGGGTCTTGCTTAGAAGGGGTCTCATTAGGCTTCCAGTAAGACACCCCTTCATCACGGGGGCCACACACTTCATAGTCTCAATTTAGACTAAAAAAAAAAAAGGGGGGGGGAGGACCCCCAATGTGAACGGCGTGGCGCAGGGTCGTGACCCCTCTCAGTAGAGCACGGGTTAATCTATTAGTTATACTTAATCTCTTAGGGTTAACCAAGTTAGAAGTGGTAGAGGGAGTTACCGTTGGTTTAAGTTACCTGAAAGGTAATTGGTGTTACTTGCTGAGCTAGTTAGTTCGAACCATGGTGAAGCATTCTAAACCCTAGTTAGACAGACACTGCGAAAACTAATTAGTAAGATTTATAAGAAAAAAATATTCTATTTAATTATCTATTTAGTTATTTATATGTTTATAATTTATTCATTTATTCATATATTTATCAAATTGTTTGATATATTAACCTCGAATAAATTCTTATTTACTTTATTTTTTATTATTTGTGTACTCATTTATTTGTCTATCTACTGTAGCGTTCATGTAATTATAGATTATTTCTTTATCTATTTCTTTATTCAATTAATTATTTGTCAATTAGCGTATTCATCTATTATTCCTTTATGCATTTAGGTTATTGATCTATTTATCTATTAATTATTTATTCACTTTTTTGTGAAGTTATTTGTTTGACTCTTTACAAAGACATTTTAAAACATAAATATTAGAGAACGTGTATAAAATATTATATAAACTAATCAATAAACAAATATGTTTTTCATCCAGTCAATTAATATCTAACTCGACTGATGAGGATATGATTAAATAAGTGAAAAAGCTAGTAAATAGATGACCTTATTAGTAAAATAAGATAAATGAATAGATAAATCAATATGTAGATAAAACAGGCAAGATAAATAAATAAGTGAATAGCTTCATTAATAATAAAATATATGATATATGAATGAATTAAATTGTCATATAAGAGATATGATAATATATATATATATATATATATATATATATAATGTGTGTGTGTGTGTGTGTGTGTGTGTGTGTGTGTGTGTGTGTGTGTGTGTGTGTGTGTGTGTGTGTGTGTGTGTGTGTGTGTGTGTGTGTGTGTGTGTGTGTGTGTGTGTGTGTGTGTGTGTGTGTGTGTGTGTGTGTGTGTGTGTGTGTGTGTGTGTGTGTGTGTGTGTATGTGTGTGTGTGTGTGTGTGTGTTTGTGTGTGTGTGTGTGTGTGTGTGTGTGTGGTGTGTGTGTGTATACATATGAATGAATTAAATCATCGGGAATGAGACACATAAATAATGAAATATATAAACGTGTAAATAGACAAAATCATCACAGAATTATAACAAATGTATTTTCATCAATCAGCATCAAATCACTTGATCGCCAAAAACAAAGCACAGCTTCATCCAGTCAAATCCCTTTCAACTGAAACGACTTCAGGTCCTGAAAGATTTATGACACGTTCTCCTGGCTTCATGAAACCCTAACAAAGCTCTCCTTTGACTGAAATTCCATGAACCAGATTCGAACTACATCAAGAAGCTCCTTCGAACTGGATCATGAAACCGCTTTGAATCGTAGGCTGCCACAGATCAAGAAAACAAAGAACACAGGTAGTTGGAGGTGAGCACGGAGGCACAGGTAGTGGGGCATTAGTTTAGGGAGATAGGCTCTTTGGTCGGAAGATGAAGAGTAAAGTATGACTGAGGAAGAAAAAAAATGTTGGTTTTCAAAGGTGGGTCGACTTTAAGACTGGCTTGCTGAGAAAGAGTATTGATGCCTTGCTGCAGATAGAATAGTTTCATTCCAAAAGGATTACAAAGGTAGTGTATACCGGCAGGAGACCTTTTGGTCCATAACTAGGTCGGGTGTGGGAAAATAAAAAGAATTAAAAAGAAAAAGAAAGAGATGAATAGATAATGACAAACAGTTGAACAGGCTATAAGATCATGTACTTATTAATTGGTTCATTTGCTTATTCAATTAATTATATTTATTCATTATCTTTATATGTACATTTATGTATTCATTTAGCTATTTGTGCACTTATTTAGGTAAAATTTTACTTTCGACCATTGTAGGAATATAGAAATACAAAATTAAATAGTAATTTTGTAAATTAAAATGTATGAACGAAATATGCAATGTTGTGTGCGGAAATGAAAATAAAAAAGTTGCTAAAACAGATTTCTTAAGTAACGAAGTCGTGTACGACGAATGGTACGCCATGTTTGTTATGGTAGATGCCGACGTCGGAGAAATGAAAGGACGATAAATTTGTCTAAACTAAACTAACCTAACCTAACCTAACCTAACCTAACCTAACCTAACCTAACCTAACCTAACCTAACCTAACCTAACCTAACCTAACCTAACCTGTGTTTAATAAATCATTACCTGCAAATTAGATATCATCCGGCTGGTCCTCGTCGTCGTCGTCGTGAGAGACGTTGGCGGGCTTTTCAACCACTCTCTCAGCTTTTGTATGGCTATATTCCTCCAATGGTCGAAAGTAAAATTTTACCGGTTAGGTTAGGTTAGGTTAGGTTAGGTTAGGTTAGGTTAGGTTAGGTTAGGTTAGGTTAGGTTAGGTTAGGTTAGGTTAGGTTAGGTTAGGTTAGGTTAGTTTACTTTACTTTACTTTACTTTACTTTACTTTAGTTTAGACAAATTTATCGTCCTTTCATTTCTCCGACGTCGGAATCTACCATAACAAACATGGCGTACCATTCGTAGTACACGACTTCGTTACTTAAGAAATCTGTTTTAGCAACTTTTTTTATTTTCATTTCCGCACACAAAATTGCATATTACGTTCATACATTTTAATTTACAAAATTACTATTTAATTTTGTATTGCTATATTCCAACAATGGTCGAAAGTAAAATTTTACCCTTATTTATTCATTTATTCATTATCTTCTTTATTGATTTATTATTTTTCTTTATTCTTATTCTATTCATTTATTTGTTTTCATTTTTACTGATTTGTTATCTTATTTATCTATGAATTTACTTACTTATCTATTTATCTATTTATTTATCTATTAATTTGTTTATTGACTACAAATATACACATCACTTCAATGCTTTATATAGTGATATACATAATGATTAATTAGATAAAATATATAAGTAAATAAATAGAACATTAAATGAATAATCAAATAAGCCATTGAATTAATAAGTAAATAAGTAAATAAATAAAGATGAATATATAAATAAATAAATATATTAAATCAAACATAGTTAAGTAATCAATAACAACATTGAAAATTACGATTGAATTATTTAATTCAGGAATAAATGAAGTGGTAAATTATAAAGATTATAGAAGAATCAAATAACTGAATAAAAATAATACATCCATGAATTTTAATTAAGATTTATGTATTTGAATATTTTGAAAAATTATTATACAAAAGCAAAAATATACATGATGACTTGTTTAAAAGATTAAATGGGTGAAAGTAATTCTAACCAAAAACAAAAAAATAGTGATAGATTAATTAAAAATATATAAAAGGTAGATTAAATCACACAAGAATTAAATGCAAGTGTCTATAAAGAAAAGGAAAAAAATGTACGATGAATTCAAAAACAGAAACAAAAGCGGCAAATTATTTTTGTGAAACAAACAACACAGGGAACAGGAGGCCGAGCCAGCACAGGTAGTCGGGAGAGGCGGGCTGTGACGTAACAGATATTGAGCGTTTGATCAAAAACGAAAATTCCCGCATAATATAAACAGGGGATGGGAATGTGATAAGACAGCACAGGTTGTGGGGTGGTACAATCTGTGACGTCACACGTACAGTATACATACGGGAACACAGGTAGTGGAGCGAAATAATATAATAAAAAACAAACATCATTTAAATATAAAGAGTGAAAAATAAGAGAGAGAGAGAGAGAGAGAGAGAGAGAGAGAGAGAGAGAGAGAGAGTCTGCCGAGAGATAGCACAACGAAACTTTCTGATGAAGTAAAGCATAGCACAGGTAGTGCCCGCCCGCACTGCCCCCCCCCCCTCGGCTCAAGTGGTGAGGCAGGAAAGCAAAACAGGTAATGGTGCAACACAAAGCATCACAGGTAGTGGGGGAAGGAGGAGGAGGAGGAGGAGGAGGAGGAGGAGGAGGAGGAGGAGGAGGAGGAGGAGGTAGAGGAGTAGGAGTTGGGGAAGGAAGACGAGGAGGAAGCGGAAGAGGAGGAATAGGTGGAGGTGGAGGAGGAGGAGGAGGAGGAGGACGAGGACGAGATAGAGGAGGAGGAGTTGGGGAAGGAAGAGGTGGAAGAGTGGGAGAGGAGGAGGAGGAGGAGGAGGAGGAGGAGGACGAGGACGAGGTCGAGGTCGAGGAGGCAGAGGAGGAGGTGTTGTGGAAGGAAGAGGTGGAGGAGACGAAAGAAGAGGAGAAGGAGGAGGAGGAGGAGGAAGAGGAGGAGGAGGAGAAAGAGGAGGAGGAGGAGGAAGAGGTCGAGGAGGATGAGTTGGGGAAGGAAGAGGTGGAGGAGGCGGAAGAGGAGGAGGAGGACGAGGAGGTGGAGGAGGAGATGGAGGAGGAGGTCGAGGAGGTAGTGGAGGAGGAGTTAGGGAAGGAAGAGGGGGAGGAGGCGGAAGAGGAGGAGGAGGACGAGAAGGAGGTGGAGGAGGAGGAGAAGGTGGAGGGGAGGTCGAGGAGGTAGAGAAGGAAGAGTTAGGGAAAGAAGAGGTGGAGGAGGCGGAAGAGGAGGAGTAGGAGGAGGAAGAGGTGGACGAGGCGGAAGAGGAGGAGTAGGAGGAGGAGGAGGAGGTGGAGGAGGTGGAGGAGGACGAGGTCGAGGAGGTAAAGGAGGAGGAGTTGGGGAAGGAGGAGGTGGTGGAGGAGTAGGAGGAGGACAAGGAGGAGGAGGAGGAGGAGGACGAGGAGGAGGAGGAGGAAGAGGAGGAGGAGGATTAGGAGAAAGAGGAGGGGGAGGAGGAGGAATAGGAGGAGGAGGAGGGGGAGGAGGAAGAGGAGGAGGAGGAGGAGGAGGAGGAGGAGGAGGAGGAGGAGGAGTTCGTCGAGGACTAATGAGCTCCGGCAGGCAGGAACCAAAACATGAATCCCCTTCAACACTGAGACGAACTTGATAGATTTTCTTCTGGCTGAAAACACACTATTTTATTGATCTGAGGGGGTGGCCACGGGGCTGAACGAAGTCCCCATGGACCCCGACCCCCTTTTGGCTCCAACCAACCCTTGTCTGGTTAGAATTGTCTGGATTTGGACGAAAATCCAAATTGGTTCATTCCGCCTCTGGGTTTAAAGTGGTAAGTGTATCTGTTGGTATTGCTTTCCCCTCTGCCTCCCCCTCCCCCTCCCCCTCCCCCTTCCCCCTCCCCCTCCCCCTTTCACCTGCCCTCCCCTCCCACCTACCCTTCCCCTCTCACCTCCCCTCCCCCTTTCACCTCCCCTACCACTTCCACTCCCCTCCCACTTCCCCTCCCCCTCCCACCTCCCCTCCCCCTTCCCCCTCCCCTCCCCCTCCCCCCTCCACCTCCCCTTTGCCTTTTTACCTCCCCTCCCCCTCCACCTCCCCTTTCCCTCCCCCTCCCTTTCCCTTTCACTTTCACCTCCCCCTTCCCCTTTCCACCTCCCCTCCCCCTTTCACCTGCCCTCCCCTTTCACCTGCCCTCCCCTTTCACCTGCCCTTCCCTTTCCACTTCCATTCCCCTTTCCACCTCTCCTTCCCCTTTCACCTCCCCTCCTCTTTCCACTCCCCCCTTTCCACCTCCCCTCCTCTTTCACCTCCCCTCCCCTTTCCACCTCCCCCTCCCTCTTCCACCTCTCCTTCCCCTTCCACCTCCACTCCCCTTTCCACCTCCCTCTCCCCACTCTCCTCCCCCTTCCCCTTTCACCTCCCCTCCCCCTTCCACCTCCCCTTACCCTTCCACCTCCCTCCTCCCCCTTCCACCTCCCTCCTCCCCTTCCCACCTCCCTCCTCCCCTTCTCCCTTCCACCTCCCCCCCTCCTCTTCCCCTTACACCTCCCCTCCTCCCCCCCCTAGCTCATTTGGTGATAGAAAAACGGTGATATTGCGATTTGGGGTCCCCCCACCCAACCCCCTCCAGTGGTGTTTTGTGGAACGCGGTAGATGAGAAATATCCTTTAAAAACAGGTTATAGATTATTCTTATTAGATTTTTTTTCATTGATTCTCTTTGGTTTCATTTTGTTTCGTCTGATTTGGTATTATTCGATTTCATTTTGTTTTGTTTTTTTCATCTCACTTTATATTTTTTATCTTATCTCGTTCAGTTTAGTTTTAATTAATTTTTTATCTCAGTTTATGAAAAGATAGTTTTATTATAGATAGTTATAATGTTACGTGATATAGTGTTACCCTATATTGGAGGAGGAGGAGGAGGAGGAGAAGGAGGAGGAGGCGGACAATTGTTGCTTTGAAGTTAGAGAAGGAATGCTCGATAAGGTGTGACGTCATCCTAATATACAAGCCTTCAGGCATAGTGAGGAGGAGGAGGAGGAGGAGGAGGAAGAGGAGGAGGAAAAGTGGGCGGAACAGCATAGGAATGGTGGAGTATGCCTCATTTGGTGATGATGATCGGTTGAATAGTAATGGTGGTGGCGTTGGTGGTGCTGGAGATGACGGAGATGGTGAAAGCGGTGGTGAAGGGGGTGGAGGTAGTAGTGATGATGGTGGTGGTGGTGGAGGTTGTGGTGGTGGTGGTGGTGATGATGCCGGTGGTGGTGGAAGAGGTGGTGATGGTGG
>NC_134789.1:11448621-11451121 GCF_046742065.1 Oratosquilla oratoria | reverse complement strand
AGAACTCCTGTAGCTCAGATGTAGGTGTTCCTAGTGACTTTAACCTACTCAGCATATACAGTTTGTAAGACGCTGTCCTGACTATATTGGTGATACGTTGGTTCCAATTTAATTGAGCATCAAGTGTAATGCCCAAGATCTTGGTGGATTGGACCAGTTGGAGGGGATGGGGGCCCAATGAAAGTAGTGGAGGAGCCACCGCTTGTGTGGAGGTACAAAAGTGCATCACTACGGTCTTGTTGGTGTTGATTGTGACGTTATTGTTTTCCGTCCACGTCATGAGCTTGTTCAGGGTGTTTTGTAGTGGTGCGTAGTCAGGCCGCCTGGTGTTGATGGGGATGCCTACGGTGCTGTCATCCACATACTTCCATCTGTGAGGAGTGTCCATGAGGGCGTCATTGATAAGGATGAGGAAGCATAGGGGACCCATCTTGGTACCCTGGGGTACCCCACAGGTCAGGGGGAGGAGGGGGGAAGTTTAATATATCTAGACTTTGCAAAAGCTTTTGATACCGTCCCACACGAAAGACTACTTACTAAATTAGCTTTGCATGGAATAAGTGGTAGCCTATTAGGTTGGACTAGTAATTGGTTGAAAGGTCGAAAACAGAGAGTTGTTTTAAATGGAAAAACGTCTGGATGGAAAAGTGTTGCAAGTGGAGTTCCTCAGGGTTCCGTTCTTGGGCCACTTCTATTCATAGTATATATAAATGATATAGACCATGGACTAAAATCTACTGTTTCCAAATTTGCTGATGATACAAAACTGTGCGGAGTGGCAAATGATCACTCAAACCAATTAGATATTCAAGAAGATTTAGATAAATTACAGCAATGGTCTGAAAAGTGGCTAATGAAATTTAACACAAGTAAATGCAAGGTAATGCACATAGGTAAAAATAACAGCAAGTACGATTACAAGTTATTTGGAAATTCGTTAACAAAAGTGGATAGTGAAAAAGATCTCGGCGTAATTATCAGTAACGACCTCAAATCATCCAAGCAGTGTATTTCAGCCTCTGAGAAAGCAAATAAGATTCTGGGATTGATTGCGCGATCTTTTGATTTCAAAAGTCCATCACTCATTAACAAGCTATATAAATCGTTAGTTCGTCCACATTTGGAATATGCTGTTTCCGTATGGTCACCGAATCTCATTAAAGACATTGACAGACTGGAAAAAGTACAACGGCGAGCCACAAAACTGATTCCAAATATCAAAAATAAATCATACGAAAATCGACTTAAGCACATGAATCTGTTTTCCCTAAAAAAGCGTAGACTCAGAGGTGACTTGATACAGGTCTTTAAGATTTTAAAGGGAATTGACAACATCAAAAGTGACCAAATTTTCACATTGAATGAGAATCAGACAAGAAACAATGGTCTCAAACTGTCCGGAAATAGATTCAATTTGGAAGTAGGTAGAAACAACTTTGCCAACCGTGTAGTTAATGAATGGAATAAACTTCCTGCACCGGTAGTGCAATGTAGTTCAGTTCGAAGCTTTATGAATCATTTAGATAAATACCTAAGTAAGATGCTGTAATTATTATAATTAATGTTATATTATTTATTTTTGTTTTGTTATAATTTGTCTGTCTGATTTTCATTTATTATTAGTTATATGTCAATTTATTATCATTTACTATTTACCTGTTTGTTTGTTATTCAACTATACCAATGCATTTATTTATGCATTTTAATTGTTATTTACATTGTTATAGTTTTAATTTATTATTAATATGTTTTTTTTTTTTTTTTTTTTTTTTTTTTTTTTTTTTTTTTGCATCCGACCTAGATATGGATCAAAAGGTCTCCTGTCGGCATGCTTTGCCTTTGTAATCCTTTGTAAAGTTGACCCTAGTACCTGACCGCCTGCTGTCGTCCGGTGAGGAAATCTGCCAGCCATGCTATTAGGTGGGGCTGGATCCCCAGATGGATGGCTTTGGAGAGAACTACATTGTGGTCAACAAGGTCAAAGGCCTTCCTGAAGTCTACAAAGGCAACAGCTAGGGATGTGTTGCGCTTGTCTAGGTTGCTGTGAAGGAAGTTGAGTAGGTCAATGAGACAGTGAGTGGTAGAGGAGGATTTCATGTTGCCAAATTGTTGGGCATCTATGGAATGTTTTATGTTGCTGTAAACTGAGTTAAAAACCAAGTCTTCACAAATAAGGCTAGGGATAGGGGTGATGGCGATGGGCCTAAGGTCACTTAGTGATTGTGGGCTGAGGGTTTTGGGGATGGGAGTGACATATGATATTTTCCAGTCGCTAGGGCAGGTGTTTTGGCTCAAAGAGGCATTAATTATGGAGGAAAGTGGGAGGGCAAGTTCAGGGGCAAATTCCTTGTAGATTTTAATAGGAAGGTCAGAGGGGGTTGTGGATCTATTTTGTTTAAGTTTACCCAACTTAGTAGCTACGTTGGAAACTTGAACTTGAATGGGGGGTGAGGGGGAAGGGAGGTAGGCAGGTAGGCGGGAGGGGTCGAGAGGGGGTAAA
>NC_134789.1:11416121-11438621 GCF_046742065.1 Oratosquilla oratoria | reverse complement strand
GAATGCAAGAGACCATAAGGCCTATACTAAGCAACTCCATATCCATCACCACCTGTCATCCCCGTCCATAAAGTTGTCTAACTGTTCCTTAAAACAACTGATAGTTTCAGCGCTCACTACATGGTTACTAAGTCTATTCCATTCGTTGACCACCCTATTAGTAAACCAATTCTTGCCTATTTCCTTCTTAAATCTAAATTTGTCCAATTTAAATCCAGAACTGCGAGTCCTCCCATGTTGTTTTAATATGATGACCTTGCTTGATAAAAGAATTGTAGAGAATGGTGAGTAGATAATATAGAAAATGAGAGTTGAGGACCTGGAAGAGAGAATGTGGTAAGATGGTAGGACGGTCGCAATGAAGAACAGAATATAAGTGATAATGATGGGGAGGTTGGGGGAGATGGTGGGGGTGGGGGAGGGGGGAGGGGGGTCGCCAGGGCCAAGATGAGCTGGTGATGGGACGGGGAGATAGACAGGCAAGAGGCGCAGCCCCCTTTCCCCCCCTCCCCCCTCCCCCCAGCCCTGTCTACGGTCATTCCATTATAGATAAAAGATTGCTACGGCGACATCAGATGATAATAAAGCCTTGGCACTGATGGCAGGTTTTTGTAATATTGTGGCGGGTTTTCTAGTTGTATGTGGGTTTTTTCCGGACTGGTGGCGTCTTTTTATTTTTTCCAGCTTTGTGGAAGGTTTTTCCAGCCACGTAACGGGTTTTTCCAGCTGGGTGGGTGGATTTTCCAGCAGGTTGGTGGGTTTTTGTAGCCAATAATCTGATTCTTTTTAGTCGTTTGGCGGTTTCTTTTCAGTCGCGTGGCGGTTTTTTAACAGTTGTGTGGCGGATTTTCCAGCCGCTTGGCATTTTTTGTAAGTCGCATAGCGGGGTTTTCCATCACTTCTGGCGGATTTTTTCCAGTTGCGTGGCGGATTTTCCAGGCGCGTGGCGATATTTTTCCATTCGCGTGGCGGGTTTTCCAGTCGCATAGCGGGATTTTCAAATCGTATGGCAGATTTTTTCCAGTTGCGTTACGGATTTCCCTACTGGTGTTACGGATTTTCCATTCGTGTGCGGGTTTTCCAGCCATGCGAGATGACCTCTTTTATGCCGAGGGTCTTGACCCTGCTGACCTCGTCTGTGATTGATAGGAGGCGGCAACGCCACGCTAACATTCATGTGTGAGTGGAATTACACACGCACACACACACACACACGCGCGCGCGCGCACGCAGCTTGCTGGTTTAGTGGTTAGCGTGTCGGGCCTCCACGCTATGTTCACGGTGCGGAGGACTTATACTAATACTGGAAACCGTTACTGTATCTCTTGAGCATTTGAATCAAAACTATAATAAATCACACACACACACACACACACACACACACACGCACGCACGCACACACACACATACACACACACACACATACACACGCATGAGTACAATTCCCCTTCCCCCAAAAAATAAATAGATAAAAAAATAAAAGACAAAAATAAATGAAAATCAAGATACTCGTAAACAGAAAAATATTGAAGACTTAATTTAAATGGGAAACTCAGACATGTGTAACAACAAGAAGCCCATGGTGAGAGAGAGAAAGAGAAAGAGAGAGAGAGAGAGAGAGAGAGAGAGAGAGAGAGAGAGAGAGAGAGAGAGAGAGAGAGAGAGAGAGAGAGAGAGAGAGACAGAGAGAGAGGCTCAGAAACTGTATCTGAAACAAACTTGAAGTGAAAGATGAAAGATTGGGAATAGATTACAATGTCTGGAATAAAACCACTTGTCATGGCCGTACAGAAATCTTTGTAATTTCATTTCCACGAATCAAAGAAGTAATGGAATCGTAAAACCTTTGGTGGTTGGTCAGATGTCTGGTCTTCGGGTTTGGAAAGAAGGGATTCCGGAAGTCGGCCGGGAATGGGGAAGGATCGTGGTGGAAGGAGAAGAAGAAGGAGGACCCCTCCAATCCCACCCACCCTTTAAAGAGAGAGAGAGAGAGAGAGAGAGAGAGAGAGAGAGAGAGAGAGAGAGAGAGAGAGAGAGAGAGAGAGAGAGAGAGAGAGAGAGAGAGAGAGAAGATACACTAAGGAGGAGAAGACCGTGGTAGAAGGCCAAGAAGAACGCCCCACTAAAAATAAAGAGAGAGAGAGAGAGAGAGAGAGAGAGAGAGAGAGAGAGAGAGAGAGAGAGAGAGAGAGAGAGAGAGAGAGAGAGAGAGAGAGAGAGAGAGAGAGAGAGAGAGAGAGAGAGAGAGAGAGAGAGAGAGAGAAACAGTTGTGGCCCCTATCACCTTAAAAAAAAAAAAAAAAAAAATAGTGACCAGTTTGATGACTGTAACCTTAGGGAACATAACGATTAAAACCAAAAATATCTCGCACCAGTTGGCAAGACCGAGAAGAGGAAGAAATATGGCTAAGGAGGTCGGAAGCTTCTCTTCCTCACGATTTTCACACTCGTCCTTCTTCTGTTTCTTCTCTTCTTCCTTTTCCTCCTCCTCTTCCTCCTCCTGTTCTCCTTCTCCTACACCTCATCTTCTTCCCTCCCTTTCTCCATCTTCTTCTCTTCATCCTTGTCCTCCACTTTCTCCTTCTTCTTCTTCTCCTCCTACTCTTCTCCTTTTTATTCCTCCTCATCCTCATCTTCCTCCTCCTCCTCTTTCTCCTCTTCCTCCTCCTTCTCCTCCTCCTCCTCCTCTCCTTATTCCCTCCATCTATTCCACCTCCTCACTCACCTCGTTCCTCCATCATATTCCGTATTCCCCTGTCTTCCTCAATCTTCCTTCATCTCCCTCCTTCATCTTCCTCCTCTTTCTCCCTCCTCTTGACGTCATCTCCATTTGTTTTACGTCGCCTCTTTTTTTTCGTACTCTTCTTCCGGCTCGTGGTTCCTCTCCCAGCTGAACAAAATCGCCTGGCAAAGAAAAAGAGGAGATAGGAGGGAGATAGGAGGGTAGGGAAAAGGGTA
Source organism: Oratosquilla oratoria (assembly GCF_046742065.1). Classification (NCBI taxonomy): domain Eukaryota; kingdom Metazoa; phylum Arthropoda; class Malacostraca; order Stomatopoda; family Squillidae; genus Oratosquilla; species Oratosquilla oratoria. Next base: position 11,435,663 of record NC_134789.1, on the reverse strand, counting down.
AGGAAATGGGAAGGGATAGGAGGATAAGGAAGAGCAGAAGAGGAAAATGAGGAAAAAATAATAAATTTTGAAAAATAGTAGAGATAGAAATATTACAATAATGTATTTAGAGTTTGGAGGAGGGAGTCACACTACTCCTAGGTAGGGATGGACGCTGTGTCTTTTGCCACACCAGCCTAGGCTAGGGAGCTAAATGAATAAGCTTTCACGTGTGTGTGTGTGTGTGTGTGTGTGTGTGTGTGTGTGTGTGTGTGTGTGTGTGTGTGTGTGTGTGTGTGTGTGTGTGTGTGTGTGTGTGTGTGTGTGTGTGTGTGTGTGTGTGTGTGTGTGTGTGTGTGTGTGTGTGTGTGTGTGTGTGTGTGTGTGTGTGTGTGTGTGTGTGTGTGTGTGTGTGTGTGTGTGTGTGTGTGTGTGTGTGTGTGTGTGTGTGTGTATGTGTGTGTGTGTGTGTGTGTGCGTGTATGTGTGTGTGTGTGTTTGCACCCGTTTGTATTATGTGTGTATGCGCGTGCGTTTGCCTGTGTATGTGTGTGGTGTGTGGTGTGTTTGTGTGTGTGTTTACACCCGTTTGTATGTGTGTGTATGCGCGCGCGTGTTCGTGAGTTTGTGTGTGTGCGCGTGTGCATGTATGCGTTTGCTTCCGATCGCTAAACAACGCGAAACAAACGTTCCAAAAACCCCATCCTACGCTTAGGCAAATGGAGCAAAACAACCCATCTTGGCTGCGCGCCCCAGCCTACATAGGCCCACATGGCTTCCGGCTGTGACAACGCCAGGAGAGGGGAACCTATGGAGCAGGTGAAGTGAGGGGGGGGGAGGGAAGGGGAAAGGTAGAGAGGGGAGATGAGGGGGGGGAAAGGAGGGGTAGTGGGGAGGGGAGCAGGCCCAATGGGACTAAATAAGGCAGGTTGGAACCCAACAGGCGGCCCAAGTTCGGAGAAAAGGGGGGGGAAGGGGGGAAGGGTGAGGGAGTGGGGAGTGGGGGGAGAAGAGAGAGGACGGGGGGCGAGGGGGAGAGATGTTATGGGTTCTGGGGAGTTGGCCTGGAACCAATGACGACGAGAGAGGACCTGGTAGGAGGATGGGGAGAGGGAGGGAGGATGGGGGGAGAGGAGAGGACCTGGAAGGAGACAAGGCCTAGTCAGGTATATTGCCGAGAGCGTAAGGAGGAGGAGGAGGAAGAGGAGGAGGGGGAGGAGGAGGAGGAGGAGGAGGAGGAGGAGGAGGAGGAAGAGGAAAAGGAGGTAGGCTCCCGGGATACACAAATATGCCGGGAAATGTCCTGAATAGGAGGAAGAGGAGGAGGAGGAGGACGAGGCAGTGGGAGATGCCAAGGAGGAGGAGAAGAAGAGGAGGAGGCGGTGGAAGATGCCAAGGAGGAGGAGAAGAAGAGGAAGAAGAGAAAGACGAGAAGGAGGAGTAGGAACCAGTTTTGAAACGGTTGCAGAGAGAGAGATAGAGAGAGAGAGAGAGAGAGAGAGGGGGGGGGAAGAGAGAGAGATAGGAGGGAGGTTGGGAGAGCTAATCGATGTAAATATCACTCCTATTTACTTATCAATTCTTTCATTATTCAACTACTGCCTGTCATTGGCTTAGATATCCATTATGAAGAGTCCTTCTCTAGACTAGTAGACCAATAGACCAAACCGATTTCATGATTTGTATTCTATACTCCTTTCTTCATAGGGAAAGGTGGAATAGTACCAAGGCAGGAATAGTTTGGGAACCGACAAAGCACTATACCGGAATAGTATCCATAGTGTAGAAATGGTATGGATAGTTTGAATCGGCAAGAAAATGCTCCCGGATATACTCATGAAATTTGTAGGCATTTGGGGAAAGTGAAGAATGAGCTTTTTACTTAACTATCCTTTTCAGAATAGGTACTTTGCGTTCTTCGTTTAAGTCTATCGCCACAGGATATAATAAGAAAAATAGGGAAGGATTGAGGCTTGCGGGGGAGAAGAGGGGAGGTTTGAACTGAAGAGATTTCAAAGGTCATATAGATTTACTTGAATTGCTTTTTCATTACTGCTATTATCGCAGGAAACGGAAAAGGTTAGATAAGAGAGAGAGAGAGAGAGAGAGAGAGAGAGAGAGAGAGAGAGAGAGAGAGAGAGAGAGAGAGAGAGAGAGAGAGAGAGAGAGAGAGAGAGAGAGAGAGAGATAGAGAGAGAGAGAGAGAGAGAGAGAGAGAGAGAGAGAGAGAGAGAGAGAGAGAGAGAGAGAGAGAGAGAGAGAGAGAGAGAGAGAGAGAGAGAGAGAGAGAGAGAGGAAGAGGGAGATCAGAGATAAAAACCCTAAGATATTTTGAATAATGGTTAAACAGGAGGTCGCCATGTGAATGAAGCAGTGGGTGTTAGCCAGCCTCGGTTGTCGAGGCCTTTTGTGGAGGTGCTGTACCTTGCTGCATTGCTCCTGGTCCAAGCACTGGGCGGAGGACAAGGGATGACAATTTATCCCCAAGGAGATGAGATAAAAATGAAAACAAATGGACGTCGGATAGGTGTGGGCTGGGTGAAGCGTTAGTGTATTCCTTGATTGGCTACCCACCCTCATATAAGAGGGATGATACCTTTTTTGTATGTTGTAGTACCCGACACAAGTGAGAGGAAATGTAGTTGCCTTAGCATCAAAGTAAGACTTTTTCACAAACAACTTCTGTACACTGCTATATATTATCGGAGACTCGATATTGCTTTGATATCAAGACTAGGCGACCTGCATCTCGTTTTGGTGAAATATCCACAAACGGGTAATCCTGCACTAACTGAAGGGATCCTATTAAAAAAGTATTCAGTGTTGATTAGACTTGGATCCCTTGTTGTAAGAATAATTGTGATTTTTTTTTTTCCAAAATTCAATTTTCATATAAAAATTATGGAAGTCATTGATGTACAAGTAGAACAGGAGTTTAAAATCTATGTTTCTATCCAAACTAGAATCATAAAGTAGTCAGGGCTTGGGGAGTGGGGGGAAGGCCAGAAGAACTTAAGTTGGATAGAGAGGCTGAGAGGGGGTGGGGGTGGGGGTGGGGGTAGATTTGTGTCCTAGAGAAGAGACATTTGTGAACTCTTTATCTTTAATGTCATTCTTAGATCCTCCAGTAAAGGGTAATATATTCAACAGGTAACTGCTTGGTAGATCTTCTTTTATCTACATCTACCCGTGACCGCAACTTGCCCTGGCTGCCTGAATACACTGGGCAAAAGTGACGTACGTTTTTATTTAGGTGTGAAGGGAGACCATGTCTGATACCTCTTCCAGTCTTGTGTAATGAGGAGGAGAGTGAGGGGAATGAGGGGAGTGTCTGAAATGAAGGGAGGCGATGGAGAGACGTGAGGGGAATAAGGAGCACAAGACACCTATAACATGCGCAAGAGTGATGAGGGGAAGGTGCTTGGAAAGGGAAGAGGGAAGGAGAGTGAGGGGAAAGAAGACAAAGGTACCTGGAATGAGGGAAAGATTATGGAAGATGAGAGAGGAAGAAGGTGAAGGAGATGTCTGGACCGAGGGTAAGGGGTAAGGAGGGTAGCGAGGGGAAAAGGGGGCAAAGGAGGAGGAGGAGGAGGAAAGAAAAGGAGGAAGAGGAGAGGGAGAGGGAGGGGTGGGATGTTTGAAACGAGGTTACATAAAGGTGGCCGAAACCCAAGAAGTTGGTGGAAGGCCTGGCAAAATAAGCCCCGAAAGAATCTAAATGGCCTTAGGCTCTGGTGATCAATTAACACGCCAAAGATCGAAGACCAGAGAGTCTTAAGAAGACTTCGAAAGGGGCGGGGTAGGGAGAGCAACGGTGCGCTTCTGAGAGCAACCGAACTCGACTTCGGCAAATACAAAAGTTTCTTTATGAAGGTGAGCACTCAAAGTCAAGGATGAGAAAGTTAAGGTGGAGAGGGACGAGATTGCTTCGAGTGGAGATTGAGGGAGTTGAGGTAGATGAGGTGGCGAGGGAGGAGGGTAAGCGTGGGAGGGAGTAAAAGGACAGGTCGACCGAGGTGACACGCGAGATGACGGTGGGCGAGGAAATTTTGAGATAATTTTGGAGCGCCCCCCAACCCCTTTTTTTGACTTTTGAGTCAGGAACTTTGAGTCCCGAAGATTAAGTTATCGTTAAAGGGAGGAAGGAGGAGTTCGAAACAATTCGATTTTGGACCGTGGGCGGGATCAGAAGTTAAATTGGAGACTCAAGAGGTTGGGGCAGCCCGTTTTTTTAATCTTAATCAGAATTACGAAAATCGAATTACGGTTTAGAAGAAATGAAGGAGGTTTTGGAAAAAAAAGAAAGAAAAAAGAGTCCGAACGGATAATGACATTAAATTTAGGAGAATGACATCATAGGGAGTACATTTTGAGGAATTTTATTTTTAACAAAACAAAGGGGAGGTAGACGAGTGTCAGTAGATGGTGAGGTCAGATGGAGTAGACTGGAGTCATAGGGAGTAGAAAGAAGGGAAGAAGAGCAATAGGAAAAGAAAATGTGAAAGTTAGCTGACATCACGATGGAGGAATATATATATATATATATATATATATATATATAAATACTGTACATATATATGAATAAATAAATATATATATATATATATACATATATATATATATATATATATATATACATATATATATATGTATATATATATGTGTATATATATATATATGTATATATATATATATATATATATATATATATATATATATATGAAGTACGTAGGACAGAATGAGTGGAAGGGTGGTGAGGTAAACACCAGGAACCGTTGGAGTTTTTATTTCTAACGTTTCGTCCTGAAAGGACTTCCTCAGAGTGTACACAAACAAATCATTGACAGCTTATATACCCACAGCTTATCCCGTTCCTCCCCGTTCGTCTTCGCTCCTCATGCACCCCCGTTCGGCATCACGAAGAACCAAGCTGGCCGTTACTCTCGCCAACTTTTCAAAAAACTATGATATCCAGAAGGTCTTTTACACAGATTGAGGGAGAAGGCCCTAAGAATAAGTAAAAGAAGCAGAGGGGATAAAAGAGGAGAGAGTGAGGGTGACAGTGGTGGGTTTTTGTCCGTCCCTAACTCAAGACGCGCGAGTGAAATGGAACAGTTGTTCACCCGAGCAGGGCTAAAAATTTGCGTTCGGCACTGGTACCAGGATAGGAGAGATTGTAAGGAGTAAGAACAATAGTAAAGTCGATACAGTAGAGAACAGCTTGATTTACAAAATTCCATATAAAAGCTGTCCCATTAGTTATTTCGGAGAAACCAGTAGAGGGATAAAGAAACGTACCTATGAACACAAAAGCGACATCAGAGCTCACAGAACATCAAATTCGTTAGTGGTCCACCTTGACAACTTTGGCCACCTACCAGATTGGGAAAGAACAGAGGTGCTGCATAAAGGTCTAACAAAACAGAAAAGAAAAGTAATTGAGGCAGCCTATATCAATTTACATCCACGTAGCAACCACCGTGATGGATTTGTAAAGTTGGCGAGAGTAACGGCCAGCTTGGTTCTTCGTGATGCCGAACGGGGGTGCATGAGGAGCGAAGACGAACGGGGAGGAACGGGATAAGCTGTGGGCATATAAGCTGTCAATTATATGTTTGTGTACACTCTGAGGAAGTCTTTTCAGGACGAAACGTTAGAAATAAAAACTCCAACGGTTCCTGGTGTTTACCTCACCACCCTTCCACTCATATATATATATGTATATATATATATATATATATATATATATATATATATATATATATATGTTTGTATGTATACACATGATCTTTATGTATTTGGTCCTAGCAACGTCAAACGACTTTATCAATCATAAAGAACGACTCGACCAGGACCCAACATCTGGTGTCAAAGGAAATAGAATCCATAAAGAGCATCAATGTAAGCTAGAGTTGAGGTCGATTTAAGGTCAATTTAAGGTCAACGTAAGTTCGAGCTGAAGTCAACTTAAGGTCATGTTGAGGTCAGCTTAAGGTCTGGTGGGGAGGAAATGAACATTTGTCACTGATTGGTGGTTGGAGGAAAAAATGACGAAGAGGAGGAGGAGAAGGAGGAGGAGGAGGAGGAGGAGGAGGAAGAAGAGGAGGAAGAAGAGGAGGAGGAGGAGGAAGGGAAATGTTGGAGGTGGAGGACAGAGAAGGAAGAGGGAGATGACGATAAGAAGATGAAATGATGGCGATAGTTACAAAGGATTACAAAAGAGGAGCATGCCGACAGGAGACCTTTGGGTCCATAACTAGGTCGGATGCGAAAAAAAAATAATAATGATAAACAAATAAATAGATAAATAAATAGAAAATATAATGATACAAATAATAAATGAAATATATAAAGATGATAAATAATAGATGAAAAATAAAAATAAATAAAATATAATAATAAATAAGATAATGGTGATGGCGATGATGACAATGAAGAGGATAGTGATGGTTGAAGGAGACAGTGATAGTGATGATTTTGGTAATGGTGATGATGATAATGATGATGGATTTAAAAGGGGACAGAAACAAAAGAATATTTGGAGGACGGAAGGGAGGCCGTGTTTTGAGGGAGGGCAGAGGGGGTTTGGAGTGTTTGGAGAGCGGGTGGGAGGGAGGGAGGGAGGGAGGAAGGAGGGGAGAGGGAAGGAGGGGAGGAGGGAGGAAGGTCGCGACTGCGGCAGGAGAGAATAGCTATTCGAGGAAATAGAATGCCGCACCTCCACCTCCTCCTCCTCCAACTCCTCCTACTCCTACTCCTCTTCTTCCTCCTCTTCTTCCTCCTCTTCTTCCTCCTCTTCCTCCTTCTCCTCCTCCTGCTCCTCATCCTCCTTCTTCTCATCATCCTCTTCTTCCTTTTCCTCCTCTTCTTCCCTCTTCCACCTCCTATTCCTCATCCTCCTGATCCTTCTTCTCTTCCTCCTCTTCCTCCTTCTCTTCCTGCTCCTCTTCTTCCTTCTCCTCCTCCTCCCCTCCTCCTCCTTTCTTTCCTCCTCCTCTACTCTACCTCCTTATCCTCCACCTCCTCTTCCTGCTCTTTCTTCGCTTCCTCCTCCACCTCGTCCTCCTACTCCTTATTCTTCTCCTCCTCCACCTCCTCCTCCACCTCCTCCTCCACCTCCTCCTCCACCTCCTCCTCCACCTCCTCCTTCTCCTCCTCCTCCTCCTCCTCCTCCTCCTCTTCCACTTCCTTCTCATCTTCTATATCCTACTCCTCCCCTACCTCTCCCCATCACCTCTTCCCCCTCCTCCCTCTCTTTCTCTTCCTCCTTGTCTTTCATCTGTCCCTCCCCCTTCTCTTTCTTGTCTTCCTCTTCCTACTCCTCTTCCATATTTTCCTCCTCTTTCTCTCTTTCCTCTCCCTGTTTCTCTTCTCCTTCCTTTTCCTCTTTCTCTTCCTCTTCATTTTCATCCATCTCCCTCCACCTTACCTTCTCTTTCTTGTCTTCCTCTTCCTCCTCGTCTGCCATATTTTCCTCCTCTTCTTTCCCCTCCTCCTCCTCCTCCTCCTCACCCTGATCCCAATTACTCCTCCGTAACAATTAAACAAGTGAAGAGGGGGATGCGCAAAGATAAATACAAACAGGAAATGGCCAATGCGAGAGACTTCTGAAGAAAATGGCGGAAGAGAAGAAGAAGAAGAAGAAGAAGAAGAAGAAGAAGAAGAAGAAGAAGAAGAAGAAGAAGAAGAAGAAGAAGAAGAAGAAGAAGAAGAAGAAGAAGAAGAAGAAGAAGAAGAAGAAGAAGAAGAAGAAGAAGAAGAAGAAGAAGAAAAAGAAGAAGAAGAAGAAGAAGAAGAAGAAGAAGAAGAAGAAGAAGAAGAAGAAGAAGAAAAAGAAGAAGAAGAAGAAGAAGAAGAAGAAGAAGAAGACAAGAAGAGTGACAAGGAAGAGAGGGGGAGAGGAGAGGAGAGGGAGGAGTAAGGGAGGAGAGGGAGGTGGAGAGGGGAGGGAGAGAAGTAAGGGAGGAGAGGAAGAGGAGTAAGGGGGGAGGGGGAGAGAGAGGAGTAAGGGGGGAGGGGGAGAGGGAGGGGGAGAGGGGAGGGAGAGGAGTAAGGGAGGAGAGGGGGAGGAGTAAGGGGGAAGGGGAGAGGTAGGGGAAGGGGAGAGAGAGGAGAGGGGGGAGGGAGAGAAGTAAAGGGGGAGGGGGAGAGGAAGGAAATGGGGAGGAAGAGGAGTAAGGGGGGAGGGGGAGAGGGAGGGGGAGGGGAGAGGGAGGGGGAGGGGAAGATGGAGGAGAGGGAGGGGGAGAGGGGAGGAGAGGTGGGAGGGGAGAGGGAGAGGGAAGGCATAAAATGTGAAAATGTGAGAATATGAATATGAAAGTGTCTGAGAGCGAGAGAATTAGAGATGAGGAAGAGAGGAGATGAGTGGAAGAGGAGGAAGAGAAGATGGATGGAAGATGAGGAAGAGAGGAGACGAGTGGAAGTGGAGGAAGAGAAGGAATGGATGGAAGAGGAGGAAGAGAGAAGAGGTATGTTTGAATATGAAAGAAGAGAAAATGGTATTAATGTAGTGAATATTTAGAGTGAGAGAGAGAATTAGTGAAATATACGGAGACATAAAGAGAGAATGTGGGAGAGATGAGGAGAGAGAGAAAGAAAATGAAAAGGAAGGGGGATAAAGAGGAAGAGGAAAAGTAGATGTTGAAGAGAGAAAAAGAGTAACTACCACTCGACAGGGTCATGCAAAATTATGTTACCATCGTACAGGGTGATACAATAATAGACAAATTAGATAAAGAAGGAACTAAAACGGATAAATAAGAAAATGAAAAGAAAAAAAAGGGAAAGGAAGAACAATTAAAAAGAAGTAAAAAGGAATAAGAAAAAAAGAAGGAAAGGAAGAGAGAAAGGAACGAGAGGTGAAGAAAATCAAGAATGGCAAGAAAAGGAGGAAAGGCAAGAAAATTAGGAAAGGGAGGAAAAGAAGGAAAGGGAAGAAAAGGAGGAAAGAGAGGAAAAGGAGAAAAGGGAGGAAAAGGAGGAAAGGGAAGAAAAGGAGGAAAGGGAAGAAAATAAGGCAAGGGAAGAAAAGGAGGAAAGAGAATAAAAGGAGGAAAGGTAAGAAAATAAGGAAAGGGAGGAAAAGGAGGAAGGGAAGAAAATTAGGAAAGGAAAGAAAATGAGGAAAGGGAAGAAAATTAGGAAAGGGATGAAAAGGAGGAAAGGAAAAGAAGGAAAGGGAAGAAAAGGAGGAAAGGGAGGAAAAGGAGGAAAGGGAAAAATGAGGAAAGAGAAGAAAAGAAGGAAAGGGAAGAAAAGGAGGAAAGAGAAGAAAAGTAGGAAAGTGGAGAAAATGAGGAAAGGGAAGAAAAGAAGGAAAGAGAAGAAAATGGGGAAAGGGAGGAAAATGAGGAAAGGCAAGAAAAGGAGGAAAGACAAAAAGAGGAAAGGGAGGAAAAGGAGGAAAGATAAGGAAATGAGAAAGGGGAAGAAAAGGAAGAAAGTGAAGAAAAGGAGGAAAGGTAAGAAAATAAGGAAAGGGAGGAAAATGAGGAAGGGGAAGAAAATGAGGAAAGGAAGGAAAATGAGGAAAGGGAAAAAATGAGAAAAGGATGAAAAGGAGGAAAGGCAAGAAAAGAAGGAAAGACAAGAAAAAGAGGAAAGGGAGGAAAAGAAGGAAAGGGAAGAAAAGGAGGAAAGGGAGGAAAAGGAAAACAGGGAGGAAAAGGAGGAAAGGGAAGAAAATGAGGAAAGGGAAGAAAAAGAGGAAAGGGAAGAAAAGGAGGAAAGGTAAGAAAATAAGGAAAGGGAGGAAAAGGAGGAAGGGAAGAAGAGGAGGAAAGGGAAGAAAATGAGGAAAGGGAAGAAAATGAGGAAAGGAATGAAAAGGAGGAAAGGCAAGAAAAGGAGGAAAGGGAAGAAAAAGAGGAAAAGAAGGAAAAGGAGAAAGGGGAAGAAAATGAGAGAAGGAGGGAAAGGGAGGAAAGGGAGGAAAAGGAGAAAAATGAGGAAAGGGAGGAAAACATTGAAGACAGGAGCGAAGCCAAGCTCGCCTACGCGTGCCACAATGATGAAGACAGCGGGGAAGAAATGTCAACAAGGACGAGCGAGCAAGAAACGAGTCGTGGAGTAGGAGGAGGAGGAGGAGGAGGAGGAGGAGGAGGAGGAGGAGTAGGAGAAGTAGGAGGAACAGGAGGAGTGAAGAAATCGAGAAGGGAAAGGAGAAGCAGTTGGGGTGAGGAGGAGGTGGAAGAGGAGGAGGAGGAGGAAGTAGGTGGAGGTGAAGGAGGAGGAAAATCAGGAAGTGGTGAAGAGGATGTAGGAGGTAGACGAGGAGGAGAAGCTGAAGGAAGGAGGAGAGAGAGAAGGATTAGAAGGAACAGGAGGGAGGAGGAAGAAGAAGAGGAGGAGGAGAAGGGAGAGGTGGAGGAGAAGCAAGAGGGAGGAGAAGTAGGATAAGGAAGAGCAGTAAAGAGGAGAGGGAGGAGGATAAGTGGAAGCAGGAAGCAGAAGAAAGAGGAGAGAGAAAAGATGTGGGTTGTGAAGGAACAGAGGGAGCAGAGAGAGGATAGGGAGGAGGAGGAGGAGGAGGAGAAGGAGGAGGAGGAAGAGAGTGCCACAGTTACGGAAGGACAGTGGAGAAGAAGAGGAAGATGGCGCAAGAAAACCAGGAAGAACAGGAAGAGAAAAGGAAGAGGAACAGAATTAAGAAGAGGAGATGAACAGGCATCAGTAAACAGAAGCAGTGCCAAAGAAGAAGAAGAGGTGGAGGAGGAGGAGGAGGAGGAGTAGGAGGGGGAGGAGGAGTAGGAGGGGGAGGAGGAGGAGGAGGAGGAGGAAGAGGAGGAGAAGGAGGAGGAGGATAAAGACAAAGACTTGGGGCATTGCCTTAGGGGAATATGTAAGGTGGCGGTGTTGTCGGCTGTAACGGTGGCTGTGGCGGCTGTGGCGGCTGTGGTAGGAGTGATGGTAAATGCTCATGTTGCAGTGACCATGGCTCACTGATGCTGGTGGTGAAAGTCAGGTCTTTGGAAATGGTGATAGAGGTGTTGGTGGTGACGGTGTTGATGGTGGTGGTGGTGGTGATGATGGTGGTGATGGTGGTGGTGATGGTGGTGATGGTGTGGTGGTGCTGGTGGTGGTGGAGGTGGTGTGGTGGTGGTGTGGTGGTGGTGGTGGTGGTGATGATGGTGGTGATGGTGGTTGCGAAGACGGTGATAAAATGGTAGGAATGATGAGGATGATATTATTGGTGATGATGCTGATAGTGATACATGTTGTTAGTGGCGGTGATAATAGTAGTGATCATGGTATGGTAATGATGGTGGTAATGGCAGTAGTAGTAGTAGAAGGCACCTTGAGGCATACACACGACTCAATGGCGCGGTGGTAGCGTTCGCGGCCGCCATTACAACGGTCCGGGTTCGCATCCAGCCCAGGGCTGAAATAATTTTAGTATCACTGCTCTGCGAATCGTTACTCCAACTCTCGTGTGCGGGGAGTTCGGGGTGTGTGTGTGTGTGTAAGGTCACAACACTACCCATAGATCGGTCATATATGAGCTCTGAGCTCTTTTCCAGGAGGAAAATAGCTGTCAATCACGAGTCCAACACGTGATCCAAGACCATGGTAAATCATAACGTGCAGACTTATCCCACTGGACAAGAAACCTGGCTGTCATAGGCGAGGTGCTGAGAAGAATAGTAAGGAAAGCAATCATGGAGGTCGCGAAAGACAAGGTGCGAGAACCGGCAGGGTATCGTCAGGTGTGTGGAGGGCAACAGGCAAGATATGAGGCGGCGATTCACGCCATAAGTAGGATGTTTGTGGAACCAGACTGCTTCGCAGCCTTATTACTCGATACATCCAACGCCTTCAACAACATAAACAGAGAGGCCACCATACACAGCATCAAAATCAAATGCCCAGTCTTGGCCAAATGTGTGGATAACGCATACAGAGAACTAGCACAGTTATTCGTCACCAACAGAGTTGGGAAGAGACGAAAGTGGAGGTCATCCAGTCATCGGAAGGTACTACTCAGGTAGACCCAGTGGCCATGGCTATGTAGGCTCATGGACTTGTGTACCTGCAGCAGAGGGTTCAACATGAAGCCACCAGGGTTAAACATGTAGCATATGTAAATGATCTCACTGGGGCAGGGAAAGTAACGGATGTAAGAAAGTGGTGGGATCTGGTGCAGACACACAATATAAACTTGGGTTATATTCCTAAAGCAAAGAAGTCTGTCCTCATAGTGAAGCCAGATTACTTTGAGGAGGCCAAAAATCTCTTTAAAGGTAGTGAAGTGAAGGTAACTAAGGAGGGAGAAGGACATCTCGGCGCAGTGATCGGTTCTGAATCCTTTAAAAGGCAATATAGAAAGACAAGGTTAACGAATGGATGACTGAGGTTAGGCTACTAGCCAACTTCGGAAAGACTGAACCACAGGCGGCATATGCCGCATTCGTATATGGTGTTAAACACAAGTGGAATTACATCTTAAGGACGGTACCGAGCATCACCGAACTACTAAGTCCTCTTGAAGAAACCATCAGAAAAGAGCTAATTCCGGACATCACCAACGGACGGACACCAAAGGAACAGGGAAGAAAATTATTTGAACTTCCAAGAATGGGAAGGCTAGGTTTCTGGACACGTGGACAACTGCCCTTTTACATACGAATATTTTATCTCATGGCCTCTTGTTACAATGACCTAACTGATGCGTCCAACTCCCGAAAAGAGAATGAAAAAATTAGGATGTACGAGGAGTGTATACAGAGTGTGGACCAGGGCTCTTTCACTCCGATAACCTTCATGACTTCAGGCGGGACTGATCCAAGAGGCAAAGACATTCTACGCTAGTTTAGCAGAGGTGATGGCAGAAAAGGAACGTCAACAAAAAAAGCAGTATTATGGCGTGGATGAGATGTAGACTATGCCACTCTTAAGATCAGCTCTCCTATGCCTGAGAGGTACCAGGTCCCCACCCCCTAAATCAGCACATACAAATCCTCAACTTTGAGCAGACTGTAGTAGAAAGTAGGATAAATGAACTTCTGTATTGGGCTTCATTAAAGTGAAATAATACAAAATATAAAAGGGTAGTCGACCAGTCATTGGCGAGAGAGGGGCCAATGAACTATGTCTGTGGTGGTGGTGGTGTTGGTGGTGGTGGTGTTGGTGGTGTTGGTGTTGGTGGTGGTGGTGGTGGTGGTCGTCGTCGTCGTCGTCGCGTCGTCGTCGACGTCGTTGTCGTCGTCGTGTAATTGGCAGTGATTATAATGATTGTGATGATGTCAATGGTAGTAATAAAGATGACAATTGTAATGGTGATGTTAAAGATGATGATGGTATTGGAAATATAGAACTTTGAAGAGCTCCAAAGAAGTGTCAGGAAAGATGACATCCCCACAGGGGGAGGGAGAGAGAGAGAGAGGAAGAGAGAAAGAGTGAATCATAGAGAGAGAGGCAGGAAACGATATATAAATATATATATATATATATATATATATATATATATATTTATATATACATACATATATTTACATATATACATATATATATACACATATATATATACATATATATATATATGTATATATATACATATATATATATTTATATATACATATATATATACATATATACATTCATATATACATATATATATACATATTTATATATATATACATATATATAATATATATATATATATATATATATATATAGAGAGAGAGAGAGAGAGAGAGAGAGAGAGAGAGAGAGAGAGAGAGAGAGAGAGAGAGAGAGAGAGAGAGAGAGAGAGAGAGAGAGAGAGAGAGAGAGAGAGAGAGAGAGAGAGAGAGAGAGAGAGAGAGAGAGAGAGAGAGAGAGAGAGAGAAGAGAGTAATATGAGTAAGTGATTACAAACAGAGGTTCAGAATGCATTGAGTGACCAAGAAGAATATACGGAAAGAGGAAGGAAAAAGAGGAGAATAAGTGAGGAGAAAGGAATACGAGGAGTAGGAAGAGGAAAGGAAAGGAAAAGAGGAGAGGAGTAGAAAGACGAAGGAGATTTTGCACGTGGCAACATTTGGAATAAATATCCAAAATGATGCTATTTTCGAAAGATCTTGATATGATGTATCATAATCATCGGGAGGTTGTCCTTAATTGGATAAAATCGTCAGGCGGCACTCCAGATGTAAAAACTTATATGAGGGCATAAACCAGAGGGAATAAAAATTGAAAAAGAAGAATAAATAGAATATGAAGAAAACAAATAGGAGAAGAGGGTGAAGGGACAAGAGAAAGAAAAAGATAAAGAGAGATATGAAAATAAAAAGAAGGCGAGGAGAAGAGTGATGTGAATAAGCGAATAGGAAAAGAAGAATTAATAAAATAAAGAAGAAAGGGAAAGGAAAGGAGGAGGAGAAGGAGGAGCTCAAGAGACGAAGGATGTAGGTGATTACTCGGAAGAGGGAAGAGGAAGGAGGAGGGAGGAGGGAGGAGGGAGGAGGGGGCAGGAAGGCCATGTCATTGGTAACATGGAGGAGGAGGAGGAGTACGAAGAGTAGGATAAGGAGAGGAGAAGATGAAAGAGTAAGAGGAAGAGGAGGAGAAAGAGGAGATAAAGGAGGAGTAGAAAGAGGTAGAACAGGAGGTCAAGAAGAAGGAGGAGGAGGAGTAGGAGGGAGAGTGGGAGGTGATGGAGGAGTGAAGGGAGGGGTGACCCAAATAAGTAGCAAAGGTAGATGGAAGAGTAATATCAATACGAAGAGAAGGAGGAGAAGATTAGAGAAATCGAAAAGGGAGCGAAGAGGAGGAAAAAGTAAAAATAAAGGAGGAAGAAAGAAAGAGACAGGAAAAAGAGATAAAAAGGAAAAAATGAAGAGATAACAGTTCCGAGATCAGGAATAAGAGTATAAAAAAACATACGAAGTGGAAGAACGGAAGGAAGTGGAAAAAGGGAAGGATGTGGACAAGGAGAGATGGAGAGTGAGTGTAGGAAAGGTAAGGAGGGTAAAGGAAGGGAAGGGAAAAGGGAACAGTAGCTTATGTGGAGGAAACTGAACCTGAAGAGGTAAGCTTGAGAGGTGATGAGTGTGAGGAGGCCTACCCATAGCGTGTAGGCTAAGTCACCTAGACAACTGATGCGTGCTAGGTAATCAGGCAGGCCAGGGAAATTGTATATGGAATGGCAGGTTAGATGTAAATTAGGAAGCAGGCAGGTTAGATGTAAGGTGTAGGTGCAGGAAGGTTTGATATGTGTTGGAGTGTAGGTGGACTGGATTAGGTTAAAGAGTAGGAAGGTTAGATGTAGATTAGAGAGTGCAGATTAGAGATCAGACGGGGTAGATTTACAGTAGGTTAGAGAGTAAGTAGGCTTGGTGTAGTTCAAGATGTTCTTTTACATGCTGTACTAATAATTGTCACCGATAAACTCTGTTAAGTGGATACCAACTCTTGCCATGCTTTAAAGCCACCCAATTCATATCATCACAATTGAAATCTCCAATCGTCGTGATTACAGAAACTAAATATTTCTTATAAAGATAAGTTATTTTTCGACAAAGACAGTATTTATGGCTTGTATATCATTCATACATTTATCTTATGTCCGTTTGATTTAATTGAGCCTATTAGTTATCAAATAACAGGAAAAGACGAGGCGGCCATATTAGTAACATGCGGCTCAAATTAGAGTGAACCGATTTGTATCTAACATTTTGACTGCAATTCATGATTCATTCAAATTAATAAAATATTTGGGCAACAGACAAATAATAATCACATTAATGACCCATAGTTTGACTTAAATAGGGGTAATTCTCAACAGAATAAAATTGTCACAGGTAATGAGTTATCCCCGTGTGTTACTACAAGGTTACCACATAGGAACATAAGAATGGAGGAGAATTGCAAGAGACCAAAAGGCCTACACTAGACAGTCCCATGTACCTTGCCACCTGTTATCACTATCCATAAAGTTATCTAATCTTCTCTTAAAATAACCAATTGTCTCAGCGCTCACTACAAGACCACCAAGTCTATCCCATTCGTCCGGTGGCAGCTTAAAAGGATAAAGAGTATTCAATACAAAAGGAGTTGATTGGGAGGGGCTTAACTCGACTGTTGAAGGGATGTCCTTCAGGTGAATAAAACCTTCTGGCATTAGCAAGAATGAAACATGGACCAATGGGCACGGAATGTATTAACTTGGAATAATTCTTTCTCTGCTGAAGATCGCCCGCCACATAGTTGAACAAAATCACCTGACGTAACCCTAAAGAGAGAGAGAGAGAGAGAGAGAGAGAGAGAGAGAGAGAGAGAGAGAGAGAGAGAGAGAGAGAGAGAGAGAGAGAGAGAGAGAGAGAGAGAGAGAAACACCCTTTTACATGAAAAGGATTAACTGATGCAGCTTTAACTCCTTTGCTGACTAAATAGAACCACCCGGTTAAGTGGCGTTAGTTAGAATAGAAGCGGGCATAAAAGGGTTATCACACTGGGCTATTTTTCCTCCAACATTCTACCTCCAATCTCCACTTAAATAACTAGAATATGACTTCGCTTACAAAAATCTAGACTTCTCTAAGAAAATTTCAACTGCATAGATTTACAGCCTCTTAGTTCATTATTCAGATTTGCTATATATGACGGAAAGATAATTTGATCATTGGAGATTCGAATAATATAATGTTGTAACCGAAGTCGTTTTCACTCAAACGAACTTTCAAAAGGTCGGCACTGGTGAAGGCTAGTGTGATAACTTCCTAATCTACTTAGATGAAGTCGAATGTTACTGAGGTGCCACTAAAGCTTAAAATAGTTTGCGGTTCACCAGAATAAATCCAGAAGAACTTTTTGGTCCAGAAGAAGCTACTTCTTCGTCCTTGGTGGTTTCCAAGACTCTTCGAGTTCTTGTAGACCTTCAAGAACCAGAAGACCGAAAGGGCTCTCGGAAATCCCTCGTGAGAAAAGGAAATATCTGGAAGATTTATCAAGAATTTTATTGGTGTCCCGTGTCTTGCACTTCATAAGATTAACCCCTTTGTCACAGTGACACGTTTCGTTGATTTTATTCTGGTAAGTGCTCGATGATTTTATTCAGCTGTGGAGGCAAACTTCGGTGTAAGGAAGTTTCGATCGATTGAGATGTCTTTCAGGCCAAGGGCCGCGTCTCCAACTGCAGAAAGCCGGGAGCAGACGAGCGACTTTGTGGCGCCACATCGCTTCGTCGGTGTGTGACGGGCATGTGGCTTCTCATAGGTTACCATTGTTTGGAATCGAAACTGCACACACGAGCGGTTTATTTATTTATTTATTTATATTTATTTATTTATTTATTTCATTTAGTTATTTATTTTTATTTATCTATCTATTTATTTCTATCTTAAAGTTATTTATTTATCTATTTACTTATTTATTTATTTTGCCAAGACAAATTTACTGAAGATAACCGCTCTTTCGTAACTCCCTTTGACTCGGAAGGAGATTTGTCTTCACGAAAAAGAATAAAGGATAACAGGGAAAATTTTCAGGTGAATTTTTGAAAATAGATTTGAAGGTCTTAGGAATAATGAGAACACCATCGAGGCTGTGAATAGTATTTTACTGAAGATCATTAGGGGAAACCGTTGCGAAAATAGGGATTACACACAAAAAGCATTAGCGAAGGTGAATAGCTCATAGTAACACATAATTTAATAATAAGAAAACTTCAAATTAAAACCAAAAGAGACAAAATAGAGCTGAACTAGGCAAATTTTATCAATAAAAGAAAGATATAAGAGGAAAGAAAGAGAAACATGGGTCCTATAAAGGAAACTATTTGGAAAGGTAAATGTATTAAACAGGTGCAATGCTAAATCGTTTTAAATAACAGCAGGTGATAGTGATTTGTTGAAGAAATAGAAAAAGGAAACAGCATAAATGGAAAGACAGAATGCTGAAAAGAGTAGAGCATTACCAAAAACATTACTATTTATATACTACTATTTCATAGGTGTGGGTGTGCGTGCGAGCGTGTGCATATATATATATATATATATATATATATATATATATATATATATATGTATGTATATATATATATGTATGTATATATGTATATGTATGTATATATGTATATGTATATGTTTGGTTAAAGACCAGCGAAAATTCAGTATCAACTAACTTCTTAGTAGTTTTCTCTATCTTCCGAATAGACTTCTTGTAATCAGAAGGGAGGTCAAAAACGAGGCTTCCGAGATCCATATTGTATTGTTAAGAAAATACTATACAATAATACATAATGCGAGCTTTCGGTTGATGCTTTCAACCATCTTCAGGCGAGAAAAATATCTAATACATCTGCGAAAGTACAGCCTAAAGGAGACCCCATGGCTATGCCTTCAACTTGGTACTTTAGGCTGTACTTTCGCAGATTTCTACATGTGCCATTTGGAAAACAAGGTTCTTCAAAATCCTGAATTACGGCCCTTTACTTATTGTAGATATGTCGATGACATATTTGTAGAGGTGAGAAGTGAGTCTCATCTTATGGAATTGCAGCAAGCCATGGAATCTTCTTCTGTCCTGAAATTTACCTATGAACTCAACTTACACAACAAGATCCCTTTCCTAGACAACCTAATTTCTTCAAAGGACGACCAATACCAGACCACCTGAAGATGGTTGAAAGCATCAACCGAAAGCTCGCATTATGTATTATTGTATAGTATTATCTTAACAATACAATATGGATCTCGGAAGCCTCGTTTTTGACCTCCCTTCTGATTACAAGAAGTCTATTCGGAAGATAGAGAAAACTACTAAGAAGTTAGTTGATACTGAATTTTCGCTGGTCTTTAACCAAACATGTTTAAAAGAGAACTTACTGCCTATTTATTCTAATATATATATATATATATATATACATATATATATATATGAATATATTCACGTACAGAAAGGTTCTCTAGCTCCTTTACCTTGCCACCCAGCTTATGTATATACTCGTTTCTTCCGTGTACCTTGAAGATGTAGGAATAGACGAAAACGCTCGGTCTATAATCTCTCATTTTCCTTTGCGGTTTCCTGCATACCTAGAAAAAAGCCTCTCTGTGATTTTTCTTGCACGTATGGTATGTACGTAGCCAGATGTATATACATAGAAATCATACGTATACATGTATATATTCGTTCTTCACTGTTAATACACGTTTATGGATTGGAATGATGCCGTATATATCTTTTGAAATACCAATGTGTTGTACCCAATTGAAAATTTGTGAGACAGATGCTATGTCTAACGTTTCCGCTTAGTTTCAATTATTGCAGACATTTTTGTAATCTCCTTTATTGTCATTTCTTCCCTCTTCCAATTTCGTAAAAGGATTACATTGTCTTGTACTCTCTGAATAATTCCTTATCGTATTTGCGAGCTGAAAAATATAGGTATTTTTGTCATTTCAAATGGATGGTATAATGTCTTTTTTTTTGGGGGGGGGGAGGTTTTGTTAGGAGAGGGGAGGACGACAGGAGACGCTGTGTTTGTGGCCAAAGATGGCTCCTTTGCCTTCTGTGTTCGGATAACCATGGTAAGTGGCATTCTTCCAAGACTACTTTGCTTTGATTCGAATTAAAAAAAAATTC
>NC_134789.1:11398621-11403621 GCF_046742065.1 Oratosquilla oratoria | reverse complement strand
GTGTATTTTGTCCGTTAGCTCTTCTTTGCATTCTTTTAGAATCCAATTTGAAATTAAATCCGGGCCATGTGATTTTCTGACGTCCAATTTTGATAGATGTTCTGATATTTCTTTTTGTGATGTTGTAAATTCACTCATGTGGGGAGAATGTTTGTTATTATCTACGTCCCAATTTTGTATTTTCTCTCTGGTGAAGACAGATTTAAAGTGGTTGTTCATGATTTCGGCCATCTCTAATTCTTCTGTGTATTCTATATTTCCTTGGCGTAGTTTCACTAGTTCCTGTTTGGTTTTAAGTTTACCATTTACATACCGGTAGAATAGCTTGGGCTGATCTTTGCATTTATCTATAATATCCTTCTCATGGTTCCTTTTCTCCTCTCTTCTCACATTAACATACTCATTTCTATAGTTTATATAAATTTGCCATTTGCTTTGTTTTTTGTCTTTTCTCCACCTTTTCCAAGCTTTGTCCCTTCTGTCTTTTGCCTCACTGCATCTTTTGTTGAACCAACATTTAATGTACTCTCTCTCTCGCTTTTGTCTTGGTACATGCCTGTTTACCCCTTCATTGTAATTATCCAACAGTATGTTCCATTTCTCTTCCACTGTTGTCTCTTCCATATAGAATTTTTCCCAGTTTGCATTCTGGAAGAACGTCTTTAGTTTTGCAAAGTCTGTTTTGTTGTACATCAATCTTCCTTTCCTATGCTTTTCGCTCCTCTTCATCTCTATTTCTTCCTTTAGTACAGTTTCGATGAGTACATGGTCACTCTTTCCAATTGGTGTCTTGTAGTGGACTTTGTCCACTATTTCAGGTTCCGTTGTAAATATTAAATCTAGTTTTGATGGATCTTCATTGTTTCTGTATCTTGTGTTTTCACTGACCAACTGGGTCATGTCTAGCAGTACATTGCCCCACACGTCATCTCCTCGTACTGTCATGTTGTCCCAACAAATTTCTTTGCAATTGAAGTCTCCCATAATTACTAGATTACCCTTACCCATTAGTATCTCATTTAGTGATTTTCTTGTATCTTCTAGCATTTTTGTGTGTTCGTTTTCTTTCCAAGCATTCGTTCTTGGGGGCACATAGGTCACCACAAACTTTCTACTTTTCATATTCTTGCCTTCGACTTTTATCATGATCAGTTCAACATTACCTTTGCCCTCTGCAATTTTTGTCACGTTTAGGTCTTTCTTGGCCAAGAACATGATTCCCCCTCCCTGCTTTTTGTCCCTGTTTCTTATCCAGTAATTGTATAGCCCTTGTCCAATATCAATAGATGGTATTTCTCCTCTTAGTTTAGTCTCTACAATTCCCATCATGTCTGGTTTTTCTTCTAACAGATAATCATTGAGTTCGTTCAGACCTGAAATTAATCCGTCAATGTTAGTATAGGCCACTTTTAATTTTCTTCCTTCTCCATTATCTTTTCTGTCCTTGGTTTTTTCGTTTTGATGTGCCACTGTTTCAATCTCATGTCGATTACTCTCCAATGGAATTCTTTGCATTCTGTCTCCGTTCTCAACAAGTTTTTTTCCTTTGCTTCTTTTCTTAGTGACTTTTCTTTTTCTAATTCATCAGTACTCATTTCTCTTTTTATCCATATCTTATTGTACTTTAAACTCTTTGACAAATTACCTACTTTTTCAAAGGCGTCTTCTACTACCATCTGTGACCTTAATTTTATCTTTAGAGGTCGATTTCTATCTTTAGAGTAGCGACCGATTCTGTGTGTCTCTTCTAAGTCTATGCTTGAATCTCTTCCCCCCCCCGAATTTCATTTAGAATTTCTACTGCTGTCTCTTTTTCTTCTTTTTCTCTCATGTACCTCGCCAATCCCTGTTTTTCTTTTAGTCCATAGACCACAATACATTTTTTCCTATCTACTGTATCCCTGACCCAGTTTGCTTTTTCATTAATCACTTGGATAATTGTGTCTTTTGCATTATCCTGCATTTGCTGCTTGACTATTTCTTTAAAAGCAGTTTCCTTGTTTTCGATGTTTTCCTTCCACTTCTTAATTTTCTGAATACTTTCTTCACCTAGATTCTCTTCGATCTTTTGTGACAACTCATGTAATCTGTTGTTCACCTCTATCTTTAAATTGTCGCTGCTGTTATTTTCATTAGTTTTCTTCTTTTCATTATCATTCTTCAGCTCATTTATATCCCTTTTCATTTCTTTGATCTCGTTTGTGAGATCTAAGTTGGTTTTTCTTAGGTCAGAGATTTCGTGATTTGCCTGTGCTAAGCATTCCCTTAATCCTATGATATCATTTCTTAAGTCCATAATTTCATTCTCCCACCGAGTCCTAGTTTTGTTCATATCTTTCTCTATCTTTAATAATCGACTTTCATATTTGTTAAATCCTGTGAAGTCGTCTTCGTCGCACGTGGATTTGTTTACATTGCGGTTCGATCGTCTGACGCTAGATGGCTCTGTTTCGTGACTGTCTCTCGAGTCGTTGTTTTCTTTCATTTTCGCTAATTCCATGATAATACAATTGACTAGCACTACAGAGATATCATTTCGGACACTCACGATCACTCCCCACCCCTACAATACAAACCAGGTTTCGTTTTTCGTCGTAAATCCCCTTCTTGGTGACGACGGCGGACGGTGACGACGGCGTAAAAGTCCACTGTGTGTATTTACCTAGTTGTATTTACCTAGTTGTATTTTACGGGAAGGGGAGCTATGCTCGTGGGGTCCCGTCTTCATATCTCATTTTATCTAAACTATTTTTAAATTCATGTATTGTTTTTGCACACACCACTTTCTCATCTAACTTGTTCCAACTGTCTATTGCTCTGTGAGGAAAGCTGTTCTTTTTAAAATCTCTTCTATAGCTGTCTTTTTTTATTTTCTTTCCGTGTCCTCTTGTATTTCTGTCATCCCATTTTATCAGATTCTCTCTATCAGTAATTTCTATGCCTTTCATGATTCTGTAAATAGCTATCAAATCTCCTCTCTCTCTTCTTTGCTCTAGTGTCTGTAGTTTAAGTTTTTGTAGTCTCTCTTCATATGATAGTTTTGAGAGTGTTGGTGCCAGTTTTGTAATTGCTCTTTGTATCCTTTCAAGTTTTTTTATACATTTTTTTGTACTTGGTGACCATATCGTTGCTGCATATTCCAATCTTGGTCTTATCAGGGTGATTAGGATTTTCCTCACCATTTCTTCATCCAGGTATGTAAATGCCACTTTGATTGTTCTTATTAAATTATAAGTTTCTCCAAAAATCTTATTTATATGTTTCTCAGGTGACATATTATTCATAACAATGACTCCCAGGTCCTTCTCATTTTCTACTTTTTTATTCCTTCTTCTCCCAAATTATATGATCCTGCTATTCTGTTTTTGCTTTTTCCAAATTCCATTATACTACACTTTTTTGTATTGAACTCCATCTCCCACTTCCTACTCCATTCTTGTACTTTATTTAGATCCCTCTGTAGTGATTCACAATCTTCTTCAGTTTTCACTCTTTTCAGTAGTTTTGCATCATCTGCAAAGAAGCTCATATAGCTTTCAATTCCTTCATCCATATCATTAATATATATAGCAAACATTATTGGGGCCAGAACTGTTCCCTGCGGGACACCGCTTATTACTTCATTCCATTTTGAGTGCTGATCTCTTATCACTACTCTCATTTTTCTTTCTTGCAAAAAGTCTTCCATCCAATTTAGCAATTTACCTTGTATTCCTCCTTCATATTCTAATTTCTTAAGCAACTTCTTATGTGGTACTTTGTCAAAAGCTTTTTTTAGGTCTAGAAATGCACAATCAGCCCATCCATCTCTTTCTTGTATTATATCTATTAGCCTTGAATAGAAACATATTAAATTGGTGACGCATGACCGTCCTTGTCTGAATCCAAATTGCCTTGGATTTAGTACGTTGTTTTTTTTCCAAGTATTTTACCCATCTACTTTTGATAATTCTTTCACAAATTTTTGCTATTGTACTTGTTAGAGAGACTGGTCTATAATTGGTAGGTTCTTCTTTATTTCCTCCTTTATATATAGGTACTATATTTGCTTTTTTCCAATCTTCTGGAACTTTTCCTTCTTTTAAGGAACTGCTTATTATGCTATGTATTTTGTCTGCCAGTTCATTCCTGCATTCTTTCAGAATCCAGTTTGCTATTTCATCTGGCCCATGCGATTTTCTGACATCAAAATTACCCAAGTGTGTCAATATTTCATTCTTTGTTACTTCTATTTCTTCCATAGGGGGGACTTTTTCTTTCCACTCAATCTCTTCAGGTTGTATATTTTCCCTTGTAAACACTGATTTAAAATGTTTGTTCATAATTTCTGCCATTTCCATTTCCTCAGTGTATTCAACTCCTCCTTGTCTCAATTTCTCCAAGTCTTGTTTGTTTTTCAGTTTATTGTTTACAAATCTGTAGAATAGTTTTGGTTGATCTTTACACTTTTCTATAACATCTTTTTCATATTTTCTTTTTTTCTCTCTGCACTTTTGTACATATTCATTTCTATAACCAGTATATATTTTCCATTTTTCAGGTCTTCTGTCTTTTTTCCATCTGGTCCAGGCTTTGTCTCTTTTGTCTTTTAACTCCCTACAACTTTTGTTGTACCAGCATTTTACATATTCTTTTTCTTGTTTTTGTCTTGGGACATACTTTTCCACTCCTTTTTTGTAAATTTTTGTCAAAATATTCCATTTCTCTTCCACTGATGTTTCTTCTTTGTATATTTCTTCCCAGTTTTCTTGTTGGAAGAATTCTCTTATTTTATCAAAGTTTGTTTTTTCATACATCATTCTTCCTTTTCTATATTGTTCATTTCTTTTCATATATTTTTCTTCATTAAGTTCCAGTTCAATCAATATGTGGTCACTTTTACCTATTGGTGTTTTATATTCAATCTTGTCCACTATTCTAGGTTCAGATGTAATTATTAAGTCTAGCCTCGATGGTTCTTCTTCATTTCTATACCTAGTGTTCTCTTGTATCCATTGTGT
>NC_134789.1:11378621-11386121 GCF_046742065.1 Oratosquilla oratoria | reverse complement strand
TTTGTTTTCTTGTATTTATCTTATTCTATTTTTTTCTATTCCATTTTCTTTGAGAAGGAAGAAAACAGGATTTCGTATGTGTGTATACTTGTATTTTATTTTATTATATATCATCTTTTTCTAATTCATATATTTTTCTGATTTAATTTACATCAACTTGTTTTATTTAATTTTGTTTTATTTAATTGTATTTTATCATGTTTCGTTTAATCTTGTGCTCATTTATCTTATTCTATTATGTTAAAATCTTAGTTTATGTGTTTTTATTTTATTTATTTATTTATTCAATTCTTTGACTACTTATTTATTCATTTGTTTAATTTGATCTATTTGTCTATTTCTATTCGATCATATATTTTTCTATTTATTAATTTATTTGTTGATCTATGTGCTTATTTATAAAAAAAAATTCTTCTTTATCGTTATGGAAAAAATCCCTCCTGTTTTCAATAATAATCCATAAAATAAATAGATGAATAAATAATTTATAATTAGATAAATGAGTAGGTAAGGTTGATATAAAAACCTCAATCCTCATCATGGAATGATTAGCACAAAGGGATTGGCGATTGGGAGGGAAGCTTAATCTTGTGACGTCACGTAATTAAGCCCCTGATTAGCCAAAACATCTGGTGTCTGTGATCAGCGATCCCAATTACACCCACTAATCAGTGGAGGTGATTTTATGCTACTGATTGGTTGATTGGTCGCATCATATCTTGGTCGTCGTGCATTTGATTGGAACCTGCGATGTGATTAGATATCCAATGTGATCTCGTGATTGGGTGTGAGTCGCATGCTCCTCGTCGGGAGCCTTTGATTAGGGGGAGAAGGGAGGGAGAGGGGGAAGAGAGGGGGAGAGGGGGAAGGGAGGGGGAGAGGGGAAGGGGGGAGAGGGGAAGGGAGCGGTAGAAGGGAATGGGGAAGGGAGGGGGAGAGGGGAAGGGAGTGAAAGGGAGGGGAGAAAAGGAAGCTAGGGATAGAGGGGGAGAGGGGAAGGGAGGAGGAGAGGGGGAGAGGGGGAGAGCGGAGAGGGGAGGGGAGGAGGAGAGGGAGAGAGAGGGGAGAGGGGAAGGGAGGAGGAGAGGGGGGAGGGTTAGAGGGGAAGGGGAGAAGGGAAGAGAGGGGGAGGGGAGAGGGAGGGGAGAGGGGGAAGGGAGGGGGAAGGGGAGAGGGGAAAGGAGGGGGAGAGGGGAGAGGGGAAGAGGAGGGGAGAGGAAAAGGGGGAGAGGGGAATAGAGGGGGAGAGGGGAATAGAGGGGGAGAGGGAGAGTGGAAGGGAGGGGGAGAGGGGAAGGGAGGAGAGAGGGGGAGAGGGGGAAGGGAGGGGAAGAGGGGATAGGGGAGGGTGGAAGGTAGGAGGAGAGGGGGAGAGGGGAAAGGGGAAGGGAGGGGGAGAGGAAAGGGAGGAGGAGAGGGGGAGAGGGGAGAGGGGAGAGGGGAAGGGAGGGAGAGGGGAAGGGAGGGGGAGAGGGGGAGAGGGGAGAGGGGAAGGGAGGGGTAGAGGCGAAGGGAGAGGGAGGAGGAGAGAGAGAGATGCTGTTATTACATAGGAAGATAAGTCTGTAGAGGAAAATTGGTGAGGAGGAAGGGAAGGGGAGGAAGGGAAGAGGAAGGATACGTAGGGAAAGGGAGGAGAGAAAAGAAGAGATGAGAAGTGAGGAGAGGGAAGGAAAATGAGGGGAGAGGAAGGAAGGGGAAGGGGAATGAGGGGAGGCGAGGGGAGGGGAGGGGAGGGGAGGGGAGGGGAGGGAAGAAGGAATGAAAGAAGGTGGAGGGGAGGGGAGGGGGTGTGGTGAGGAAGGTTAAGAAGGGAAGTGTGAGGAACTGAGAGATGAAGGGATAGGAGGGGAGAGGAGGGTAAGGAAGGGGAGGAGAGGGGAGGGGAGAGAGGAGGGGAGGTTGATTGAGAGAAGAGGAGGGGAGGGGAGGGAGAGGAAGGAGAGGGAAGAGGGAGGAATTGAGAGATGAAGGGATGGAAGGTGAGGGGAGGGGAGAGGAAGGAAGGGGAAGGGGAATGAGGGGAGGGGAGGGGAGGGAAGAAGGAATGAGAGAAGGGGAGGGGAGGGGAGGGGAGGGGGAGGGGTGAGGAATGTTAAGAAGGGAAATGTGAGGAACTGAGAGATGAAGGGATAGGAGGGGAGAGGAGGGGAGGGAAGGGGAGGAGAGGAGGAAAGAGAGGAGGGGAGATTGATTGAGAGAAGAGGAGGGGAGGGGAGGGAGAGGAAGGAGAGGAAGAGGGAGGAATTGAGAGATGAAGGGATGAAGGTGAGGGGAGGGAGAGGAAGGAAGGGGGAAGGGGAATTGAGGGGAGGGGAGGGAAGAAGGAATGAGAGAAGGGGAGGGGAGGAGAGGGGGAGGGGTGAGGAATGTTAAGAAGGGAAATGTGAGGAACTGAGAGATGAAGGGATAGGAGGGGAGAGGAGGGGAGGGAAGGGGAGGAGAGGGGAGGGGAGGGGAGAGGAGAGGAGGGGAGATTGATTGAGAGAAGAGGAGGGGAGGGGAGGGAGGGCGAGGAAGGGTAGGGAGGGAAGTGGGAGGAGTAGGGAGATGAAGGGATAGGAGGAAAGGGGAGAGGAGGGGAGGAGAGAGAGAGAGAGAGAAAGAGAGAGAGAGAAAGAATTTTGGTTTTAATAAATTTATTACGCCCGTGGGCGGCAAACAATAGTACATCTATCACAGCATTGTGTTAGAGGACATGTCATATATTACACACATTCTTTAAACGGAGACAAAATACAATAATCATTCAGGATCCCCCGAAATGGTGATGGCGGGATAGTGGTACTATGTAAGTGTTTACATATAATCATCATGCCCCGTCTCCGGGGAATATTGTCTGTCACTATGGGTCACTGGAGACAATAATATCAAGGGTGTTCGTGTTAGGACGGTTACACAGCCCGCACGATGATCACAGTGGCATATCATCCGTCTGGGACCCCCGTCACACATGTCGACTCCCAAGTCCGAGCCGAACACTGACATTATTGTGCCTTGGTACCATGGTCTTGCGTCGGCGTTACTTGTGGCGGTTGGGTAGGTGGTGGTCGTATGGGGATATCGGTAGACCGTTCCGCATCTTTCGGTGTGTTGACATGGCATGAGTGGCTGCGTGTACTCGTATCTTGTTTTAAGGCATGATAGGGTGAGCATTGCGCGTGACGTCCATGACGTAGGTATAGGCTGCCTTGGTAAGATGGTCCACCGTTTAATAAATTCATTGCTTCTGAGGGCGACAAACAATAGTATATTAGTCATATTATTATATAAAGAGATACAAAAGGAGGTATGATTGGATTTAACAATCAAAATCCCCCAAAATGGGGGTGGCGAGCTAGGAGTGTATCTAAGTTGTCGTCACTAAGTAAATATTTACATACAGTTATCACGTCTTGTCTCTGTGGAATACTGTCTGTCACAATGGGGCATTGGAGACAGTAGTGTTCAAGAGTGTTGGCGTTAGGGCGGTTACACAGCCTGCATGATGAGTAATGTGGCATATCTTCCGCCTGGGATATTTGCCACACAGGTCGATATCCGAGTCTGAGCCGAGCACTGACAACATTGTGTCTCCGTACCATGGGTCCGCGTCGGCGATACTTGTGGCGGCTGGGTAGGAAGTGGTCGTGGTGTTGAATGGAGACACTGGTGGCTCGTTCCGCATCTCTTCGGCGTGTTGTTATGGTGTGAGTGGCTGCGTGTATTCTGTTTTTGAGGCATGTGAGAGAGGGTACTACGCGTTCGTTATCTAACACGAAGGCACAAGCTGCTTTGGCAATACGGTCCACCGTGTCGTTGCCAGCAAGGTCGACATGTGAAGGCACCCATATGAGAGATACGGCCATAGATGTTTCATGAACAACGGCGAGTTGGGTCAGTATGGCCTGTACAACTCGTTAGTAGTTGGGTCTGGGTGAGGAGAGGGCGTGTAGAGCTGGTTGGGAGTCACAAACGATCACACCATTTACGTTACAGTCTACAAGGTATGTTACTGCGTCGAGGATTCCGTGTAGCTCACAAAACGTGGAGCTTGATGTGACAGGTAACCTGCGGCCAATCCATCCAGCTTCCACAGGTGGCTGTAAGGTGGGTGAGTACATGGCACACGCTGCTCTTCCATCAGCCTGTACTGAGCCATCCACGTAGATGACATGCGCTGCGGGGATCTTTGAGGATACGCTGTCGATGGTCTCTAGTGCTAGTTGCTTTTGAAGTGCAGGAAGGTCATCTTTGGAGTTGGTGTGAAGGTGACGTTAGGGAGGGAGATTCGCCACGGGCAAGTCGGGTTCAACCGTTTCTTCAGGGACGTGGATGTCAAGGTTTCTGAGTGTGTTGCACACTGTAGTGACGAGGTTGCGGCCTCCTGGTCGAAGTGGGAGGCGGGGTGCACTGTCAGGTTCGAGCGACGCTCTGATGGTAGCAGTAAAGTTTGGGGACAGATAGGGCGATCGGAGGCATTTTACAGAGAGAATGGCCATGTTGGCATATATTCTCTCTACAAGCGCGGGTAGACCAAGTTCACTTTGCATGTTAACGATGCGTATCGAAGGAGGGCAACCTAAGATAAATCTCATTACTCTATTTTGGAATTTTTCGAGAGGTTCCAAAGCTCTCCTGGGAAGTTGACAAAGGGCATGTGATAAGTAGTCAACGAGTGATCGAAGAAATGTGGTGTATAGAGTTCTGACCATTGGTAATGAAGCGCCGGTGGAATTTGTGGCAAGCCACTTGATAGGGTTAAAACGGGCCTGCAGACGATCAAGGAGATCATTAACAAGGGGATGGATACGTTTGTCGAGTCGGTATGGCTGGAGTGATCCGGGCTGGTACTCCAAGGTATGTGTACTGTGTGCAATGAGGGATAACATCACCTCCCATGTTGAACGTCGGTAGTGCTTGGAGAGTACGAGATGAAAATATTCTGCTTTCTCAGGGGAAATGATGAGACCACAAGCGGTAGTTGACGTGTAGAAGCCATTTAGGACGAATTGGAGGTCAGCGGGCGAGTTGGAATGGATGCAGATGTCGTCCGCCGTAGCAGAGAAGGGTTGTACCGGGAACGTTAGGAAGAAGTGAGAGTAAGCGGTGCATCAAGACGTTAAAAAGAAATGGACTTAGTACGCCACCTTGCGGGGTACCGAGTTTGAACTGCTCGTAGGAACTGCACACACCTCGAAAGAGAACACGTGACTTTCTGTTACTCAGATAACCTCGAATCCATCGAAGGAGGTTTCCTTGCACTCCGAAGGTAACCAGCTGGTCAAGAATTATTTCATGGTTGGCTACATCGAAAGCACTTTTGAGGTCCAGGAAGGCAACTACGCTGGTGGGAGAGAGGCGGGTGTAGAGCTCAGTAAGGCAGTGGTGCGTACTTCGACGTGGGAGGAAACCATACAGCTGCGGGGAGAGTTGACCTTGTAGACGATTCATGAGCCGGGCAAGGATTATACGTTCAAGCATCTTGCTGAAGCATGAAGTTAGGGAAATGGGCCTGAATTTATCAGTACCTGGTTTCGGTATCGGAACAATCGTGCTTAAAGTCCAGGCTGCAGGTACATGTCCACGAAGGAGGCAGAGGTTGAAGAGGCGAAGGAGGGGGTTGCCAGGAACTTCCAGTAGGAGTCGGAGCACTTGGTATGTAATGCCGTCATCCCCGGGGGCAGAAGTTTTTGTATTAGCCATGGCTAGTCGTAATTCATTCTCCGTAATCGGGACGTCGTCTTCTTCATCTGGGTGGAGAAGAGCAGCCATTAGGTGGAGATTACGGGTGTTGCGACGAGTGGAGAGTGCCTCTTGGATATGCGTAGGAAGATTGTAAGTCTGTGACTGTGACGACCATAAAGTAATGAGGTCCTGGGCGTAGGCGGCTGGACTGTGATGGAGGGCGCTGGAGGTTGCTTCTTAACGACCCTTTTTACAAGGCGCCACATGGTCGCGATACTAGTCTGGTGATTTATGGAATCAGTGTATTTCTGCCAAGACTCTTTGTAGGCACAGTTCTGGAGGGCGACCATATTATCCCGTGCTATTTGGTACTGATGTAAAGAATCAGGTGTGGGTTGCGTCTGAAAAGTATGACCAGTAGTCTGTGTAGCTCTCTCCGCTTGGATAATACGGTGGTCCAACGTCCATGAGTGAGGTACAGGGCGGCGTGGTAGGTGAGCTTTGGTTACATAGCGGCTGTAGAAGTCGTGTGTGGTATTCACTAAGGACGTGTATAGTGCGTCGGGGGATAGGAAGTCAAATGTGGGAAGGAGACTAGAGATGTACGAAATATACGTAGGGCAATATTTAGGAGGAATGGATATACGGGTCCGGTGATGAGGAGTTGGAATCCGAGATGGTATGGAGTAGTATAAACTAAGAGCAATATGGTCGGAGAAGAGAGAAGGAATTGATTGACAGGCGACACGGGATGGCACGAGGCCAGACGTGATGATGTGGTCAACTGTGCCTCCACGTGCATGTGTGGCTCCACCAGTTTCCCATCGTGTGAGTCGGTACCGATGTATGTAGTTGAGTAGAGGGATTCCACTACGGTTGGGGACAGGGGAGGCATCACCAAGAGCAGGATGTCGAGCGTTGAAATCCCCCATATAAATCACTCCACGATTTGTAGGTACTGGGAGGGCAACAAGATTAATAACACCAGGGGCAGAGTATACGTTGCAAAGTCGAAGTTTACCATTGCCCACAGTGACTTCAATTAACTGAAAGGTCATAGTAGTATCCCTGGAGCATCGAAGGAGCTTGTGTGGCATGGATGCGTGGACGTAAGAAATGAGGCCATTCCTGGCTGGATGTATGTACGAGACATAGCCAGACAGCGTAGGTGCTGTGTCGCATGGCTGAGCACCACCGGGAAAGGCTTCTTGAATAAATATTATCTGGGGGTGATGGCGATGGACATATGTCTTCAGTGCAGTGAGTTTCGTGTTATGGCGTATTCCGAAAGCATTCCAGGAGATGACGTGAAGCGATACGAGATCAGAGAATCTTATTACTATGTGCTTTGCGAGAGCCATGAAGAGGTTGGTGTTTGAATGTGGGCGTTGCCAGGCGGAGCATGGGTAGAGGAGTTCAAAGGCGACGAGAACTTCTCTAGATGGGAGGCAACTGTATCAAGTCGCTCTGTAAGGGCTGTGACAGAGGTGATAACAACTTTGTGAGATTCAACTAGACTGGCAAGAGTGGTTGTTGCGGTAGCCTGTTGGTTAATTAAGCTTTCGATACGGGCATCTATGACATCGAATCGCCTCGTGAGGGCTGAACAGCGGGATTCGAGAGATGCAACAGCTTGGCGAAGAGTTTGTACTTCAGCAGAGTCCATGGGGCTGAGCGTCGTGAGAGAGGTGGCTAGAAGTGGTGGTCGTAGTGATGATAGTGGTGCCAAACGTTGATCCCTGGTTTATGGCATCGGGGGCACTTCCATCGGGATGTGTCTGGTGGTGGGTATATGTAATGTTCTGTGGTAGTTGCGGTGTCGTCGGACGTGGT
>NC_134789.1:11368621-11373621 GCF_046742065.1 Oratosquilla oratoria | reverse complement strand
TACACTTCACTTTCTTTTATCCTTCTAATAAAAAGATAGGGGTGCTGGACTGCTTAGACATAACAAGAGGGGATGCTATGGTCGGAAAAGGTTGAGAAACGCTGCCTTAGTGTCAGGAAAGGTTAAGAAATATTTTTCTAGATTGTAGGTTACAATCTATGATTGTAAACCTTGGACAAGTGTTATATGATAAACTAGACGAAAATGGAGAAAATGGAAACTAAGAAGACAGTTCACCCGTATGGAAGGAAGTTGAAAGGAAAAAGAAATAACGTGAATGTAATGAAAATATTCAATAACAATGAGAAAGCCATGAAAGGTAGCTATAAAAATACTCACGGGAAGTATGAAGTACACTTTACAAGGTCATTTGATAGAG
Source organism: Oratosquilla oratoria (assembly GCF_046742065.1). NCBI lineage: Eukaryota > Metazoa > Arthropoda > Malacostraca > Stomatopoda > Squillidae > Oratosquilla > Oratosquilla oratoria. The sequence goes on along the minus strand of NC_134789.1, from coordinate 11,373,242 downwards.
AAAAGAGAAATACTGGACAAAGCAGAGAGAGAGAGAGTGGGTGGGGGCCGGAGAGAGAGAGAGAGAGAGAGAGATGGAGGAAGAGAGAATAGGTCTTTAAACAGAGGACACATGTATTATCTTAAAAAAATATGTCTGCAAGAGTGATTACGAGATAGTAACGAGTATTCTTACAAAGAACAACTGGTTAGGAAGTTTAATTAAGGTAAGATGAATATTCTAAGCATGAAAAATGTCAAGGCTCAGGATGATATGATGAAACTCACTCCAGACATTAGAAAAACAACTTAAATCAACACGACTCCCCACTTAGATAGAAGAAATTATGTAAATGACACTGACACTGTCATTCAATGTTGTTCTTATTATACCATATGTATAACATTTTAGGAGCAATTAGCTTGTTGTAAAATACTTTGAAGTCTTGGAGGAGTATCATAATGATTTCACGTAGTAAGGTTTCTCTCAAATGGCTAATTAAATATCAAACCCTTGTGACAAAGAAATAACACCAACTAGTATTATCCAGCCCAACATTTTACAAAATGCGTCAACGTGTATCTGAGTAGCAGAACTGAACATTTCTCGTAGAAATTAACTCTCTGACTCTAACCTGGTCTCCCCCCATCCAAAAAAAAAAGAAGAAGAAGAAGAAGAAATAAAAGGAAATAAAATTCTTCGGCTGCCGTAGTGGGTCGAGGAAGCGACAACCAAGAGTTTCAGTGTTGACAACACATCACCCGGGAGACGGCGAAGACTCTGCTGGCCAGGGCAACGACGGGTGGGGAGAAGGAGGGGGGAGGTCTTCCCCCCCCAACACATCCCTCCCCCCCCGTTGCCAGCCTGAGACTTGCTACACTCGCTCCCCCCCCGTTACAATTTTCCTTTGGGAAGTTGGCAGCTTGACCAAGAGGAACGGTGCCAAAAGAAAACGATGCCAGAAGCTAGTTCGAGTACGTGACTGGGACTCCAGCGGTCTCCAGTTCGATCTCAGTTCGAGGACATTGTTTGTGGAGACCAGTTGGCCTATGCCTCCTATCGAGGAGCCCAGAGCTGGCTGGTCTTTGCCAAGAATCGTTGCAAGAATCCACGCCGGCTTCGATTTGAGTTGTTTTCCTCGACGTGAGTATAAAGAATAATAAAAAAAAAGACGTGATCAAAATGTCTTGAGTTTTTTTTATGCTGTCTTTTTTACTTATCTGTTCTTATCATCTTTATTATCTTTATTCTCTTCTTTTTCCTTCTTCTTTTTCACCCTTTTCTTCTTCCTCTTCTTCATCCTTTTCTTCTTCTTTTCTTTCTTTTCATTATCATTTTTTCCTCTTAAGCTTCTTATATCCTTCTCTGTCTGTTTTTCCTATTCTCCCTATTTCTTCTCTCTTCTTATTCTTCTTATTCTTCCTCTTATTCTTATTCTTTTTCATGATTCTCCTCTTCCTCCTGGTTTTACCCTGATTGTTACAGTGTAACTACAAAGTCTTTTTCATCTAACCAAAACTCAAAATCCAAATTTTTTCCCAAACCAGCGCATGACTAACATGAAGGCCTACTGTCAACGGACCAATCAGAAAGCTCTATTGACAAATGTGGCACGTTCGGTATAAGCACTTCCTCATCAGCACAAAGTCCCCCCCCCCTCCACGATCGATCCCCCTACACCTACCAATGTTGACATTTGGCCTAGATATCCAGACACCTAAGGCAAAGGTGTTTTCTTTTTCAGGGGATGTCACTCGCCCAGATCTCAACCTTGAGGCGCCCCGAAAAGTTAAGGGTCACTGATGAGGGTCGGGTCAAGAGTAATCTGAGGAAGATATAATCACAGTCAGGGCGTGGGGAGGGACGACGTTGGGGGGCCGGGGTTGGGAATTGAGAATGGGGGTGAGGAGGGAAGGAAACAATCAGGGCACATTCATGGAAGAGAAGGGGAAGCCCAAGACTACGAGTGATAAGAGGAAGACTGATAGGAGATAAGATGGATTTTGGAAAAGAACTATGGGAGCTCCTTTTTTTTTTTTTCTTCTTCTTCTTCTTCTTCTTCTTCTTTTTTCGTCATGTCTTAGTGTAAGTGATGGTGTGTTTTTTTTTTTTTTTTTTTTTTTTTTTTAATGATTTCACATGCTCCATAAAAGAGCATTCAAAGTCCTCCTCCAACGGGAGCATTCAAGGAAGAACTGGGAGGTTAATCAAGTAAGGACGGATACGGAAGTGATTATGAAAAGATTGGGGTCAATTAGAAAGGGATTAGGCGCCCAGTTAGTCATGGGTGAAAGAACTTAACTAGGATCAAGGCCAGGTAGAAAGGGTTATAGAAAAATATGAAGATGGTATGGATATTCGAATAAGAATAAAAATATATAAAAAAGGAAGACAAAAACTACACAAGCAAGATAAAATCTATTGTGTGTAAAGGGTTGCAATTGCTGGAAGAGAGAGAGAGAGAGAGAGAGAGAGAGAGAGAGAGAGAGAGAGAGAGAGAGAGAGAGAGAGAGAGAGAGAGAGAGAGAGGGTGGGAGAGAGGGTGAGAGAGAGAGAGAGAGAGAGAGAGAGAGAGAGAGAGAGAGAGAGAGAGAGAGAGAGAGAGAGAGAGAGAGAGAGAAAGTGTGGAATAGGGAGGATATTTCATAGTAAAACTGGAGTGGGTGGGGAGACTGGAATAAAATCTAGGGAGATTATCGTCCCCTAGACTAGGGAGAAGGGGAGGATAGAGGATAGGGAGGAAGACCGACTTTACATGGAAGGGATAAACAGTTTTGAGTAATAGGGAGTTTAGGGAGTAAGGAGGGAGAAGGAGGATATTATGAAGTCCACAGCGGAGTTAGGGAGGAGATACTATATTAAGTAGATCAAATGGAGAACATATGAGCTAAGGCGTGCCATGCGCGTGCCATAGTTGAATGGCACGCGTGCCATAGTAGGATGTCACGCGTGCCATAGTTGGATGTCACGCGTGCCATAGATGGATGGCACGCGTCCCAGAATTTAATGACACGCGTGCCAGAATTTAATGACACGCGTGCCAGAATTTTATGGCACGCGTGCCACACAAATGGGGTTTGAAGGGAAAGAAGGACTTGTTTTTACCAGCGCTTCTATCCTTGTGGCCTTTTTAGATGTGATGGCATCGGGGCAATAGGGAGCTAATAGGGAGTAAATAGGGAAGAGATGAGGTTTATTGAAGGTGGGTACCACTTGAACAAGGGGAAAGGAAGGGAAAGGGAAGGAAATTGGGAAGGAAGGAGAGATAAAGGAGAGAAGAGGGTAAAGGGAAAGAAAAGGTAAAAGAGGGAAAAAAGGGAAGAAAAAAGAGGTGAAGGGGAAATGGGAGTTGAAGTGAAGGAAGGGAAGGAAGAGAAGGAAAGGAAAGGGAAGGAAAAGGGAAGGGAAGTGGAAGGGAGGAGACTGGGTAAGGGAGAAGGTAAATGGGTGAGAGTGGGAAGGAAAGTGAAGAAGATAATAAGGGAGGGAAATGGGGTCGAGGGAAGAAGAGAAAGGGTAAAGAGAGGTAAATGGGGAGAGAGGAAAATAGGGGGTAGAAATAGGGAAGGCGGGAAGGAAGGAGGAAACGGAGGGGTGAGAGAAGGAGAGAGGAAAGGAGGAACGAGTGAGGGAAGAAGAAAGGAAGAAAAGGAAGGAAAACGTGAGAAATTTAAATAGGGAAGGAAGAAGAAAGAGAAAGAAAAAGGAAAATGGACGGAAGGAGGAAGCAAAGGAAGAAGTAAGGAAGGGAAGGAGGGAGGGAAGGACGGAGGGGAGAGGGGATGAAAGGGAGTAGAGGAAGAAGGATTAGGGGGTGAAGGAGGGAGAGAGAGAGAGAGAGAGAGAGAGAGGGAGAAGTGTCGAAACAGGACATGAGTAGCTCCTCCATTTACCGCTTGCCGCTTGGGACGTCGATCTTCGGTCAAACACGATTGTCTCTGAGGAAGAAGTAAAACGCTGAGGTGAAAGAGGACAGGATGGGGTGATAGGGTGAGAGAAGACAGACGCAAGTACAGGATTAAGGGTGAAGAAGGGTTGGCGTATTGTTAAAGGGTGATAGACAAAGGTGAAGGAGATTAACAGGGTGACAGAGATGAGACGGGGTAGGAGCGTCAGAACAAATTGGGTGAGTGAATGAGGGTGAGTGGGCTGATTTGAACAGGGTGTAAAAGTGAAGTTAATAGTATTGGCAGGGTGACACCCTTGTCAGAGCTGTAGTAGACTGTAAGACGAAGGAAGGGTGAAAAGAGTGAGACAAGGGTGAATCAGGAGTACGATGGTGTCAAGAGTGTGTAGGGTGAACAAAAGGGAGGAGAAAGATTAGGGTGTGCTCTACCCCTAAACCAAACAGACGTGTTAGGAGTGAGTAGGTCTGGACGACCGAGAGGGGCGTACGGTGAACATAAGAACATGAGAATGAAGGAGACTGTTAATGACCATAAGGCCTACACTAGGTAGTTCCATATCCCTTTACCACCTTTTATTCCTATCCATAAAGTTATCTAATCTTCTCTTTAAAGAACCAAAAGTTTCAGCGGTCACTATATGGTTACTAAGTCTACTCCATTCATTAATCACTCTATTATTAAACCAGTTCTTACCTATTTCCTTTTTAAACCTAAATTTGTCCAATTTGACCCTC
>NC_134789.1:11338621-11343621 GCF_046742065.1 Oratosquilla oratoria | reverse complement strand
TCGGAGCTGACTTTTGAGGATCATGGCCTCGATGCTGGTCATCTCTGCACGGTCGAGCACCTCCAGGATTGTGACTCGGTTTTGCCATTTGATATTTAGAATTGATCTTAAGCTGCGCATGTGAAAGCGCTCTAGCTGCTTCAGGTGTCGTCTGTCTCTGGAGGTGTTTAAAGCGATCACGCTTGGAGGTGGAGGAAGGGTCGTTCTGCCATTCAATAAAGGCCTTCTGTTTGTTGTCGAGGAGTGACTTTATGGTCTCATCATTCTCATCAAACCAGTCTTGATGGATTCTCTTCCTGGGACCAATGGTGGCCCTGGCTGACTCCGTCACCAGAGACTTGAACTGCTCCCATTGTTGTGTAGGGCAGCCAGTCAAGGGTCCGTGAGCAATTAGTCGGTCGTCCAGGTCATCCGCAAATTCATTACGTTGCTGGGGGTTCTTAAGTCGAGCGACGTCGTATGCTGGCTTGATGGTTTTCGGCATTTTACGGTGTGGTGGGATGATGTGCAGTGATAGGATGCATCTGACTAGACGATGGTCTGTCCAGCATTCTGCACCGCGCATTGCTCTTGTGATCTTCACATCGCGGATGTCTCTCTGGCGGCAGATGACGAAGTCAATCAAATGCCACTGCCTAGATCTGGGATGTAACCAGGTCGTCTTATACTTGTCTGCCTGTCTAAACATGGTGTTCGTAATAGCGAGTTGGTTTTCAGCGCACATGCTCAGGAGCATTAGGCCGTTGGAGTTTAACCTTCCTATGCCATGTAGTCCCAGCACACCATTCCAGTTGTTGTAATTCGCTCCAACTCTGGCGTTGAAGTCGCCCAGCAGAAAGAGTTTGTCGCTGGGGGGGACGTCTTTCACTAAGGTGTTGAGCTCTTCATAGAAGGCTTCTTTCGCTTCGTCGCTACTTGTAAGGGTGGGGACGTAAGCGCTGATAATCGTGGCATGTCGGGAACGGTCAAGAGGGAAGCGAATCTTCATCAGCCGTTCGTTAATAGATGTTGGAAGGTCGGGTAACTGTTTGAGGAGTGAGGTTTTGATGGCAAGTCCTACTCCATGTATTCTGTCTTCGTCTTTGCTCTTGCCTTTCCAAAAGAAAGTGTAACCACCTTTCCGTTCTGCAACTGATCCCTCCTCAGGAAGTCTGGTTTCACTGAGGGCCGCCATATCGATGCGGTAGCGGGCCAGTTCTCTTGCAACGAGGGCTGTTCTCCTCTCAGGCCTTGAGGAGTTTTCTCTATTCATGAGGGTGCGCACGTTCCATGTGCCAAGTATTAGGTTCTTTCTTCTTTGTTTTCGACCGCTTAAAGGGCAAACTGCCAGTCGCGGTATACTGGCCAGTTTATAAGGACAAGTTTTGGTTGGGACACCTTTTCTAGTCCCTTCCCTCGTATGAGGGTGAGCAGTACTACCCTAAAAAGGCTGCTCAGTCGCCTGGGGGAACACCGAACTCCACTGTTGTCCCGGGGTCAGAAGAAGAGCGACTATTGCCGCCAGGCCGCCTACGTGCAGGGTTCTGACTACAACTTCCAGTGGTCACCTCCACCTGTTGCTTCGCCCGTTCCCCATCGCCGCAGGGCTTTTGATGAAAGGAATGACGGGGGAGGGGGGGAGAGGGTGCCACCTCAGGGAAAATACCTGTGCGGGAATGGTTTTAAGTGGGAAAGTTGTTGCACGGGGGCAATCCCATTCTCTCGGCCTCGGGAACCAGGGTCCGGTGGTGCGGAGGCCGTCACAACCAGGGGCTCCTTTAGCTGCAGTGGATGACCACGACGCCTTCTGTGCCTTGCCGTGCTCTCAACGTTCCACGACGCCTGCAGTCGCCGCCTTAATGACCGTTGGGACAACAAATTGACCTCTTCCGCTCATTCTGCCGACGGCAGTCTTCACATGCTAGGGTAGGCATACCCTTAATAACTCACCGGAGAGTTTCAAACCCAACCGGCTACCCTCACCTTGTTTAGCCCGTCTGCCAAAACGGTTACCGGGGTGTGGCCGCTGCGCATGCTACAGCTTCTAGGAGCCAAAAGTGAGAGCTGGGTGTCAGGTGGGAACCAAGGTAGTCGGAGCTATCCCAAAGGGACATGGCAGCCCCTTCTACAGAGGTACTATCCCTACCTAAAACACCCCAAACATATGTATATATGAAAGTGAAAAGATCCGTATATTTTGAAGAGGATTATATATATATATATATATATATATATATATATATATATATATATATATATATATATAACAGTAATCACATAAAACACGTGAATAAAGATTTATGCTTGTAACCACGAGGAAAATAAAGATCGGAATACTGAACGTTTTCGTCTATTAAGACATTTTCAAAGTACAGTGTCACAACAAAGAATAACTTAAATATAATAATATAGAAAACAGGAGAGGTCACACAACGTAAATACGAAAGGAATATCATACAAAGAAACGAAAATATAAAAACAATAAATAAAATGGGTGACAATTGAAACAGGTGAAAAAATGTCACACAACATAAACCATAAGGATGACCAATGACAAGGTGAAAAAAAAAACCCATTCAACATAAAAGATAATAACAAGAAATAAGAAGAGTGACAATTGACACATGTGATTCAACAAAAAGATTGACTTACAATCAAGTCAATCTTTTTGTTGAATCACATGTGTCAATTGTCACCCTTCTTATTTCTTGTTATTATCTTTTATGTTGAATGTTCTTTTTTTCACCTTGTCATTGGTCATCCTTATGGTTTATGTTGTGTGACATTTTTTCACCTGTTTCAATTGTCACCCATTTTATTTATTGTTTTTATATTTTCGTTTCTTTGTATGATATTCCTTTCGTATTTACGTTGTGTGACCTCTCCTGTTTTCTATATTATTATATTTAAGTTATTCTTTGTTGTGACACTATGTACTTTGAAAATGTCTTAATAGACGAAAACGTTCAGTATTCCGATCTTTATTTTCCTCGTGGTTACAAGCATATATATATATATATATATATGTGTGTGTGTGTGTGTGTGTGTGTGTGTGTGTGTGTGTGTGTGTGTGTGTGTGTGTGTGTGTGTGTGTGTGTGTGTGTGTGTGTGTGTGTGTGTGTGTGTTTGTGTGTGGTGTGGGTGTGTGTGTGTGTGTGGGTGTGTCTGTTGTGTGGTGTGTGTGTGTGTGTGTGTGGCTGTGTGTGTGTGTGTGTGTGTGTGTGTGTGTGTGGGTGTGTTGTGTGTGTGTGTGTGTGTGTGTGTGTGTGTGTGTGTGTGTGGGTGTGTGTGTGTGTGTGTGTGTGTGTTGGTTGGTGTGTGTGTGTGTGTGTGTGTGTGTGTGTGTGTGTGTGTGTGTGTGTGTGTGTGTGTGTGTGTGTGTGTGTGTGTGTGTGTGTGTGTGTGTGTGTGTGTGTGTGTGTTTTCCATATTTTCCTCCGCTTTTCTTTCTTTTTATCCACTTTATTCTCCTTTTATTCCTTTTCTTCCTCCTCTTCTTCCTCCTTTTCTTCCTTCCCCTCGCCCTCCTGTTCCTCCTCTTCTTTCTTTCCCCCCTTTTCTTCATACTCCTCCCCTTCCTCTTCGCTTTCCCCCACCTCTTCCTCCCCTCCTCTCTCTCTTCATTCCCCTCCACTTTCCCCTCTTCTTCCTCTTCCACGTTCTCTTCCTCCTCCTCTTCCTCCTCCTTCCTCTCCCTTTCCCCCCTCCCCTTCCCGCACTGCGTCACAGCCCCATGTTTTGCCCTGCTATCCCCCCTTCTCCCCTCCATCCCCCACCCCTCCCCCCTTCCATTACCATATATCTTTCCACACTTGGTTCCTTGCTGTACATACGCCCATCGACGCCAATCCCTCCTCCTCTTCCTCCTCCTCTGCCTCCTCCTCCTCTTCCTCCTCCTCTTCTTCCTCCTCTTCCTCCTCCTCCTCCTCCGGCTGTGTCCATCACAATCTAACTGTGCCTTTAACCAGCTTCCAGACTGCCAATCAGCATTTTAGTCTTCAAAAGTGCCAAGCTGTTGACCCGCCCCTCTCCCCCTTTCAAAACCTCTTCCCCTTCACCCCCCTTCACCCCGCTCCCCCGCCCCCAGCCCGTCACAACCGCCATCGTTCCTGTTACGCCCATGCGTCGCCTTGCGAGCGGTGGTGGGTGGGAGGGGGTGGGGGAGGAGGTAAGGGTGATGGGGGGATCTGCGGATGTTGCTGCAAGTGATGAGGGGGAAGGGGGAAGGGGGAGGGTGAAGAGGGGAAGTGGAGGGGGAAGGGGAGGAGGAAGGGGGGAAGGGGAAGGGGGAGGGGGAAGGGAGAGAGAGTGTTTGTCGTCACAGATAACTGGAGCATTTGTCTTGGGGTTATGATGTCATACCAAAGATTCATAAACATGGTGAAGAAAAGATGGACGTAGACGATAGTAGAACATAGGGAGAGTAGAAGATGAAAATAATCAAAATTATTATTATTATATATCTATTTTTTTATCTATTCATATATTTCTTCATTTGTCTACTTATTCCTTTATTGTAGTCATTTCTGTATTAATTTTCTTGTAATTGTTTTTTGTTTTTGTTTTTTTCTGTCACGTTTTTGGAATGCCTTCTTGACCATCTTGAAGAGGAAGAGAAAGAGGAGGGGTGGGAGACGAAGGGGGAGGGCAAAGAGGTGGGGAGAGGGAGGGTGGATACAGTATCAGGGGGAGGGGTGAGTGTGGGTGGGTGGGCCAACCTTGCCTGAACAGCTGTTTTTCAAACGCACCTGTTAAATGAGGATGATTATGTACTACAAGATATCAGCTCATCAACACAGACCAACCGCATACCAAAAACGAAACTGGGAAATAATTAACAAAAAAAAAAAAAAATGTAGAATTGAATTAAATCATAAAATAGAATAGATAGAGTTGATTAAATTGAATAAGATAGATAAAAGAAAAATGGATCAAATCAAATCAAATTCTTCTGACCAGGAAGATCTGTTTTGAGTTTCTGGTCACCAAAGAGGTCAACCCAGGAACTGACCCACCGGACT
>NC_134789.1:11289527-11338121 GCF_046742065.1 Oratosquilla oratoria | reverse complement strand
CTGTCACCCAGCAGGAGCCAAGATGAGCGGGGACAAAATGGATGAGTTGAATAAGCCTTTCAACTTTGGCTACCTCTATTGCAAAGAGGCCCTTGGTATATGTATGCAAGAACATACTACAAAATAAAGCCAAAGGTGTGGTTCACCATCACCCAGCATCATTCCATCATGAACAGGAGTCCTCAACAACTGTGTGCTGTAGCCTGCCAGATATAGTTACAACTACCCCCAAAAAAGGTGGGCAATATTACAGCAGCCCACCCAGTTTGTACTACCTCAACTGCCCTTGCAGTTGCCTGGTCCTCTCACCATGGAGCCAGTATTGCCCCCCCCCCCCCAAGTCCCGCAAACAAGAATGAAGCCAATAAACCTCAGGTTAGAAAACCCAAACTCTCCACAACCTGCCAAGGGTTTATCTTGTTTGCCAAACCCTGTCTACCTGTATTATTACAGGTTTGGTAATTTTGATGGGGGCTGGTTGCATGTCCACGCAAGTGTCACAAACATCTCTATCAACTGAAATCCTATAAAATCTGGGCTGCAGTCCAGACAAACTTTGGAAAGATTCTACAGGCGTTTCAAAATCATTTGAAAATTACTGATGAAATAAATTTCCTAATCTTCCTTTACCACACATTATGAGCTGAACTTAATGGAACCATTGCTGGACATTTCAGGAACCAGCAAGGAAGCAGTTTTATTTCAACCACCAATACTATTTAAGGTGCCACATGACATTTGCACATTATCAATTTTCCCTCCAGGTTACGATTCCTAAATTTGGGGTCAAGCTTGTTGATCTTTCAATGATAAAAATTATACTTGAACTTAAATACTAACAGATCACCAAGGGTAGCGAATAAAACAATTTTCATGGAATTATTTATTTCTAAACTTTGAAATGTCAAAAATTGGAATGGAATGGGAGAGTAATCTGATGTAACATTCTGATTATCCAGACAAATCTGCTGCACATCGCCCAAGTTCCGGACATCGACAGCAAGGAAGTAAAACATGCTCATTGTGGTGGGACACCCAGTTAAAATAAAACTAAATCTGCCATGCAAACATTCCAAAAATGGACAAATTATACTTATGCAACTTGAGTACCTCCACGTTTAAGTAACACCCAGAAAAATGTGTAAAAATCATGACAAAATATAAGACCTGTCACTCAGTAACAAGTAAAATCACTAGTGTGATTTAGCCATTTATTAATCCACACTGGCCACTTTCGATAATCTCATTCAGTGTTTTTGCAGCTACTGTCAAAAATATCTAATTACAATTCCCTTCACAATGATCACTGCCCATGGCTCAAACAGAAAACCCAAAGTATTCTGAATAAAGAACTAAGAAAAGGAATTCACAGAACTACACATTTCACTCCATCTTTGGGACTGTATCCTAAGTACCTTGTATTACCACTTATGGAAACTGTGAAGCACTTTTATTCCAAGGCTGCAGAAATAGCCAAAGAGGAATTGGTGATGGGCACTGGTGGAAGACAACAGTTCTCACAGGTTAGTTACATTTTCCACTCCAAAAAACAAGAGCTCCAGTTAACCATAGCAACTTCTCAAAACCCAGTATAAATAACTTTCAATTGTCAATGTTCTCTAATTTTTTGCAGTGTGCAAACTATTGCCTTCTCTGAAAAGTATGTGTGCACCCATACAAGTATCTGAACACACATGCGCACAATTTGAAGTTTGTAGTATACGTTACCTCCACAAAGAAATTACTGATTTGACTGTTGGTAAGTTACCATATTCTTAAGTTGACATTTCATTTTAAAGTTTATTTTAGGTGGAACTTCTTTAGTGAATGGATTTTAATGTCAATTGAAGATTGTGTGCACACATTTTTTCCTTTTGTGCACTAGCTGTAAGCACGTGACTTAGAGGAAACGTTGGGATATCCACATCACCAAAGTGGCTGGATAGCAACAATAATTGGGCCCTCCTACGGATTTCTATTTTCACATGCACAAGGCATCAACAGAAAAGGCCCCGACACTTCCTAAAATTGAAGAAAAATCCATGCCAATCAATAATCTTAACTATATGAATTCCAATTAAACTACCCAATAGCATTAACTGTGGGCAGTTACTATTCTTACAGGACTAACAATGAGTACTTGGGCTACCATGAGATGGACTCGCAAGATCTCCCTCCAGTCTGCTATCTTCATATTAAAGCAGTGAATGACACCATGGATTTTACTCCTAGATTCATTTATGATGCTGGATGCTCTATGTTCATATGCCATCTGTAGAGCATCAATACACAGGCCACTGCTGCGTACTATGGAGCCATACCATGGTTCACCTTCATTCATTTGACAGTTAACCCCTTCGACACAACGACACCTATGCAGGCATCACGAGCTACCGGGTCTACAAGGATGCCAGTGTAGCAGTGACCCCATATTCTGTGAACTGGCCTGGTCATATTGTCTGTAGCTATTCAGAGTGGGAGAGAACGAGTATTACAACTGTGACTTCATATTCTGCAATGTGAGTATTGTGATGCATCGTATCAGGGCCAATGAGAATATGACTCTTATTGAAGATGTTAATACGTTGTATGCACAATGATACTTTGCTTCATAAGCAAAAAAGGCCCTTCCTTTTGCTTATGACGAGTAGCTCATCATCTTAGTAATTTAACATCCTTTAACTTTGATAGCCTTGTATTTATCAGAATTGCAGAATTTGCACTCTAGTGTGAAGTGTATATTATCTCCATATTTTCTTGCGGGTCTAGATATGGACCACTTTAGATCTGTGGCGAGATCAAGTAGTAAAGTTCATGGCAAAGGTGAGAGAGAAAGAAAGTGAGTGAGTGAGTGAGTGAGTGAGTGAGTGAGTGAGTGAGTGTGTGTGTGTGTGTGTGTGTGTGTGTGTGTGTGTGTGTGTGTACACTCACCTGCCTAGGACGGGGGCATGGCATCCCACTCCTATACATCACCAATCTGATTCCATTTTATCTTAACTCCTCAAGGATAAAATATATTTTATCTTCTCCCCCACTGCTCCAGTCAGACTCGATGCTACATTGACGCACCCTCCTCTCCTCCATCTTTAGTCCATACTCACTTCTACCTTAAGTTGTAGACCCAATGAATTGACATTTCCCCTAGACTGAAGTTTCAATTAATTTTCCATTGCTATTCCAATGAGCTGTCGATCAAATGTAAAGTGACCCACTTCATATACCCCCTTAATCTAAGTAGGGTAAGGAGATAGCTCACTTTACCTGTCTCGTCTACTTTGGGGCGCTTGGATATAACATTCAAATACAAAAAGTAGACGAGAAATTCACTAGGACAGCAACATCAAATAAATTTTATGACAGTCGTGTGTAGGACTTGAACCTACCCCTCAAGAGGCCACAAGGCTACTGGACAGCGCTCTAACCCTCTGTAGCTGAGTGGGTTAGAGCGCTGCCCAGTAGCCTTATGGCCTCTTGAGCGGTAGGTTCAAGTCCTACACACGACAGCATAAAATTTATCAGATACAAAAAGTAGGCTGGCAACAGCCATTGGTACAATACATAATATTTGGACTGAAAATGTGCAGTGTTAAGAGATCAATGAATCATGTCTACAACTTCCTAAACCGTTTTTGACTACAGGTATGCCACCCCACCAGACCAATATCAGGGACATTAGGATTTGGGGACTTCAACAATCATCCCTAAGTTACCAGAACTCGGCTTACAATAAAACCAACATCCAGTAACCATGGCACAAAATGCCATTTCCACTGTATGGTTACATTCTGGCAGAAAAGGGCCGTCAAATTTGATAAGGGTTGTACCAAAAACTGTTGGTATTTTCCAGATCTTTCTTGCATCCAATACTAAAATACTTCACATGTTTTGGTAATGGTAAAATTTCTTTCTGGCGACTTTCACCATAAAGCGACAGGTACAGCTCTTGGCGAAATAAATCTAACCTCATCCTAACCAATGCAAAATTAAATCTACCCTTTGCACCTAGTGTCTCTTCCAAAGACCAGTCTCCAGGAAACCAACAGCAGCCTCCAGGTGGGACCAAGTGCATAGTTCAAGAAACTGGGCATAACACCAATTGGGATAACACTGCCCAATTCTCTACAATAACCCACTGTAGGACAGATATCCTCAATGATAGGAACACCACCTCACCTTTGTGGCTTAATTCAGTTTGATGGTATAAAATGTGCATGTGGAGTTTTGGGTACATTGTAGCGGCTGTGTGACAAGTTTGACTATTTGATGTTGGAACCGAAATGCAACACTGTTCTACTGCACTGTGATGTCTGCCATTGCAGAAGGGTTAGGAAGCCATACAGTGAAGAACACTTGACAACCAAATACCAGGGCTTAACTCAGAACTTTTACATCCACAACAGGCATATCCGAGCCTTCAGTTTTGCACAAACACCTAGGACTTAACCCAGAACTTTCACATCCACTACATCACACCTTCAGGTTTGCATGTGACCAAATGATGCAACTTTGCTTTCACTCAAGCCAATCTGCTAATAACCTCAGAAATTTTGCAGTAGACAAGATCCGATATGCTAAGAGTATAAATACTAAAAAAAGTCTTTGGTGACTATTGCATGAAGAAACAGAGGCACTGCTCCAAGCTAGCAGCATCACAATATTATTCAACCTAAAGAAGTAACGGGTATGGTACCTAATAATTCAACAAGGCTAGCAACCCTTGCTAAAACATGCTTGTTAACAATTTTTTTATTTTAAGTGCCAAATATCTGGAACCACACTGACTTCATTCTCAGTGATTTTTTTCCAACATTCTGACCTCAATCCTGAACATTCTGACCTCTATCCTGATATGTTCCACTTTTCATAAACATTTCACTGAAAATTGAGACTAACATTTGTTCCAGTAATGTTATAATAATTCTGAAATACATACATAGTGGACTCGTGCATGCAGATGAAAAATGACATGAGCTCTGAATAACGAGAATGCAAGACAAGCTAGTTTCAAAGATCAAGCAAACAAGTATTGTATACTGGCTGCTGTCAGGCCATTTCAACCAGAATCAACAAAAGTATGAGATCTGCCAAAGGGTTACTCCAACTGCACTCTCCATGATAGATACTAGACACTCCTCCAGAGGTCTCGATTAACTAATGAAAATTAATCCTATATATCTTATCTGTTTATTGTGTTCAGCAGCATGCAATGCTTTCTGTAGCAAAGATGTCCTACAAAACTTTGGCATTTTTCCAGATACCAATGCACCAAAACAATGCAAGGGATGGGGGCAGTGGCCAACATATAGACTAGAGAAACAGCCTTCAAATGGATAGTTGTACAAAATCAAACCAGCCTCGCCAACAAATTGCCACAGCCCCACCTGACATAACCAGGGTACAAACCCCTCGTCTTTTCCCAAGGTGTACCATTAAATACTAAAACGCCAAACATGTAAGTGTGCCCCTCAAAACAGCACAAGTCATAACTGAAAAAACTACACTACACAAACAAGCACTAGAAAATACACATGCCAACATGACACTATCAATTAGATAAATATTGGAACGGCCCTCTGACAAGCCATCTCCTATTGCTTGTCCACTGACAGGTCATCTTCCTATTTCTGTCTCCTGTCAAGTCCTATTGCTTTCACCACCTCCACTTGACAAGACAGGATTTTCTAATAAGGAAATGAACCATGACTCCCACGTGGTCCTTGTATACAGCTCGCTGCTCATGTATACCTGCCCTAAGTGCATACACCAATATTTCAGGTGTCGTACAATTATGTAACGTGGAACGCTGGAAGGAATGCCTACCGCATTACAGATTCAATTATTGTCCCTTTAAGAACGATTCCATAAGCTATGCCTTTATAAATCAGTGAACCAGATCCTGCTCGAGTGATCTTCAAGAGAGGTTACGCTTGCCCCGCAGCTTATGATGCTCGAGGCAAGGAAAACTGAAAACATCTCGACCACCTCCACGTTAGGCCTAACACCATTGCTGTCCCGCCGTCATTAATCTGCTCTACCCGGACCCCTACCGAAAGTATCTATATCCCGCGTCAACCTTTACGACATTAATGTCTCATCTCGCTGATAATGTGGGAGGGTGCAAAAATGGCGGAGGCAGAACCATGGCGGAGGAATGGAGTCGTTGACCGTGTGCGTGGTGTGGTGTGGCCGGCACTGTTCCGCCGCGCGCCCCTCCGCCCTAGCCAACGCGCCGCCACTCCTTTGTCAGGTCCAACACGTTTCATTAATTGAAAAACCCAAAAGTATACTTCATCAGAACGAAATCATTTCGCAACATAGCAAAACTGCTGGTAATGTTACCCAGTGCAGAGGCATAATATATTCAAACTTAGTCTAACATACATTACTCAGACTTCTGAGGGTAATATGGCCAGGCTTCCCGCGCCCAGCAGGGCCGCGCTGACACCTCCCAATCAAGTCTGAATATCTCCAAAATAATCATTCAAAACTACTATATATGCAATTGTGCAGCATGCACATGCATTAATGAATTCCAACTTACCCGTTCATCATCTCTGGTTGCAAGAAACTTGGTAAAGCTCGAAGAAAACACGACGAGTACGCGCACCCACTGTGACAACAACAAGTGGCCAACACAATATGGCGCATGGCGGGAGCTCGCCGAGAC
Source organism: Oratosquilla oratoria (assembly GCF_046742065.1). Taxonomy (NCBI): domain Eukaryota; kingdom Metazoa; phylum Arthropoda; class Malacostraca; order Stomatopoda; family Squillidae; genus Oratosquilla; species Oratosquilla oratoria. Next base: position 11,331,454 of record NC_134789.1, on the reverse strand, counting down.
CCCTAGCGGCATACAAGAGAAATTCCTCTGTCACACACTCATACGTCACAGCCCGCGATATTCAAACTTTATATAATTGCTTAGAGACGAATACTTTAACCTTTTTTTCGACTTTCAACTTTCACGCATGGTTATATTATTCTGAAACATGAACGCAAAGTACGATATGTGTTTTGAGGAGGGTGAAAACCCATCACTTTATTATTATACGATCTTCCATTCACTATGATTATTGAACTTGGTGAAATTATACACATGCGTTCAGTAGTTTCAGCTCGAATAAGATAGGTCTGCCTAGAATGATATAGGAAATAAAGTAATATAATTAACATCAAAAGTACAATAAATGACATGGACATTCAGAGGCACATTTGCCACATTTAGAATAAAGATTCGAGAATTAACACATTTGTCTCCAGATTTTTTCTTGCATAATTATCAACCCTTACACCATTTTTCTAACGTGAGGCCAGATGATTTTTATGCAAATATTATTTAGGGGGCTTTATGTTTTCATCTCTCGGGATTAATATGTCCTCTAACAAAGTTTGTCAATTTATTTGTATTTCACATCACTGATCTTATAGAACGAGACACCTGGGCAGCGAAAGAGAACTACATTAATCAATAATTTCAAGGATCCAGGCGAGGGAAACCTACGTAAGTAGAGGTGCCCGACGCAAAATGTGTGAGGTCGGTTGGGTGCTGCATCACTCCTCTAAGTAACTGATTACGGAATCTAGAGATGTGTATTCATGTGTTTTGCAAAGCTCCTTGCCAGCTGCATAGCTGATTTAGACTAGAACCATATAACCCGTAGACACAACATGACAGTTTATAGATATGGCCACACCAAAGGAGAAGCAGGCAGTCGGGGCCCGCCAACACGACGCTGGGAAAAACGCACGTACAAGACATGCGTGCAAGTGTTTGTCATACACGATTTCGCTATCAGCAAATTTCGAAGCAAGATCTGCAGATATTGCTTTGGACATATTTGCTGGAGCTATAAAGTATCGAGTTACAGAAACTTTTTTTTTCTTAGATGGACAAATAGCTAAAACTTCTGGCAACGCCGCTCCCTACTTGGGACAGTTTCTAAGTTTATATTTTGAATGCATTATGACGTTGCTTATTTTAAGTTCGGGCAACTACGTGATACTCCACCTGAACTTTTTATTTTCTATTTAATTCATTCACTCAGTCGTCCATCTATCTATATATTCATATGCTTATATATTTGTTAATACGTTTGCTTACTTACTCATTTGTTTGTTTGCACACCGGTACTAGTCATCCAAAAAATACATGCACTCTACTTTCGGGTATGATCCTTCTACTTTGGTACATATGTACAGTACCCATGCGCCTCATACACCGTACATACCAAAAACCGTGTTTCAAGCACCTCACACTTACACACATAATTTGCAATGTTTTTTCTTCAAAAAAAGGCTGATGACAGGATGTGAGAGTGGGTCATGCCACATTTACTCAGCAAAACAAGATGCTTCAAAAAGCTGACAAACTTTTTAATGTTGTTCTGTCTAAGAGTTTGCGATTCTATGCAGTTCAAGGAGTAAGTTTCTGCCTGAAGGGTTCTCGGTCGATTAAAACTTCCTTCAAACTGGACCTCGTCCTCGCCGCAGCAAAATCTAGTAATTCCATTAATGAGGAATCCCCGCCCATCTCAACCCTTACCCCGATATTCACGATTAGTAATTTTATTCTGTCTAACTTAAGAATATTCTATTCAATCCTGAGAAACCTGGGAGCAGAAGGATCAACATACATAAAACAATAAAACAAACGATAATTTTCATTCGTTACGAGGACATACTGTTTGGATTTTTGTTCTAGCTATATTCAGCCGGGAGGCGGACGCCATGTTTACACAGTGCATACCAGAGATCTTGTTTTCAGAAGCGATGACCAGCGTCGTATTCTATCATGGATATCTCTCCAGTAGGTTTGGTGATCAAATTCTAACGTTTGAGGATCCGAGTTCTTAAAAAATAAATTAATCGACTCTGATAAAAATGTATTGGAAATCGGTGGCATTCACACGCACACGTGCACGCGCGTGTATACACATGCCGCGCGGACGCACTATACAGACGCGCACACATACATGCACGTACACATAATGCATGCATGTATACATGCGTAATGCAAATACAGATACAGGCATATATAAACACAGACATTATACATAATTATATATGCATAACCATTTTAATGATTTGAATGCACACAATCATATATACTGTGCAGTAGGATACAAGAGACCAATTTAGGGAACAAATCAATAGTGTAAGATGGATAATTTCAACAAATTAGGCAAGACGGAGAGGGGGAGGCGGGTAGAGGAAGGGAGGAGGAAGTAAGTTGGGATTCCTAGGCAGTGAGGAAAACAAAGGAATACTAGAAGTCATATTAAATTGGTGGAAGAGGAGGAGGAGAGGCGGGGAGGGAGGGAGGGAGGAGGAGGGGATAAGTTGGGATTCCTAGGCCGTAAGGAAAACAAAGGAATTCTAGAAGTGGTATTAGATTGGATATTAATGACTGGTGCTTTGTCTCTAATATGGAATGCTTCAAGCAATGGTAGCCTCCTAAGGTCGACACTGGTTCCAATAATTTTAGCAGAATTAACAAAGTCCTCCCTGCTAAGTTCGACACTGTGAAAAATTCTGTGATGTTTGATAGATCCCTCCTGTAGATGTAAAAATAGGAGACGGCTGGCCTTGCATCTAGTATAACCAATGTAAGTATTATGAGGATTACAATCCTCCGAAGAACAAACTTATTGGTATACTACATTGGTTCTAGATGTAATGTCTGATCGTCTAGATAAGTTGTTAGTCATGATCAGAGAGGAAGTTCTGGGATTTTTGTAGTAAATGAGAACGTGGATTTTATTGTTCTCACTTGTAGGGTGGCAATTTCTTTGGATAATGTCTTTAATTGCCTTTTCATCTTTTTCGTAATTATTAGTGAAGGTGTTTCGGTAATATTATATATATTGATGTAGTTATTGTTTTGTGGTGCACTGTTTGTGAGGTGTTTTTCTAGCATCTTGTTGGTAATGGAATCAAAGTTAGTGTTGGAGTATCCATTGTTCATGAGCATTTGTCTAAGGCAGTCATTCTCAACGGGGGCGATTTTTGAGCTCAGGGGGCGAAAAACGTCACAGGTATTGCTTCTAACTGATAAATTTTAAGCCTAATATAAAAGATCTAGCAGCGAAGCACCAGGTCCAAGGATCTCATTAAAACACAACGTGAGTAAAACATTTTACATTAGTTGTTTATCATAGTTGCAATAATTCTTATTATTATTTTCCAATTAAGGGGGGCGATCCTTTTTTTTTCACTTGAAATAGGGGGCGATATGGCTAAAAAGGTTGAGAATCCCTGGTCTAAGGTGTTGTAGCTCGCTGTGCAGTGCATGCCACGAGGAACACACTGATATGGCTCTTTTTACATAGGCTCTTATGACACCTTTCTTATAGTTCTCAGAGCACTCGCCAATGCCATTCATGCATTTATCTAGGTTGGTGGGTTTCCGATACACACTAGTAACAAATTTCTCTGATGTAGAGTCAACCAGCACATCCAGGAAGGGGAGTAGGCAGTTACTATTCATTTCTATTATGAAAGTATGGCAGGAATTTTCTTGGAGGTAACACCTCAAATTCTCTAATAAGGCCACAGAAAGGGTGCTAACAAATATATCGTCTATGTATCTGCAGTATAAAGATGGTTTTATCATTCCGTCCTGGAAGGCTGATTTTTCTACACCAGACAAGAAGACTTCAGCAAAGAGAACACCTAATGGTGACCCCATCGCTACACCGTCTTTCTGAACATATAGATTTCCATATGGGCACCTAAAAGGAACTTTTGTGATGCAAGTGACAAGTGGTTCTTTTAAAGTTAACATAGGAACATGGGGAGGTGGAATGTCACTATTGTGGTAGACATAGTCAAGAATGATATTTATGGTTCTCATTACAGAAATTTCAGTGAAATTATTTTGTGCATCTAACGATGCCAATTATTTCCCAGATCACCACCCCTTCCTACCATGTTGCCAAACGGCTTCATGACATGATTTCCCTTTACACTCCTAGAGCATACTCACTCCACTCTACTGAAGAACATATAGATATTTTGATGGTTAATAAAACTGATGGAATCTTGGCATCGTTAGAGGCACAACATCTTTTCACTAAATTTCCAGAATTGTCCATGTATAATTTATTTTTGTACAATTGTCATCGTTGCTGCATTTGATTGTGTACTTCCTGTTATTGCAGTCTATTACTGAAATGTCTTATATAAGATGAAACGTCGAGCTCTACAATTAAAGGAAACAATTTGGAAGAATACGGAGACCTAGTTTCTGTTCACCCAGTTAATGGCAGAATTTCAATCGGGAAATTTGAGAATACGAGAGGAAATTAAAAAAATACTGCAATTTTGTCGTATTTAACTCTATGTGCCTTACAGAAAACCTGCTCCCTTCTTTTACTAATATATATATATATATATATATATATATATATATATATATATATATATATATATAAATATATAAATATATATATATATATGATGAATGGTTTAGACATCTTCGCTTATTCTTCCTCCACCCAGTCTCTCTCATATATATATATATATATATATATATATATATATATATTATATATATATATATATATATATATATATATATATATATATATATATATATATTCTCACAGGTTGATGTAAGTGGGAGTAGGAAATAGTGGAGTCTTAGTCTGAGAAAGCATACCAGCGAAACTAGTCAAGAATAAACTCAGACTAAGGCTCCTGTTTCCTACTCTCACTTAGGTCGTACACCATATATATATATATATATATATTTGTGTGTGTGTGTATTCTTGTGCTGTATTAAACATTCGAGAAAGAAAAACAATCAGCTATTTCGATTTGATGTCAAGTGGGACAGCTTGCTATTGGAGTCATAAGCTTGATACGTCAACAAGGATCTGCATAAACATAACTGGACATATTGGGGGCATTCAGATCGTGCCCAGTCCTAAGCATCAGTTATTAGTCAGCACCAGGTTCTCATTCCATGTACAAACTGTATCTCATCCACTCTTGTTTAAGGCCCCCGTAACATTACGCGGTCCCCGCAACACATTCAAATTGCGACTCGCAGGGTACTGGTTTCGCGCCACTGTCCTCCCAGCAATGGTGAATTGGTAAGGCGCTAAAAGAAGACCCACCAAACCGCATCATTCATCATGTCACAGAAGTCCTGAGGACGTCTTTCAGAGGATAAAACTCTGCAAGGATAACGTGTGCCCGTTGCAAGTGAAACATCAACTGCACAAAGACAGAAATGGCAGGGATGAACTGAGTAGCGTGCGTCATTCACCCACGGCAACGAGTCGCCGTTTGAACACAGTACGGGTAAATAAAAAAGGCGCGTGCCTTTCACCCCCGCGCCAAGCCTCTCTGGCTCAAAAGACGCGTAATGTGACGTGGCTTTTACAGGTTGTGATATTGCGGATTCGAGCGTTGTACTGATATCCACATCCAAAAGTATAATGTCAAGAATTTGGGTGAAAATAATAATAATTCCTGCAAACTTTAATGATGATTTTACTTTAAAACAACAATGAATTTAAAATTATTGAATTAATAAATTCACAAAAAAGAGCAAATAAATGAATGAATGAATGAATGTATAATCATATAGACATGGTAAAAAAGTCGTTGGGTAAAAAAACAAAATATTTACTGCTACCTGAGGTGAATTTACATTCAAATCGAAATAAACAACTAAATAATCAACTAAATTGATAATTAAATAAATTTATTAAAATTATAAATAAACGAATGAACAAATATATGAAATAAACATAAATAAACTCTTCTGCTGGGATTCGAACCCTCGCCAGAGCGGCTTGCTTCTTACAAGGCGAAGACCGTACTCGTCACTCCACCACGACCCTTCAAAACAGAACGAAGGGTCGTGGTGGAGTGATGAGTACGGTCTTCGCCTTGTAAGAAGCAAGCCGCTCTGGCGAGGGTTCGAATCCCAGCAGATTTTATTTCCAAATGTCAAAATGACACAAATAAACAAAAAGATAAAATAGTCAAAATAACGTTATTTTACACCTTTGATTAAGAATATTGTGACAATCTCTTGTCACATGTACAGTATATAGCTTTTACCTCCTTTTTTCGGGGCAAACACTCCTTATGTCGTTTGCCATTCCTATAATTCAGAGAGATCCTAAAGATCACTCTTAAAATTGCTACTAATGATTAACATATCATTACCATTAAAACATCAAAAGCTTGTGGTCAGAAATAACCAGTATCAGTGCTCCGAAGCACGACATTGAGTGATGATGAGTGTGGTGGAAGGAACGTAAAAGACAAAACTGAACCAACTTTCGAAGGAACCTCTTCATCAAGTGAACCATATGTTCTGAGCCACGATCTAGATGCTTTCGTCTACAATAAGAAATCTGTCTAAGATTTAAGTGATTTAAGTTTGTCTAAGAGGGGAACTAAACTTCTAGGTTCTAGAATAAACAACTGCAATCTTTCGCAGGAAGAAAAAAATAAAGTTCGTTTCTACAGCGGCCACCATGACACTTTCAAAAGATTTTTGTTTCCTTTGGAGATGGTCTCGTGTTTTGCAATAATCTTCGTCTTGTTATGGAGGGACTTGGCAACGTATATAATAACACAGAGGAGTGACACTTGTTTGTTGACTTGTCTAAACTATGATTAAAGACGTGTCGACTCCCCTGGACCTACTCGACTCCGTATCTCTTTATCGTGATATGGGGCTTCTTGAAAAATTAACAAAGAAATAAATAAGTAAATAAATAAATAGACAGATAAATAAATAAATAAATGAATAAATAAACAAACAAATAAAGTTTAAGGATATTAAACAGGAAGTATGTGGTGACCAAGTTTTTATTTATTTTTTACAATAACTTGTTCTTCTATCTTTTGGAAAAATATCTTTCCGAAGAGTAGTAAAAGTGGCAAAGAAAATATTCAAAGATGAAGGAAGCGTGGTACAATGGTATGAGTTAAAAGTAATCAACATTCTTTCATGAAAAGAAATTAAGGCCCTGTTCACACTATTGGTTTCAACCGCCGCGGTTCAGTTGCAATGTAAATCAATAGGGGCGTTCACACATAATCGGGCAGTTTTTCCTGGACTATGCGATAGTGACTTGATCCGTAGGGATATCACAAAGTCCCTAAAACACTGACAGCATGAAAGTCTCCAATCATAAATGAAAATTGCTTAGCTCTGGTCCATGAGGGTGTGACTAAAGTTTCTAAATTATCGACTGCGGATTTTTTTTTTTTTTTAACCATTCCAGGAGTGGAACAGCCGTACAGGACAAACGACTCTTGGAGAAAATTCCTCCAAAACTGTCATCATTCTTCTTTTTTGTTGATCCTGAGCAAATTTGTCCATCTCCATTTCACACTAAGCTCGGTTTGATGAAGAGTTGAGTTTCGTCAAAGGCGTGGATGAAAATGGATTGACATGTTGAAGGAATCAATTCTCCCAAATTACCGATGAAAAAAACGCGAAAAGATTTATTTTTTATTTTTACCACAAATCACGCCTCTGCTTGCAGAACATTTTTTCTTCTGAAGATCTTAATGAGTGTTAGAACAGGGCAAGGGAACTGCCTTGATATAATTTTTTTTTGTTTTTAAGATTTAAATGAAGTAGAAATAAAGATATATGGCTGTTATTTAAGAGAGTTTGATATTGGCTCGCCATCAGCTGCTTGGACTGTGTTCCTCAGAGCTTAGTAAGCAAGCCTGAGGCCATTTGCATTAAAATGGCCCCCGACATGACCAACTTCTCCTTACCCATGTTCATGATAGTTCTAGTCTGCCATTTCCGAGTTCTGTACCGATCCAGGTTTCTAAACATTGTGGCAGCGGCCCAATTCTATACTTTCCAGTGCTTCCCCTGGCGCCACAGCACTCCTCGACCTTGGAAGCTCTCTAACGCACTCCTCGTCAGCTTTCAGAGTTTCACGTTTAATAAAAGCGCCCCACAGTTCATCAGGGTTCTCAAGAGAGACAAGTAATTCAAACTGACTAGAGATTGCTACCGCATACTCCTGGGCACACGACTCATCCCTAAGCTTGTCCAGACGAAACCTAGGTGAGTTGCATCTCGGGATTCCCCCGGATTTGATATGCAGTCTGAGTGTTGCCACCACAAGTCTATGATCAGTTCCAAAGAATCCAGTACTCCGGTAAACCCCACAGTTCTGTAGTATCTTCCAACGGATACTAACAAGTGATCGATCTCCTTGGCCATTCCCGCATTACTATACCAAGTCCATCGATGTGACTCGTCTCTGGAACCAGCAACACCCAGCTCTCTGGAATTTGCAAAGTTTAGAAGGAGAGTACTGTTAATGTTCATGACTCTAGGAGCATGGGGGCCAATACATACTTCATAGCCACCTCTGTCGGTGCCAGTAACATCACTGAAATTGCCGAAAACAATAAGTGTGTCTCGTGGTGGGTACTGGTCAACCATAGATTCAAGCTTGGCACAGAACATCACTTCAATCTCATACATCTCAATAGGTGCATATAGTACAATCAAAGAAGTGAAGCCCAAGGCTTCAGCCTAACCAGCATCATACGCTCACCAACTGAGGTAACCTTTCTGACGGGAATGCGGTGGTCGGTTAGACATGACTACAGTTACTCCCAAGAGATGGGCCCCATCGGTGTGGCCTGACCAGAATAGCTGTAACCCTCACTACTGATCTCGCCACTGTCTAGTCTTATCACCTCTGAAAGAGCCACTTTATTCAATTAAAGCTTTCTCTGTGGGGATGAAAACGGTAGTCAATCTCCAAAGTATGCTCCAGGTGCCCACACACGAAGAGCCGGCCGGAAATTCATCACGGGCCTTGATCGACATGTTTATGCATCATTTGCAAGACTGCGACAACCCGCACAGAGTGTTTGGTAATTGTGACAAGGGCAGGTTCCAAACCCACCCTCACTATAGGTGTCATATATGGTTGCCATGTACATATGTCTATGATACGTCCCCACTCATCACCGAGCCCAACGTGGGGAGACTAGGATTTGGGTATACATATTAATTTAATAGTCCTAGGGGTCAAAAGAGGATATACACACCCACCACCTTGACATTAAGGGAATACAACTGCGGAGCGTGCGGTGTTGGCCCAGGCGGTAATTGCTTGACTCAGGGCGTGCCTAACCCAAAGATTCAAGTTAAATAGCCTAGCTGATTTGCCTCTGCGAGTCAAGAGGGGGGATCCACCCTGGCCTGAATTGAGGACCAAAGAGGCGTGTTGCTAGTCCCAGGGAAGTTTCCTCAGTAGAAGCACGGCACTGGGACATCACTCATCCTCCAGGACTTCCGTCTCCAGGCCTTGCAGGGGTGCACTCACCGCAAACACGTGGGTTGGTGATCCATAACAGGGTTACATGGTTATTAAATCAAAGAGCCCACCTGTTCTTTTAATTGTTTTGTTTTTCCTCCATCTGGGTATCCAACACGCCCTCCTTACTGGTAAGTGACCAATGGTGGAGAGAGTTTAGTTGTAGACAATCCGACCATGCGATAAGCAGTACTGGGTTAGATAGTACCAGCAGAAGGAGAGCTGCCTCAACTCACACGTGGACAATAGGTACCAAGGAAAGTGAAACTGTGATATGTTAAGAGATTACTGCTGCGCACCAGGGAAGGGTTTTGCCATGGACGCATATAACAGGAAATAAAACATTTCTACAAGACAAGATTTCAGTTTTTAAATGTACTGGCCCTCTCCATACATGATGTATACATCTACTTTAAATCTATTTGTAGTGTCAATAAAAATATATAGAATAAAATGAAAACAGATTTGACTTTAGGTTAAAAAAAACGAATTATGTAAATTAGACTGACAACTCTGTTCGTGATACAAAAGAAGAAAAATAAAATAAAAACTGAAGCAGTGTTATCAGTAACTGCCTTTGAATAATTCAACTGTCAGGTTTCCAACTCAAAGAAAGCAAATGAGATTCTGGGACTGATAACATGATCTTTTGACCAATCCAGGTCACACGCGCGCGCGCACACACACACACACACACACACACACACACACACACACACACACACACACACACACACACACACACACACACACACACAAAGGCGGAGCATGCCGACAGGAGACTTTTTGGTCCATATCTAGGTCGGATGCAAAAAAATTATAATAATGATAAATAGATAAATGAATAAATGAATGAATTAATAAAAACTATAATAATGTGAATAATAAATAAAATACATAAATAAATGCATAGGTATAATTAAATAATAAACAAACAGGTAAATAGTAAATAATAATAAATTGACATGTAACTAATAATGTATGAGAATCAAGCAAATAATAATAAGCAAACAGACAAATGATAACAAAACAAAAAACAAATTACATAAAATAAATGATAGTCATTACAGCATCGTGCTTACATACGTTTACATATATATCCCTCATCCACTGTATTTATTTAGACGCAACATAGAGAAAAGGCGCTACGTTCGTGGGTTTCCGTTTCTATGGTTCTATCGGTCAAATTTCACTTCAAATTCTCAACTCGTGATCGGCAGCTATTACTATCCCGGATGAGAGCTCAGAGCTTGTATACTGTCCGATGTGAGGGTAATGCTGTTTGTGTGTGTGTGTGTGTGTGTGTGTGTGTGTGTGTGTGTGTGTGTGTGTGTGTGTGTGTGTGTGTGTGTGTGTGTGTGTGTGTGTGTGTGTGTGTGTGTGTGTGTGAGTTTAACTCCTTCACGTTGAAAAATAAAAACTGTACAGGCATTTTGCTAAAATTGCTAATCGATGAAGACTTCACCCACTCTTTTTCCTCTTCCTCCTCCTCTCCTCCTCCACCTCCCCCCCCCCCCTCGGCTGAAGGGACTCTTCTGAAGCCAGCTAAAAAATAAATAAACAAACAAAGGAACAAAAAAAGAGAGGGAGAATGGTGTTGTGACAATGGGTTGCTGTCAACTTGAGGGAAACTTTGGAATGAAAGGAAGAAAAAAAAAACGAAAGAAAATAAAAAAACGAAAGAAAAGGAAAAGAGTTCTTCCACACAAACACACGCACACACACACACACACACACACAGGGATTTCCTATGAAGTAGAACAAGACAACCAGGAGAGAGAGAGAGAGAGAGAGAGAGAGAGAGAGAGAGAGAGAGAGAGAGAGAGAGAGAGAGAGAGAGAGAGAGAGAGAGAGAGAGAGAGAGAGAGAGAGAGAGAGAGAGAGAGAGAGAGAGAGAGAGAGAGAGAGAGAGAGAGAGAGAGAGAGAGAGAGAGAGAGAGAGAGAGAGAGAGGGAGTGTAAGGAAAATATACATATAATCGTATAACTTTTCTCACTTTTTTACTCGTGTATCTTTTTATCCTTTTATTCGTTAATTCATTTTTCATCTAAATATTTACTGACAATTTCAATAAATATTAGCTTTTCCCCTTTTGACAAATCCTAAGGTAGAGCCACCAAATCGAGGCTAGGGTGAAGTTGTTTAAACAGTATGGTAGACGAATGACCTCTGGGCTTCTCCGAGGTGCGTGGCGGGAGTACGGGATTACCCCCCACAACCGTCCGAGGCCAAGAATCGAACTGGATCCACTCGACATTTGACTCGATGTTGATCAAGTCCATCAACACAAGGAAGTAGGTAGTTTCTGTTACCGCCAGGTGATTTTAATCAGTTTTGTAAGAATAGAAGAGACTGCAAGAGACCATAAGGCCTATATAGGAAGTTCCATGTCCATTTTTTTTAAAACAATCAAATTTCCAGCGCTCACTACATGGTTACTAAGTTTATTCCGTTCTGTAACTACTCTGTGGGTAAACTAGTTCTTGCCTATTTCATTCTTATGATCTTTGTGCTTCGGGCCAAGCAGAAGAAAATATGTAAAGGTGTTTAGAGATTTTGCTATGGTGGCTCTTTTTAGAGATAACTTTATTTGGCTTACTGGAGTGAGGGGAAAGGGGTGGCTGAGGGGAAGGAAGGGGAGGGGAGGGGAACTGAAATGAAGGTGCGTAGGGACAAACGGCGCCAAATTACGTTTTCTTTACAAAGAGGAGGTCGGGACCTCTTTCCCCGTCCTCCTCTATATCTCCTTCTCTCTCTCTCTCTCTCTCTCTCTTTTCAGTTTTTCTTCTCCCTTGTCTTCGTCTTCACCTTCTCTTCCATCTCCTACTCATTCTAGTTCTCTTGCTCTTTATCCTTCTTGTTCTAATTCATTATCACCATTATTGTTATCATTACTATCATTATCATTACTATCTTTATTATTATTAATTATTATTATTATTATTATTATTATTATTATTATTATTATTATTATATTATTATTATTATTATTATCATTATTATCATTATCATTATTATTATTATTATTATTATCATTATCATTATTATCATTATTATCATTATTATTATTATTATTATTATTATTATTATCGTTATTATTATTGTTATTGTTATTATTGTTATTATTATTATTATTATTATTATTATTATTATTATCATTATCATTATTATTATTATTACCGGGTATTATTATTACTATGATCATTTTAATCATTATTATTGATATTATCATTATTGTCATTATTATTAGTAGTAGTATATTTATCGTTTTCTTTGGGGTTGTCTTCATTCTTGCTAATATCATTTATCTTTATCATCACTATCACCACAACTGCTAACAGTCATCACCGTTACAACACCATTACCACCACCATCATCATCACCATCATCATCATCACCACCACCATAATCATCATCATCACCATCATCATCACCAAGCGCCAGGGGGGAGAGATACGTCTGTTTGTGTCGAAGGAGGAGGAGGAGGAGGAGGAGAAAGAGGAGGAGGTGGAGGAGGAAGAGGCGTCCTGAAGAACCTCAAAGTGTGACCGTACAGTTCATCTTTTGGCGCGAAAAAATCTAAATGTGTGTGATTCACCATGGTCTTGGATCACGTGTTGGACTTGTGATCGTCAGTTATTTCCCACCCAGATGAGAACTCAGAGTTCACATATGACCGATCCATGGGTAATGCTATGACCTTACACGCACACGCACACACACACACTCCCAACGAGAGTTGGAGTCACGACTCGCAGCTCAGCGATACTGAAATTATTTCAGCCCTGGGTGGGATTCAAACCCGGAACACCGTAGTGACGGCCGGGAACTCTACCACTGCGCCACGTGTGTGTGTGTGTGTGTGTGTATTTACCTAGTTGTATTTACCTAGTTGTATTTTGCGGGAAGGGGAGCTATGCTCGTGTTGTCCCGCCTTTGTATCTTGCAGTGTCTAGTTTGTTTTTAAACTCATGAATGGTTTTTGCGCATACTATTTCATTGTCCAGTTTGTTCCAAGTGTCCAAAACTCTATGAGGAAAACTGTTTTTCTTCAGTTCTCTTCTATAGCTATGTTTTTTTATTTTCTTTCCATGTCCTCTTGTGTTTCTTTTGTCCCAGTTAAGTAAGTTCTCACTATCGAGTACCTCTGTGCCTTTCATGATTCTGTAGATGGTCAATAGGTCACCTCTCTCTCTTCTTTGCTCCAGTGTCGGTAACTCCAGTTTAGCCAATCTCTCTTTGTATGATAGGTTTGCAAGTGCAGGTGCCATTTTTGTAGCTGCTCTTTGGATTCTTTCTATTTTCTTTATATTCTTTTTGGTACTGGGGGACCACAATGTCGCTGCATACTCTAATCTAGGCCTTATCAATGTAACCAATATTTTTTTCATCATGTCTTCGTCCAAGTATGTAAACGCCACTTTTATTGATCTTAGCAAATTGTAAGTCTCCCCGACAATTTTGTTAATCTGTATATCATAGGACAAGTCGTTCGTGATAATTACTCCCAAATCTTTTTCGGATCCTACTTTCTTTACTTCTTTGGTTCCAATTGTATATTTTCCTGATATTCTGTTTTTGCTTTTTCCAAACTCCATTATGCTACACTTCTTAGTATTAAAGTCCACTTCCCATTTCTGACTCCAGTTCCATACCCTATTTAGGTCTTCTTGCAGTGCTTCACAGTCCTCATCAGTTTCTATTTTCCTTAGCAGTTTGGCGTCATCGGCAAAGAAGCTCATGTAGCAGTTCACGTCCTCATCCATGTCATTCATATAGATAGCAAACATTATTGGTGCCAGCACAGATCCTTGCGGTACTCCACTGATCACCTCTTTCCAGTCTGAATATTTTTCTCTGAGCACTACTCTCATCTTTCTACCAGTCAGAAAGTCCTCTATCCATTTTAGTAGGTTTCCCTGTATTCCTCCTATGTGTTCCAGTTTTTTTAGTAGTTTTCTGTGTGGTACTTTGTCAAAGGCTTTTTGCAAGTCTAGGAATGCACAATCAGCCCATCCATTTCTTTCTTGCACTATGTCTATTAGTCTTGAGTAAAAGCATATTAAGTTTGTGGAGCATGATCTTCCTTGTCTGAATCCGAATTGTCTTGGGTTTAATATGTCATTGTCTTCCAGATGTTTTACCCATCTATTCTTGATTATTTTCTCACAAATTTTGGCAATGGTGCTTGTTAGTGATACTGGCCTATAGTTGGTGGGTTCTTCTTTGTTTCCTCCTTTGTGTATTGGTACAATGTTAGCGTTTTTCCAGTCCTCGGGTATCTTTCCTTCTTTGAGTGAGCTGTTTATTAAGATGTGTATTTTGTCTGTTAGTTCTTCTTTGCACTCCTTTAGAATCCAATTTGCAATACCGTCCGGGCCATGTGATTTTCTGACATCCAGCCTTGATAAATGTTCTGATATTTCCTTTAGTGATGCTGTAAACTCATTCATGAGGGGAGATTTCTTGTTTTTGTCTATGTCACAATTCGGTATTTTCTCTCTGGTGAAAACAGATTTAAAGTGATTGTTCATGACTTCGGCCATCTCTAAATCTTCTGTGTATTCTATGTTTCCTTGGCATAGTTTCACCAATTCCTGTGTGTGTGTGTGTGTGTGTGTGTGTGTGTGTGTGTGTGTGTGTGTGTGTGTGTGTGTGTGTGT
The DNA here is from genome assembly GCF_046742065.1 of Oratosquilla oratoria. Taxonomy (NCBI): domain Eukaryota; kingdom Metazoa; phylum Arthropoda; class Malacostraca; order Stomatopoda; family Squillidae; genus Oratosquilla; species Oratosquilla oratoria. Next base: position 11,316,304 of record NC_134789.1, on the reverse strand, counting down.
GTGTGTGTGTGAGCGAATTCACCTACGTGCTACAAAACAGTTCTCAAAATAATAATAATAATAATAATAATAATAATAATAATAATAATAATAATAATAATAATAATAATAATAATAATGATAGTGATGATGATGATGATGAATAAATAATAATAATAGTAATAATAATAATAATAATAATAATAGTAATAATAATAGTAATAATAATAATGATAATAATAATAGTAATAATAATAATAATAATAATAATAATAATAATAATAATAATAATAATAATAATAATAATAATAATAATAATAATAATAATAATAATAATAACAATAATAATAGTAATAATAATAATAATAATAATAATAATAATAATAATAATAATAATAATAATAATAATAATAATAATAATAATAATAATAATAATAATAATAATAATAATAATAATAATAATAATAATAATAATAATAATAAAAAACTCGGAATCCAGACGGCTCTTTGGTAAACGAAATCGGAAACGTAAAGGAAATTCGCATAAGACACTCCACAAAGTAAGACTTGCAACGATTAACATCGCAACATATAGAGACAAAGAAGAAGAAATCTTGGAGATGATGAATGAAAGAAAGATAGACATTATAGGAATGGCAGAGACAAGACATTGGGGAAAAGATGAAGGAAGAGAACTCGGAGGGGGTATACCTTAATGTACTGTGGATCAGAAGAGAGAGGGAGAAGGCACGGGGTAGCTATGATAGTGGGACCAAGACTGACACAATATATTCAAGAGGTGAAATTGATCAATGAAAGACTAATGAAGTGTACAATACGAATAAAAGGAATAAAGTACAATATATATCAAGTGTATGCACCACAACAGGGATGTCCTGAAGAAGAAAAAGAAACTTTCCTAGATCTTTTAGAGGAAGAATATGAGAGTCTAGATGGCGATATAGGACTTTTGATTGGTGATTTTAATGCTGGAGTAGGAAAGGAAAGAGAAGGAATAGAAAATATAACAGGAACATTTGGAGAAGAGACAAGAAACTCAGAAGGAGAAAAACTGATAGACTACTGCATGAGAAACGGTTTTAAAATAATGAACGGCTTTTTTCAACATAAAGAGGAACATAAATTCACTAGATATAGATGGAATCAAAATACAGGACAGTTTGATCAAAAATCGATCATCGATTGCATAATGTGTTCAGACAGAAGAATTTTCACCAATATAAAGGTAATACCAGGAGTGAGTTTAGATTCAGACCACAGGTTACTAGTGGCTGATCTTAAGATCGGTAAGGTAAAACCACGGCAATATAGAAAAAGAAAAGTAATTAAAACAAAAAGTTTGTAAGAGGAAGATAAAAAGAATGCTTATAAAACTAAACTTACACAAGAATTGGAGAAGCAAAATGATGAGGAAAAAGAAAGATGGGACATTTTGAAAGAAACAATCAGTGAGGTAGCAGAAGAAACTTTAAGGGTTAAATGGATTGGTGGAAATAGGAAAAGACACACACCTTGGTGGAATGAGGAGGTCAAACAGGCAGTAAAAAAACAAAACTTTAAAGTGAAGAAAGTGGCTAAGAAGACGAACACCTGAAAGCCGAGCAGAATATGTACTGGCAAGGAAAGAAACAAATCTTGCAAAAGATCGAGCAAAGACCGAGAAAAGGAAAGATCTGGGAGAGAGATTGACAAAGGATTTACAGAAAGGAAAAAAGTTATTATATGGTATAGCAAAGTCATATAGGAAAAGCAAGGCAAAACAATATAACGTTAAAGGTCTAGAGGGGAATGTTCTTACAGATCAGGATGAGACAGACAACAGATGGACAGAATACTTCCAAGAACTCCTAAATGCAGGAAATGAGGAAAAATGGCAAGAGATGGAGAAAGATTTAGATGGAGAAGAACATGATGAAATTACAGAAAAGGAATTTGAATGGGTATTGAGAGAAATGAAGAATCCCAAAACACCAGGAGTAGATGAAATATCAATAGAGCTAATAACGGAAGGAGGAAATATAGTACAGCAAAATATATTGAAGCTCATAAATAACATCTATAGAGGAGGAACAATACCAGAGGATTGGGGTAAAACCCTAATAGTCCCAATTTTCAAAGGTAAAGGTAATGCTGGAAATCGTAACAACTATAGAGGGATTTCCCTCATACCCCACATCACAACGCTATATGAGAGAATAATTGAGAAAAGAGTAAGAGACCTAGTAGAACCGTTATTAGGAGAGGAGCAGCATGGTGACAGAAGTAATAGACCAGTAGCGGACTTAACTTTTGGACAAAGGATGGTAATAGAGAAGGCATGGGAGTATAACCAAAGCCTATACATCGCTTTTATTGATCTACAGAAGGCTTTTGATTCAATACCTCGCGAAAAGGTATGGAGATGCATAGAAGAGAGGTATGGTGTCAAGGGACATCTAAAGAAAGCTATAAAAAGTTTGTATTACCCCTGTGTATGCAGTGTTAGAACATCAAAGGGGGCAGAAAGTGGTTCCCTGTAGAAACAGGGGTTAAACAAGGAAGTGTGTTATCCCCTCTGCTTTTTATAGCATATATGGAAACTGTAATAGAGGATTTTAAAGAAGGTAAAGAAGAAAACTATAAGAACAGAATAATGGCTTATGCAGATGATATAGCTGAATGGAACACAGATAGGGAAGAAATCGAAGAAGACATAAAAAGGTGGAATGAGTGCTTTATAAGGAAAGGCATGAAAATGAATGTAGAAAAGACAGATACTGATCGTTAGCAGAAGAGAAGAACATGAGTTCAGCATCACCATAGGAAATAAGATGGTAAGAAATACAAACATCTTCAAATATCTTGGAAGTGTAGTCACTAAGGAGTGTGGAAATAAGAGGGATATTTCAGAAAGAATAAATAAATTTAGTGCAAATGTTGGAGATCTCTGGCCAATAATGAAGGAAAAACATGTACCTTTAAAAGTGAAAAGGATTATTTTCAATACTGTCTTGACTCCAACCCTAACATCCGGTTCAGAAAGTTGGGTAATGACAAAAGAAGACATAAGCAGGATTCAGGCAGCGGAAATGAGACCATTAAGAGCCATATTTGGAAAGACGAGGAGAGATAAACTAAGAAACGAATATATAAGGAAAAGCATTGGCGTCTGTTCCATGCTATGTAAAACAGATGCTGCCCAGTTAAGATGGTTAGGATATTTAGAAAGAATGGATGAAGAAAGAATTGCAAGGGGATGCTGGGAGTGGATGCCGGATGGAAGAAGGCCAAGAGGAAGACCGAGAAAGAGATGGAAAGGAAATGTTGAAGAAGCCCTCAGTAGACATGACTTGCCCAACATCGAAACTGAGGGAGGAAGGGGCCTTCCACGATAGAGCCGGATGGAGGAACATGCTGGGACCACTGACAGGCATAACGCCTACTACTGGGAGCTGAAATAAGAAGTAAGAAGTAAGAAGTAATAATAATAATAATAATAATAATAATAATAATAATAATAATAATAATAATAATAATAATAATAATAATAATAATAATAATAATAATAATAATAACAATAATAATAACAAAACTGAAACCAAAATTTACTTTGAACTTCTTCATTTTGTGTAACCTCCACCCCAACCCCAGCTAGTAGGTCATCCCTCTCACCCGCCACCACGCCCATAAATAGAAGCTGACGTTAGGCAAGGGGGGAGGGGGGAGGGGATGGATATGGGTAGAGGATGAGGGGAGAGCGATGATGGGGGGATAAATTTTGGGGGGGAGAATATGGACATTTCTTTCGTTAGGGTCTTAATACCCGCAGCCGTGTTAATTCAATAACTTAATTGATTTGACGGAGGGAGAGGGTGTGAGGGAGAGGAGGTTAGGGGGGAAGGGGGTCTGGGAGGGGGGAAGGGGGGATATTCCCGAATTATGCTAATCAGTTCGGGATGGGGAGAAGGAAAGTAAGGCCCCCAAGAAAATCATCCTAAAAATATGGCCCCCCTCCCCCCAACCTCTCACCCTATCTCCCCACTCCCCTCATTTATTTTCTAAAAGAAATTGTGTTTACGTTAAAATGGACGTCTTGTGTGTGTGTGTATTTGTAGTTGTATTTACCTAGTTGTATTTTACGGGAAGGGGAGCTATGCTCGTAGTGTCCCGTCTTTATATCTCATTTTATCTAAACTATTTTTAAATTCATGTATTGTTTTTGCACACACTACTTTCTCATCTAACTTGTTCCAAATGTCTATTACTGTGTGTGTGTGTGTGTGTGTTTCCCATGACGTGGTCCCAAGTTCGAATCCCGTGATCATACGAGAGAGAGAAAGAGTGAGAGAGAGAGACAGATAAAAATCTAGAGAAAAAGAGATGAAAAGAGAGAGAAGAAGAGAGAGCTAGTGTGTGTGAGAGATATATAGATACAGAAAGAGAGAGAGAGAGAGAGAGAGAGAGAGAGAGAGAGAGAGAGAGAGAGAGAGAGAGAGAGAGAGAGAGAGAGAGAGAGAGAGAGAGAGAGAGAGAGAGAGAGAGAGAGAGAGAGAGAGAGAGAGAAGGAGGGAGGGATGGAGAGAGTGTCAGTCGATTTCATAATCTGAGACATCTCTTTTGAGTTAGAAGGTGCTACAATTACATCTAGATATTTCAAGATATCCTAGAAATGAATAAAATAGGCTGGCTGCAGCTAGAATATTAAAATATTCTTAGACCTGGGAATAATTAGAAGTTATTCAAATCTAACGACAATCTTCAACAACTAGGGAGGGGAGTACAGGGGAGTAGGGAGTGTGTGGTATTTCAACAATATGATAACGAAGGAGAGATAAAAGTTCATTATTACTTTTAGTGTTATTTGTAAACAAATCTCTTTAAGGTCTCATCATTCGTTATCACGTTGCCAACACTTTTATAATTTGTTCATACTACTGCGTGGATACTTTCCCATTTTACCAACGTTTCTTTCCATGTCCATAAATCCGCTGGCCAAATGTCGACGACGTCCGGTAACGCGTCTGTTGAAGGGTTCCAGAACATTCGTAAGGGTGATTCAATTCAAACAATTTTTTTTATTTGTCTGTAAGAGTTTGGAAGAAGGATTTTTATTTCACTGTTCGGAGTATTATCCTTGTGTAATTCTAGCCTCCTCGTAAAGTTGGCAACGGCAGTAAAAGCGTGTGACACGCTTCCCTCTGCGTCTTCTTTTCTTTCACCGCTCCCTCCTCCCTCCCTACACCGCCATCCACAAGCGCGGTACGCCGTAGAAGCGAAGGTCGATTCGGCGAAAAACAAAAAACCCGTCTTTGGTGCAGTCACTGAATCGAGTTTGCTCACTTCCTTTTACAACATTTTAAGTGGTAATAATGATATCCATTTCTGTTCACCATGGATAGTGTTACTATTACTATGGATGACTCATTACTCACTCTAATCCCTCCCCCTTACGAGCGTGGCAGAAGGCGGAGCCCAGCATCGGCTGCCCGCCTCAGGGTTTGCTGACGCATTCGCGGGTCGTAGACGACTGCAAGCGGTTTTTTTTTTACAATTTGGCGCCAAACATCAACAAGCGCACCAAAACATACAGAACATGTATAAATATTAATACTATAGAATTAATCAATATTTTTCTGTATCTTGAAAATAAATAGCGCACATTAAGTACGCACGTGTCGTAGGTGCGTAATTGTATAAAGGGGTGTTTCTATACGCTGATGTCGACAGAATGCAGGTTCAGAGAGCAATTAGATACAGATGTAGAAGGGAACGACAACAGTTTAACCAAAATAGTTTTTATTTCATATTATCGACAAATTTCTGATACTTCCAAAAGATATGTATAATTCTTTTTTTCTGAAATTCTTCTCGATCCACGGACAGGGAACAACAACGTACATGTAAACACAGGCCCGCACGAACGCATACACGTTCCCCTTCACGGTGCCAGACTATTATTCCACGTGACTACCGATTTCAGAGTTGAAAATTACTCATGAAATTGTGAAACATTTTTTTATGGCCAGTGTTCTTTTGCTGTTTCACAATGTAAACAAAACAATAGGTGGCACACACACGACTTCATGGCGTAGTGGTAGAGTTCCCGGCTGTCTCTACGGGGATCCGGGTTCGAATTCCAACCAGGGCTGAAATAATTTCAGTATCGCTGCGCTGCGAGTCGTTACTCCAACTTTTGTGGGCGGTAAGTTGAGTGTGCGTGTAAGGTTACAGCATTACCCCATATCAGTCGTATATGAGCTCTGAGCTCTCTTCCGGGAGGGAAATAGATGTCGGTCACGAGTCCAACACGTGGTCCAAGACCATGATGGTGAATCACACATACACACAGAAGGGTGTAAACATATTCATCCTCAACAGCCGTGGTAGAATATTTAGCATTTGTATGATAAAGTCTATGCGCTTCAAGGAGTCCATTGAGCATGACGTACGTCGTGACTTACTACTGGTGAACCTAACCTACCTGTACATATAGAATTTCGATACAAATATAGAATTTTTGTTCTAGTTTCTATACGGAGTAGTTCTATTATGATATATTTCCTTTAAACAGGGAATTGTGTTTCTGCACAATCGTCTCCCTTTCCTTCTGTGTGGTGCTTTTGCCTTGTGGTTCTGCGTGCCACCAGGCGATTTCATTCATTTATGTGATAACTTCTTTCAGTAGCTGAGAGGTCACCATTGCCCGTGAGAGGTCTTATATAGACATTTGATCACAGGACATCTGGATCCAGGACATTTGGTCACAGGACACGTGGTCCAAGGACAATTTGCCCAAAGGACAATTGGCCCAAAAGACATTTGGTCCAAACGATATTCAGTCCTAGGACACTTTGTCCAAAAGATATTTAGTCCCAGGACATTTGGAGAGAAAAAAATGGTCTCACTACACTTGGTCCAAAATATATTTAATCCTAGGACACTTGGTCCAAAAATATCTAGTGCCAGGACACTTAGCCTAAATGAATAAATATATATATACCAAGGCTTTTTCCCCCTTACAAGGGAGGTAGCCAAAAAGGGAAAGGCATAAAAACACTCCCACCCATTTCATCCCTACATACACTCCACACCCCTCCCACCCTCCCTCTCATCTGAGCACCTCCTGGATGACGGGTCATCCCTGCACCCTGCCCACCGCCCTGGGTCAGAAGCAGTGTCGCAAGACACAGCACATCCACAGCAAGGCCGCTTCATTTAATCGGCGACCCCCCCTCTCCGTCTCCCCTTGCATATAAGGAGAGGACGGGGAGAAATCCCTTCGGGCTGCGTCAAAATTTACTCACACATACTACCCCACCCCCACCCCCTGCCCATTCCTCCTCATGCAACCACAACATCATCCATATACAACCAATCTCCACTCACCTCTGTCTTCCGTCCTCTCCCTTCCTTCCTCAACAGACATTCCCCTCTTCCCCAAAGCCCCCTTCACCCCATCCATCCACCTCATCCTAGGACGTCCCCTCATGTTCACTCCCTCCACATCTGCCTTCCATACCTCTTTTACTAGTCTTTCTTCACTCATTCTTTCCATGTGTCCAAACCATCCTAATATTCTTTCATCAACCCTATCTCCCAAATCCTTTTTCACCCCTGTTCTCCTCCTCACCTCCTCATTTCTCACTCTATCCAGCCTAGTAACCCCCACCATACTTCTCAGACACCTCATCTCAAACACATTCAAACTCCTTCTCTCTTCTTCTCTTATGTTCCACGTTTCTGCCCCATACAGTGCTGTTGGCACAATCACTCCTTCATACAGTCTCCTCTTCGCATCCATTCCCAAATGTCTATTCCTCATTACACTCTTTAATCCACCAAGGCATTTACTCGCTTCTCTCAATCTACATTCTACCTCCACCTTCACTCCACCTTTTCCTGCTACACTTGCACCCAAGTAACTAAAACTATCCACTTCCTCCAGTCGCTCTCCCTTAATGTTCACTTCCAGTCTACTGCCACTTTCACCCCTTGTACATCTCATCACCTTACTTTTACCTACATTTATCTTTAGCTTTCTTCTATCACATACTCTCCCAAACTCTGCCACCAGCTTCTTCAATCCCTCCTCTGACCCTGCCACAAGCGCAGTGTCGTCCGCAAACAACAGCTGGCTCACCTCCCACCTTTCTCCATTTTCTTTAACCATCTCCAATCCCTGACCCACTACCCTAGCATTTACCTCTCGCACCACCCCATCCATGTATAAGTTGAACAGCCAGGGCGACATAACGCATCCTTGACGAAGTCCCACCTTTACTTCAAACCACTCACTCTCTCCATTTCTAATCCTGACACAAGCTCTACTACTCTCATAAAAACTCTTGACAGCTCCCAGAAGCTTTCCTCCTATCCCATAAATCTGCATAACCTCCCACAGTGCCTTTCTGTCTACCCTATCATAAGCCTTTTCCAGATCCATAAAAGCCCAAAAAACATCCTTCCCCTTTCCTATAGCTTTCTCACATATCTGTCTTACCACAAAGATCTGATCTACACAACCTCTACCTGTCCTAAATCCACACTGTTCCTCACCAATTACTCCTGTTCCTCTCCTAATCCTCTCAATTAAGATCCTCCCATAAGCCTTCCCTACTACACTTAACAGGCTAATCCCTCTGAAACTACTACATTCACACTTGTCCCCTTTTCCCTTGTAAAGAGGAACTATACAGGCACTTCTCCAGTCCTCCGGTACTCTACCTTCTCTCCAGCAAACATTAAATAACCTCACCAACCAGTCCACCATCACTGAACCTCCCTTTTTCAGACATTCTGCATGGCATCCATCCAGACCAGGTGCCTTACCTGCTTTCATCATCTTTACAACTGCCTTCACCTCATCCTTCCTTATTTCTCCTCCATTCTCCTCACTCATCACTCTCATTTTCTTCGCATTTCCCACTGCAGCTATCTTTCCTTCCCTATCCTCCTTCACATTTAGCAACTCCCTAAAATATTCTGCCCATCTTCCCCTTACTGCCATCTCTTCCATTATCATCTCTCCATCTGTACCTTTTACCTTTTCTTCTCTACTTGATTCGCCTCCTCTTCCTCTCTTAATTTCTTTCCAAAACATATTTTTATTACTTTCAAAAATTTCTGTCATACTCCTACCCCATTTCACATCTGCTCTCCTCTTTGCCTCCTTTACCTTTTGCTTTACTTCTCTTTTCTTTTCTTTGTACATCTCATATGACTCCCCCGTCCTCTTTTGTAACCAATCTGTGAATGCTCGCTTCTTCTCTTCTACAACCTTCTTTGTTTCCTCATCCCACCATTTACTACCCTTTCTTCTATTTCCCCCTGTCCTTCTTGTTCCACACACCATCCTTGCACACTTTAAGACTCCCTCCTTGAACCATCCCCATTCCTCCTCCACACCCATCTCTGCTCCATCCTTTACTCCCTCCCACTCCTCCTTCAGCTTCTTTTCGTACTCCTTCTCCTTTTCCTTTTCATTCAAGGAGTTCACTCTAAGAACCTCCCTACCTTTTGTCCCTTTCCTCTTTCTCCATCTATCCTCCACTCTCAGCTTACCTTCCACCAAAAAATGATCTGATATTCCCCCACCCTCTCCCCTTAGCACATGTACATCCTTAACTCTTCCTATCATAATCCTATTTACCACTACATAATCCATTAGCGCTCTATCTACCACCCTTCCCTCCAACACCCTCTCCCATGTGTACTTATGCTTGACTTTCTTCCGAAACACTGTATTTGCTATCATCAACTCTCTTTCTAGACACATTTCCACCATCAACTCTCCACTACGATTCTTTCCTGGAACTCCACACTTCCCAACCACTCCATCGATTGGACCATTTCCTACCCTAGCATTAAGGTCTCCCAGTACTATTACATTGACATTTCTTCCTAAACCCTCTATGCACTCATTTAAATCTATCCAAAAGGCCTCCCTTTCTTCCACGCTCTTCTCACTGCCAGGCCCATATGCACTTACAAAGACCCACATCTCCTTTCCCAGTTTCACCTTCATCCACATTATCCTTGAGGAAACCTCAATGAATAAATAAAAAATTATAATAAATAAATAAATGATAAATAAAAAGTAAAGGTCTCAGGGCACTTGGTCCAAATGACATTTGGTCCCAGTACATTTAGTCACAAAGTGAAAGATTATATATTTCGTGAATGTGAAATCTTCTTCTTATTTTTTTCAAACAACTAAACTGAAACTTGAACAGATTTTTTGTCATCGAGTGAACACTGAGCTCTCATCCGGAATGGCAATAACTGTCGATCACGAGTCAAGCACATGAACAAAGGTTATGGTGGGCTCAGCCACAGACAATCTCCTTCCGGAGCGATCTCAGTTAAGGAAAGAGATTATCTCCTTTCGTGACAAAGGACTTGACTGCTTTTATTCTGGCAGGTGCAAAGTGATTCTATTTAGTTTCATGGTTCCTAACTATTTATCTAATTCTATTAATTTATAATTTTATTTATACAGTGATCTATTTATTAATTTATTTATGATATTCTTCGTCACCTCTCGGGCATTTTTTTTTAACTTTGAGGTTAGTATATCAAGGTTTCGAATCTCGGCGATTTGAGACTGTTTATGACTCATAACGCTCAGCTCGAAACAGCTCATGAGGGATCATAATGATGGAGGGAGGGGGTGGGGGGTGGGATGAAAAAGAGAGTTTGGGAAGAGAGGAATTAAGAGAGGGAAATAATAAAAAAGAGAGGACGAGAAGAGAGTTGGGGAGCGGGAAGATTGCGAAGAAAATGAAAAAAGAAAAATAGAGAGAAGAGGAGAGGAATGAAACAAGAAAAATAGAGAGACGAGAGGAATGAAAGAGAGAGTTTGGGAGAGAGGAATTAAGAGAGAGAAATAATAAAAAGAGAGGACGAGAAGAGAGTTGGGGAGCGGGAAGATTGCAAAAAAAAAAGGAAAAAGAGAGAGGAGAGAAATGAAAAAAGAGTTTGGGGAGAAAGGAATTAAGAGAAAAATGATAAAAAAGAGAGGATGAGAAGAGAGTTGGGGAACGGGATGATTGCGAAGAAAATTAAAAAAGAAAAATAGAGAGTGGAGGAGAGGAATGAAAGAGAGTTTGGGGAGAGAGGAATGAAGAGAGAAAAATGATAAAAAAGAGAGGATGAGAAGAGAGTTGGGGAACGGGAAGATTGCGAAGAAAATGAAAAAGAGAGAGAGGAGGAGAGGAATGAAAAAGAGAGTTTTGGGAGAGAGGAATTAAGAGAGAGAGAAAATAATAAGAAAGAGAGGATGAGAAGAGAGTTGAGAACGGGAAGACTGCGAAGAAAATGAAAAAAGGAGAAAATAGAAAGAGGAGGAGAGACAAAAGAATAAATTTAGAAACGCAGAAAGAGAGGAACAATATAAAACACATCCAGGATAATTATTTGCCCTCTGTGAGGGGCACCGTCCCAGCCTCCTGATAGGGATGATATGGTTCACTATTGCTTCTATCCACATAGATAATCTTCACATAAGAAGGGGAAGAAAGATTTATAAAAATAACTAAATAGGCAAGAATTGGTTTCCTAATAGAAAGGAACAGACTTAGAAACCATATACAGAACGCTGAAACTATCAGTTGTTTTAAGAAACGGTTAGACAACTTTATGGATGGGGATGGCAGGTGGTAATGGACATGGAACTGCCTAGTGTAGGCCTTATGGTCTCTTGCAATCTCCTTCATTCTTACGTTATGTTAAAATTATAAAGATTATTTGATTGTAATGAGGTGACGTTGATAAAGCATGTAATTAATTAAATTTCTGTAAAGAGAAATGGATACCATTGTTGAGAAGTTTTAGGTTTAAGAAATGAAGAACAACTTAGATGATGTAGTGTGACGTCATAACGATGACGTACGTGTTAGTGTCACGCACGTACGCACACACGTGTTGTTACGCATTTACTCATATTAAACACACACACACACACACACACACACACACACACACACACACACACACACACACACACACACACACACACACACACACACGACTCGATGGCGCAGTGGTAGCGTTCCCGGCCGCAACTACGGAGGTCCGGGTTCGGATCCCGCCCAGGGCTGAAATAATTTCAGTATCGTTGCGCTGCGAGTCGTTATTCTAACTCGTAGGTGGGGAGTTGGATGTGTGTGTGTGCGTGTAAGGCCACATTACCCATAGATCGGTCATATATGAGCTCTGACCTCTCTTCTGGAAGGGAAATAACTGTCGGTCACAAGTTCAACACGTGGTCCAAGACCATGGTGAATCACACATACACACACTTTAAACTGAAAGTTCTACGCTCGTTGGGTACCGTCTTTTTCTTTAAATTAATTTTGAATGAAATTATAGTTTTAAAAATGGCTATATCTTCTTACAAGCTATTCCAGGACTTGACAAATATGTATGGAGGTTTGTGTCTCTTGAAAACTTCTTGACTTCCAGTCCTCTCCAGTTTGTTTCAAATGACCTTATGACATATTCTGTTCCCAAATCAAGACATATTTTCTGTTCAGTTTCATTTACCTTTAAACACTAATATAAAATCAACTCGTTCTCTTCTTTCATCCAGTGTGTCATATTTTTTCCGTGCATATTATATGCAAGGCAAGGAAGTGTACCACTGCATCATACCACTGCATCATACTCTTATCTAGGGCGGATCATATATATATATATATGTATATATATACATATATATATATACATATATATGTATGTATGCATGTATATACATTTTTATCAACCACAATACACTTTAATTCAAAGCCATCAACATCAGGAGATCCGCGGAGGCCAACATGCAGAAATTGAAACGTGGTACGGCCAAGGATTCGAACCAGGCTATCACGTGACAAATACTTTAGTGACTTAACCGATTGCGCCATTCAGTGTTGTATATATATATATATATATATATATATATATATATATATATATTATATACACATACGCACACACACACACACACACACACACACACACACACACACACACACACACACACACACACACACTCATATATATATATATATATATATATATATATATCATATAATACAATATACTCGGCGTTAGTGATCTTTATACTTTCTATCCTTCTCGTTAATTTCTTCTCTGCAGGAGGAAAGGAAAATAACACTGGGGAACACTCATTTTGTTGCATTTAAAAAAAGACTTTTCTATAGTCAACTTGAGTGTGCTGATTTCAAATCTGAAGTCGGGTTTTGTCTGTAAGCTACATATTTTATGCAATTTGACATTTTTATTTATTTTTTAAATTTTCGTTATTATAGGAAATTGCAATATCAGCCACAATTCTTTTGTTCACTTGAATCTTAAAACAGTATGAAAGCCATTTCTGTACATTTATTAAGGCAAAAGAAACAGAACATTAACAGAACATCTATCCCAAAGTTAGATTAGCATCCTTCAGAACATCACCACAGCTGATGGAAGCTTATCAATTTCTTTGTGTATTTTTTTCAGGCAGGAATTTGCGTTTGTAACTTTTGCGTTTGTACATTTCATCTGGGCAATTTCGTTTAATGCTCCAGCAGTAGTCAGCCATCATACTTTTGTCCCAGCGCCCTTGGTAGCGTTCTTCCATGATCTTTAGGTCTTGGTGGAATCGTTCTCCTTGTTCGTCACTCACAGCCCCCAGGTTGTCAGGGAACTGATCAAGGTGGCTGTTCAAAAAATGAAGCTTGATGCTCATGTTGCACCCGAGATCACGAAAAGCGAGGAGCATTCTGTTCACAAGTTCACTGTAGTTCTCCGCCTTATTGTTTCCAAGGAAGTTCTGAACGACTGCCACAAAGGATAACCATGCTGCCCTTTCTAAAGCGGTCATCTTAGCAACAAACTGATCATCACGAATTAGGGTTCGAATCTGTGGGCCATCAAACACGCCTGCTTTGATCTTCTCAAATGATAACCCTGGTAAAGCTGTGATGATGTGTTGGAAACATTCACCTTCGGTTTCCAGTGCCTTGACAAATTGTTTCATCAAACCTAATTTGATGTGAAGAGGAGGAAAGATGATCTTATCTCTGTTTACAATTGGGTCTTGTATGATATTTGGCATGCCTGCTTCAAGGGTGTCACGAATAGGCCAGTTCTTCTGGACCCAATGTCTGTCTCGTGCTCGGCTGTCCCACATACAGAGGAAACATGGAAAATTGGTGAAACCTTTCTGTTGTCCAAGAAGAAAGTTGACCATCTTTAAGTCTACACAAATTATCCAATTGTGCTCATGATACTTTAATAAGTCCATGACCATTCTCATATCATCATAGTCTTCCCGCAAATGCACTGAGTGACCGACAGGTACTGCTCCATAAACATTGCCATTATGTAAAAGAACACACTTTAGACTGCGTTTTGAACTGTCTAAAAAGAGTCTCCATTCAGCAGGACTATAGTAAGGTACACCCAGTTCTTTGAGAAGCCCTGGGATGTCATGGCAGTAAACAAACTGTCTGTCTTTTGAAAAGAAGGTCACAAAAAGCTGGTCACGCTTTCTGAAATATGATACTTTAACAGAGTGATCAACAAGATTTCTGCCTTGTAATCTTGATGCCAAAAGCTCTGCTGCTTTCTTTGAAAGACCTAAATCCCGCACTAAATCATTCAGTTCAGCCTGGGGAAGAGGCTTAGGGACGGGGAAAGGTTCAGTGTCTGAAGAATAGTCCTCCGATTGTGAACACTTTTCTGACAATTCACTGTCACAACTGTCTTGCTGGCTTGTATCATGTCCAATGTCTTTATCGTCCAATGAAGGCAAGCCTTTGAAAACTGGAACAGGTACTTCTTCAGAGTGCGGAACAGGCCGAATAGCTGAGGGAATGTTCGGATACGTAATCTTATGTCGGTTTTTCTTCCCAACACCCGTTGTGTTTACCATGCAGAAATAACAGTCAGTTACATGGTTGGTGGGTTCGCGCCAAATCATTGGAACTCCAAAAGGCAGACCTTTGCGTTTTCCTTTGGTCCAGTCTCGAAGCATTTCCTCACAATTGTGGCACACAACATGAGGAGCCCATTGCTTGTCTTGATCACCAAGATGAACTTCAAAATATGCCTTGTAGGCACGCTTGACGAACGAGGATATGTTACGTCTCTGACGGTTGAGTGTGTAGCATCCACATATGTAGCAGAAGGCATCAGGCTTGTTTCTGCAATGATGCCTCATTCTGGAAGCCATGTTTGAACTGAAACAAAAGAAGAATGATCAAAATATTAGAAGCTATCTATATATATGGACGTTAAAATGCTTATACATGGTTTACGCAAGTTCACATATGTACAATTTCATTAACCTCAAATTGCATACAAACTAGAGCTTGTAGAGAAAAACTAATTTCAGATTTGAAATCAGCGCCTAAAACTCTTTCAAAATCCGTTAAAATATCCAATGCAACTCAAAGTTACTGAAAAAGTGTTCCCCTGTGTAATATATTACCAATCTTACAATTAATATTAATATATTAATTTTCCTTTCTCTTACAGAGAAGAAACTAGCGAAGATAGAATTTATGAAAATATCATTATCGCCGAATATGCTGTATTATTTGATAGAAAAACATATAATGCCTGATCCGCCCTAGATTAGAGTATGATGCAGTGGTACAGTTTCTTGCACTGCAGATAAAATGTTAAAAATATGACACATTGGAAGAAAGAAAAGAAAGAGGTGGTTTGATAACAGTGTTTATGGATCACTATCTCCGAGTATGATGTATTATTTAATAGAAGGTGCATTCGAGAAAACCTGTTACTTAAATTTACTATTTTACACACACACACACACACACACACACACACACACACACACACACATATATATATATATATATATATACAAACACACACACACACACACACACACACACACACACACACACACATTATCTTGTCCTTGTAGCGAAAAGTTGATTTTATATTTGTCAATAATTTATGTTTCATCAATAATTAGGCTGACATGCTTGTCTTTTTTTATTGTTTTTTTTTTTTTAGTTAACCCTAATATTTAACGAGTGGCTTTATCACTGAAATCTTGATTTAATAGTTCAGTCTTCGTTTTTTCTTCTTTTGTTCTGTACATCGCCTGCCAACATGTTTATATAGTTTGTTGTACCTCCCTCCATGTCATTTGCATATGTTAAGAACATTATGTGTCAGAAACGACGCGCGCGCGCGCGCGTGTGTGTGTGTGTATGTGTGTGTGTGCGTGCGTGCGCGTCGATCTAATATTCTTCCCTTCATCGTATGTAAATAACAGAAAATAAATTGTTAACAACATTGTTATCAATAATAAACCTGACTCACTTCACAATACATTAGTGAATCACAAATAATGAAAATATAAAACAACAAAGACAATTCACTGGTGAGACATGAATGAAATTTAAATACAAAAAAGAAATTCTCTACATTCCCCGACACTCGAACGCGCTTCATCATTGCCAGATGCACGAGGACAGGGGGACAGTTGAACGATGATGCCATATGGCGTGACTTCATTAGAATGACGTAATTTTTATGGAAGAAATTGACGTCAGTGAAATGACACACCACTGTTATATAATCATTAGACCTCAAAGGTTCTAGAGAGCCATAGAACACCCAGAGAACGATCTAGTATAAAATACTGAGAATCACACTCACCGACCCGAACACATTCTAGAAGATTATCTAGATACAAATTTATTTTCCATTTTCCTCCTTCAACTGAAGACAAAATAATATTAAGAATAAGAATTAAAAAATATTTACGAGGACAATTTATACAAACAGCTGATAGGTTGTGTCGTAGAAAATATATTTTGAAATATTAAAATGATATTGTTTGGGGTTGTGGCAACGGCGGCTGTCGACTGCATTCTAGGAATGTCGCCGTATCTCATTACAGAAAATAACGCTGTCACTCATATGCAATCAACTCAAGTACACTGGGCAAGTGATAGCAGTTGACATATTTCCTCGATCGTGCATGTGCACATACATATACAGTAGACAGACATATACACACACATACTAATAGCAAGTCGAAATGTTGACATCACTGTTACCACGTTCTCTATTGGCAGTTGGGTAAACTACCAAGTTGCCGGTCTCAATGCATTGATAAGTAAACAATGTCGACATGCGACTTTTTTCAGAGGTTTTATTGTTAGAGGACGATGTCCCTGGGGCCAAGATAGATATTCAACGTATTGTCAGTTATTCCAACATTCAACTGAAGCGTTGGTTTGATTGTCGAGGAGTAAAATGTGGAAACAAGGCTCTCCGTCATAGCCACTTCTGATAGCCCTGTTAATCGAACAAGAAGCCACACCCAATATTTTATAGTTATTAAAGCAATATCAAGAGCAAGGGACATAAGTGTGAGCCTTGATGATATAAGAAAAGAGTTACTCTGAACTGTGACATTAAAAATGTACACTAACATTGTAGTGTATTCACATTAAATAAATGTTTAGGTTAATGGCGACATGCGCCTTCTGTTTCTGTTTTGTTCAATGTTGAATTCGCGCGCTTCCCGGAGCGCCATAATGTAAACAGAGTTTGAAATACACACAGTGCCGGAAGCCTATGTTTTCTTCAACCCTTCCGTGTAACCATGGAGAACAGGGAAACTAATTGGCACCTAAGGAAAAGCCAATACATAACAATGGCGACGAGGATCAAAGTGTTTTTTCTGGTGGTTTAGGCCAGAAACAGTGATAAACGGTCTATATGCAGGAAAACATTCTTCAGCTACGCGCGTCGTAACGCGGGGGTAAGCTATGCTAGAGGTGACCACACAGAGTGTAGGTGCCTTTGCTTATATTGCTTCCTGTTACACAGCACCGGACATCACTTGTTTTCTCCTACATGAGAGGAGAAAGGGTTACAATTTCCTAGTGTCCTTTAGTTTTCTAGCCACGAAGCTAGACCAGGGTGAAAGATGGCATCTTCAAACAAGATTGGGCCGTTTAACCCTGAAGAACTCCCTTTTGATGTCTACTTGGCTTTGTTTGAAGCCCATGTAGCCACACAGGATATAACTGATGCTGGGAAGAAGAAGAATCAGTTATTTGTGTCCATAGGCACCAAAATGTTTGGAATTTTAGCGAATTTGACGGCACCAGATATGCCAACTACAAAGACATATGATGAGCTGATAGAATTAATGAAAAACCATTTCATTACAAAGCCATCCTATCACCGAAGCTTGTGTTCGTTTCAACAAAGGCGTAAAGTTGAAAAAGAAACTGTGAAAGAGCTATATGCAGACTTGAAGAGACTGGCAAAGGATTGCAACTTCGGCACCATGTTTGATGCCAGGCTGAGAGACCAATTGTTTATGGCAGTGGACCATGAACCCTATTTCAAATATCTACTTGCTGAAGACCTGAAACTAGAAGCATTAACATCTTCAACACTCCTAGAACGCATTCTGTTGCTTGAAAAAGCTCACATGGGGGAAGGAGAGACAGGTAATCCCAGTTCATCAGGTACAGTACAAAAAGTGCATAGCAAGACTGTGTCAAAGTGTAAGCATTGTGGTTTCCTGCATCCAAGTTCTGCTTGTAGGTTTAAAGACTCGGAATGCCACTATTGTGGTCGACAGGGTCATTTAGAATTTTTTTTTTAGATTTAAGCAAAAGGATGTATACAAGCAAAATAGCTCTAAAAGTTTTCAGAATAAAAATGTCAAATCAGTTTCTGAACAGGAACCAGAGCATGAAGAACACCAGTGTAGTGCTAATAATGTTGTTGATAAAAGCATGTTGCTGAAAGTTTCTTGTAATTGTCTAAAATCTGTTAAACCAGAAATGTACAATTTTGTGTTAAATGATAAATCTATACCTTTAGAGATAGATTCTGGTTCATGTGCTTCACTGATAGGTGAAAATTGGATAGAAGTACTAAATGTTAAAATGACTCCATCTTCCAAAGAATTGACTGCTTATGGAGGTCATCAAAAAAAGGTAAAAGGTACAAATAATGTATTTTTTTTTTACTGATTCACACTGTAATGATTTATGTGGGAGAGATTTAATGAGCAAAGTAGGCATAAAGATAACTGGTTTAGATGAAGCTTTGAAAGTGAATTCAGTAAATGACATGGATGTTTCTGATAATCTTAAACAACTTTTGGATAGTTATAAAGTAAATGACAATTTACCTATTAAAGGAGTTGAAGCTAGAATATATGTGAAAAAAGATGCTACTCCTAAATTCATCAAAGCAAGGCTAGTGCCCTTAGCACACAAAGAGTTAGTTGATATTGCCATACAGGAGCTTGTAGAAAATAAAGTCATAGAACCTGTAGCTTATAGTGATTGGGCTTCACCCATTGTACCCGTCTTGAAAGATTAAGGAAAAATGAGAATTTGTGCTGATTTTAAGCATTTGAATGGTCAAATTAATATTGAGAAATACCCACTACCTAAGCTTGATGAAATGTTGGCTACAGTTGGAGATAATAAGGTGTTCTGTAAGCTTGACTTGTGTAATGCATATTTGCAAATGAAGGTTTCTGAAGGAGACCAGAAATACCTTGTTATCTCAACTGAAAGGGGATTGTTTAAATACAAAAGACTACCTTTTGGACTGGCATCAGCGCCGGGAATTTTTCAAAGGTACATATCACAGTTATTAAGTGATATTGATGGTTTAATTGTTTATTTAGCTGACATCCTTATATGCACCAAGTCGAGAGAAGACCAAAGTGATAAAGTTAAGCTTGTTTTGAATAAATTGGCTGAAGCTAATGTCCAGTTGAATCTGGGAAAATGTGAGTTTAATAAAACTGTCATTGATTTCCTTGGTTATGTAATTTCTGGAGAAGGCTTATCTCCATCACCAAATAAGGTTAAAGCTATTCGGGATGCTCCTGTACCAGAAAACTTGCATGAACTACTGTCATTTCTTGGATTAGTCACCTACTATAGTAGACTTATCCCTAAGTTTTCTGAAATTTTGTCACCACTCTATGATTTAACAAAAAACAATGTCAAGTTTGTATGGTCAAACCAGTGCCAAGTAGCTTATGATGTCATTAAAGAAGCTTTATGTAAATCTAATGTCTTATCATGCTTTACAGGAAAGTCAAAATTGATTCTAGAATGTGATGCTTCTCCAGTAGGTGTAGGGTGTGTATTGATACAGGTTGAAAATAATGTTGAAAAACCTATTGCATTTTCTAGTAAAAAACTTACTTCTGCTGAGAAAAATTACTCACAGACGAACCGGGAAGGGCTAGCATTAGTGTTTGGTGTCACAAAGTTTCAATACTATCTATTAGGTAGGAATTTTGAGTTGAGAACGGATCATAAACCACTGCTTGGATTATTTGGAAAAAACAAAGCAATTCCAATAAATTCAAATGCAAGATTAATCCGGTGGTCTGTTCTGTTGTCACAATATATCTATGATCTTGTTCATAAAAGTGGTAAAACCAATGTGGTTGCTGATGCTTTGAGTAGGTTACCTATTGATGGTTGTATCAATTCAGGTAGACCACCAGAATATGTGAAACTTATAGAAAATTTCAATGCTTTTAACTTTTCTCTTGAAGTTGTACAGAAAATGACAAAAGCAGACCCTGTACTGAATAAATTAACTTCTCAGGTAAAATTTGGATGGACTAACAACTCGGATGTTTGTAGAGAATATTCTCATGTTAAAAATGATTTATCAATTCTTAAGGGTGTTGTTCTATTTAAAAATAGAGTTATTGTTCCATCTGCCTTAAGAGCTAAAGTGTTAGAAATAATCAAGTTTCTTCTAGCAAATTGATGTGGAATTTTGCTAGTAAGCATTGGAGTAGGATTCACATTGATTATTGTGGACCAATAGAAAATAAGTATTTTTTTTATCATAGTAGATTCTTATTCTAAGTTTATTGATGTTCAATATACATCAAGCATGACAAGTGCTAATACTATGGTATTGTTAAGAAAAAGCTTTGCTAATTTTGGTATTCCTGATGTCATTGTTTCGGATAATGCTGCTTATTTTGTTTCAGCTGATATCAAAGAGTTTTATGAAAGGAATGGAATAAAACTGATCAATCCAGCTCCCTTTCACCCAGCATCTAATGGATTAGCAGAGAGATATGTTAAAAATGTTGTAAAAGTGTTAACCGAAAGTGGAGATTTAATTTGGCGTAGACATTGTGATAAATTGAAAGTTAGGTATAATACTATTGAAAATGGAAAATCACCAGTTTCTGCATCTTCTCTGTTTAATTATCAAGTTGAAAATTCACTTATTAAACCAACTATTAGCAGTAATGTTGGAAACAAGGAAATTGTAAATGACTGTGTTGGCAGTGATACAATTTTGCAACCTGCAGGTGCCACTGAAGTACTTCCTAATCATAACATTGACAAATCTGTTAATGAACCTTATGTTCCTACTGAGCCTCTATTGAGGAGGTCAAATAGGTCAGTGAAACCTAGTAAAAGGTTAATAGAAACCATGTAACATTTTATTTTGTGTAAACCCATCAAAAATAAGAGGGGAGGAATATGTAGTGTATTCACATTAAATAAATGTTTAGGTTAATGGCGACATGCGCCTTCTGTTTCTGTTTTGTTCAATGTTGAATTCGCGCGCTTCCCGGAGCGCCATAATGTAAACAGAGTTTGAAATACACACAGTGCCGGAAGCCTATGTTTCCTTCAACCCTTCCGTGTAACCATGGAGAACAGGGAAACTAATTGGCACCTAAGGAAAAGCCAATACATAACAAACATTTAAAAAATCGCTACTGACGTTTCTATTAATTTGCGGTACTTTAGCCTACTCAAAAATTATAGGAACTATCCAATTATATAGATAAGAATTGCATCTGTGAGACTGGGAAATACATACATATACCAAGGCTTTTTCCCCCTTTCAAGGGAGGTAGCCAAAAAGGGAAAGGCATAAAAACACTCCCACCCATTTCATCCCTAAATACACTCCACACCCCTCCCACCCTCCCTCTCATCTGAGCACCTCCTGGATGACGGGTCATCCCTGCACCCTGCCCACCGCCCTGGGTCAGAAGCAGTGTCGCAAGACACAGAACATCCACAGCAAGGCCGCTTCATTTAATCGGTGACCACCCCTCTCCGTCCCCCCTTGCATATAAGGAGAGGACGGGGAGAAATCCCTTCGGGCTGCGTCAAAATTTACTCACACATACTACCCCACCCCCACCCCCCCGCCCATTCCTCCTCATGCAATCACAACATCATCCATATACAACCATTCTCCACTCACCTCTGTCTTCTGTCCTCTCCCTTCCTTCCTCAACAGACATTCCCCTCTTCCCCAAAGCCCCCTTCACCCCATCCATCCACCTCATCCTAGGACGTCCCCTCATGTTCACTCCCTCCACATCTGCCTTCCATACCTCTTTTACTAGTCTTTCTTCACTCATTCTTTCCATGTGTCCAAACCATCCTAATACTCTTTCATCAACCCTATCTCCCAGCTCCTTTTTCACCCCTGTTCTCCTCCTCACCTCCTCATTTCTCACTCTATCCAGCCTAGTAACCCCCACCATACTTCTCAGACACCTCATCTCAAACACATTCAAACTCCTTCTCTCTTCTTCTCTTATGTTCCACGTTTCTGCCCCATACAGTGCTGTTGGCACAATCACTCCTTCATACAGTCTCCTCTTCGCATCCATTCCTAAATGTCTATTCCTCATTACACTCTTTAATCCACCAAGGCATTTACTCGCTTCTCTCAATCTACATTCTACCTCCACCTTCACTCCACCTTTTCCTGCTACACTTGCACCCAAGTAACTAAAACTATCCACTTCCTCCAGTCGCTCTCCCTTAATGTTCACTTCCAGTCTACTGCCACTTTCACCCCTTGTACATCTCATCACCTTACTTTTACCCACATTTATCTTTAGCTTTCTTCTATCACATACTCTCCCAAACTCTGCCACCAGAAATAACTTTATATTTACAACTTTTTCCTTAATAAAAATAGGTTAGTAAGACAAATTGTTAGCATCTGCAGACTATATTTTTATGCTTTCCCTGCTCCCAGCATTGTCAACAATTTTGCAAGAATTTTTAGCTGTGACTGTGTATTCTCCATCACAGCCCTCGCGAAAGAGAACATAAGAAAAAAAAAACATTTATATAAAAGATAAAATAAAATAGATAATAAAAAATAAAATAAATAAACATATAAAAATAAAATGAAATAACATTGAATAAATAAATACAAAATAAAATAAAAATCGCTACTGATGTTGCAGTTAATTTGGGGTACTTAATCTATGGGGTTCGAAATACTCAGAATGATGGGAACTATCCAATGATACACATAAGAATTGTATCTGTGACACAGACTGACATCCTTTCTTCATGCTCACTCAGTGTGGACATCAGTCTGGACACTTATTTCAGCATTTAACATGCAGATCTGCATGAGGCAGAGTGCTGACCCGTCTTATGTCTCTGAGGCTCTGCAGTTGACAATTAATGAATAAACCATATCTGAGTTGGAAAACATTGTACTGTTTCAGCGCTTGTTGGACGAACACGCTCTGTGTTTGAGAAGGCAGGATTGGATCCGAGTATCAGTAGGTCCAGATTCACTTAGGAAGTGCTTGCTGCATATATAAGTTTCTTTTTCACGTTTTAGTTTGTAAAATCCCCCCTTACATACGTTCGAACCCACCGCTGACATTATCAAGTAACACCTTTTCCATCCTCATATCCTTCCTATCCTCATATCCTTAATATCCCCATATCCTTAATATCCACATATCCTTCATATGCTCGTATCCTTCCTATCCTCATATCCTTCCTATCCTCATATCCTTCATATCCTCATATCCTTAATATCATCATATCCTTCCTATCCTCATATTCTTCCTATCCTGATATCCTTCATATCCTCATATCCTTAATATCTTAATATCCTTCCTATCCTCATATTTCATATCCTCATATCCTTCCTATCCTCATCCTTCATATCCTCATATCCTTCCTATTCTCATATCCCTCCTATCCTTATATCCTTCATATCCTCATATCCTTCCTATCCTCATATTCTTCCTATCCTCATATCCTTCCTATCCTCATATCCCTCCTATCCTTATATCCTTCCTATCCTCATATCCTTCCTATCCTCACATCCTCCATATCCTCATCCTTCATATCCTCATACCTTTCCTATCCTCATATCCTTCATATCCTCATACCCTTCATATCTTTCCTATCCTCATATCCTTCCTATCCTTTATATCCTCATATCCTCCCTATCCTCATATCCTTCATATCCTCATCTCTTTCATATCCTTCCTATCCTCACATCCTTCATATCCTCATATCCTTCCTATCCTCATATCCTTCCTATCCTCATATCCTTCATATCTTTATATCCTTCTTATCCTCATATCCTTCATATCTTTATATCCTTCATATCCTCATATTTTTCATATCCACATAATGTTAATCACTACGATATAATCCATAGCAGCATTGTCTAGTGGGTTGCATTTTGAAAAGTTAAATCAAGTCGGATTCAGTCAAAATTGCCGATAAATGTAGATATTTTTCACAAGAATATGAAGTCTGTTTTTTATCATTATCTGCTTGATTTTCATTTATTATTGTCAATCTATTATTATTTACTATTTACCTGTTTGATTAATATTCAACTATACCTATGCATATATTTATTTTATTTATTATTTATATCATTATATTTTTATTTATTTATTTATAATTATAATTTGTTTTCGTATTCGACCTACTCATGGACCAAAAGGTCTCCTGTCGGAATGCTCCTCCTTTGGAACAGTGTGTCGAGGCAATTTCCCGCGCAATAACTTGTGACGTCATGGCAATGTTTGTTTCAACTTTTAGCAGCTGTGCGGTTCCCTATGAAAAGAACAGGTAGATTGATTTTATCACTACCCGATGTCCATTACCAATCGACTGACAGGTGGGGAAGGGGAAGGGATGCAGTGGAGTGAGGCATCGGTGTTTGGTGAGCTTCAAAGTGTACTGACTTGGGTTATTATCATTTTATTTTATTTTATTATTATTATTATTATTTTTTTTTACAATAAAGTGGGTTTGTTCTGGGTGAGGATGTATTACCACCATATTCGTTTATATGCACGAGTATATATATATATATATATATATAATATATATATATATATATATATATATATATATATATATATATATGGTGGAAAAAAATAGTCACGGGTCTAGTTCCGAGTTTTTCGATTTTATTTCTGACCGGTATCGCTCTATGCTTCTTCAGAGGAATGTGACTCTGGGGTGAAGCTGGCGGTATACATAGTAAGAATAGGGCCGCGTTCCCTCCTTGGAGGTGGGCTCCGCTTGTTGTTTTTAATACAGTGTACAATAATTTACAATCTTTAATACAATACAAGTGAAATGAGTGAGTGGTGTAGAAATGTGAAAACCCCCCCAAAATGTCACAAGATAACTTATAATATGATATAATATAATGATAACATATCCAGACAAAATGAAATAGAATAAAATAAAATGAAGACGATGTGATAATTTTGAAGAGATGTAACGTCCTATGGCATCACATCGCATTTTGTTGTATGACATAAGATATTATAGTTTTAGCAATCATTTTTTTTCGGGGTTTTCACATTTTTACACCACTCACTCATTTCACTTGTATTGTATTAAAGATTGTAAATTATTGTACACTGTATTAAAAACAACAAACGGAGCCCACCTCCAAGGAGGGAACGCGGTGCTATTCTTATTATGTATACCGCCAGCTTCACCCCAGAGTCACATTCCTCTGAAGAAGCATAGAGCGATACCGGTCAGAAATAAACTCGAACAACTCGGAACTAGACCCGTGACTTCTTTTTCCAACTTCATTCAACTTGTCACACTGTCCCAGAATATATATATATATATATATATATATATATATATATATATATATGTATATATATATGTATATATATATGTATATATATATATATATACTGTAATATATATATATATATATATATATATATATATGTATATATATATCACTGATGAAAAATGTAGTAGCGCATTTGTAAATCAAAACAAAAACAACTGTCGAAGTAAAAGAAAAATACTGGAAACGGTGAGTCTATGTATTTCGACTGTAAGCCACAGTCATCTTCAGTGATACAGTCGAGACTGTATAGGCTCACCGTTTCCATTTCTTTTCTTCTGCTCCGACAGTGGTTATAGTTTATATATATATATATATATATATATATATATATATATATATATATATATATATATATATATATATATATATATATATATATATATATATATATATATATATATATATATATATATATATATACATATATATATATGAAAGACGAGGCGTGTGCTTCCTTGCATTCTTTCTTCCGTGACTTAAACAGGGACCAGCGACAGATTTTTTATTCGAAAATAATTAATCGTCGGCAACTGAAGACTTCTCCATTTGTGATGTCGCCTGTGTTCGGAATTCGATTGATATAGAAACCGATAAATTCGCGTACAAGTAAATAGGTAGAGATATAATTTGTTACATCCATATATGAAATAATAAATGCAGGATTTGTGGGCTGATAATTATGGAGGAATTCGAAAAATATGTTATAATGGAATGAAGTCGTTGAAATTCGCACAACATACATTTTTTCACTTAGCGTTAATGATTATATATAGTGCTCTATAATTCCATTGGTTTTAGTCGTCGTTCCATTAATTTTCGTCGTAATT
>NC_134789.1:11262027-11279527 GCF_046742065.1 Oratosquilla oratoria | reverse complement strand
AATCTTTTGCTCTTTCTGAAATAAGAATAATGTCATCCGCAAATCTTAGGTGGTTCAAATATTCGCCATTAATCTTCAAACCTTTCTTTTCCCAACTCAACCTTCTGAAAATATCCTCTAAACAAGCTGTAAATAGTTTGGGTGAAATTGTATCGCCTTGCCGAACTCCTTTCTCGATCTTGATCTTTTCTGTATCTTTATGTAGTCGAACTATAGCGGTACCTTTCGCATAAATCTTTTCTAAAACTCTTACGATCTGTTAGTTTGTACCCTGTTTGCGTAGCGAGTTTAGTATTGCTATTTGTTCTACCGAGTCCAAGGCCTTCTCGTAATCTACAAAAGCTAAACACAGAGGTATATTGTATTCTGTCGTTTTCTCGATTAGTTGGTTTATCGCCTGCAAATGGTCTAGAGTTGAATATCCGCTTCTAAAGCCATCTAAAAATTGACTTAGTCTATTTGTAAGGATCTTGGAGAATACTTTATATACGTTTGATAGCAAGCTAATCCGTCGATAGTTACTAAGGTCCTTCTGGTATCCTTTTTTATGAAGCAAAATCACTATAGCATTACACCACGCATCAGGAACGCTTTCTTGACGTAAGCACTGGGTGTACAACTCAGCTAATTTAATATGAACTATTTTACCTGCGTCTTTCAACAGATCTATTGATATACCATCTTCCCCTGGTGCTTTTCCACGTTTCATAGTTTTTAGAGCAAATTCTACTTCTTCCTTTGTAACCTCTGGTACACTACTAACGTCTACACATGAATTTACTGACTCAACTACGGTCTTCGACGAGTAAAGCTCTTGGTAAAATTCTTCTACTCTTTTTATAATTTTGTCTCAACATTTAATTATTTCTCCATTTCTATCTTTCAAACATATCATTTGCTGTCTTCCTATAGCATGTCTGCGCTCGGTCACTTTAATACTTTTACCTTTCCGAATAGTTTCCTCTATTTCATCCATGTTTCTCTTTCTTTTATCTCTTCTCTGTCTTTTGTTGATAAGCTTGTTTAGTTCTACTCTTTCTATTTCGTCTCTCCTGCTTTTAATCTGCATGGTCCTTCTTCTTTTAATTAGGTCATTTGTAGCTTTGGAGTATTTCTTTTCTCTAATGTTTTTTGTACTTCCTACTTTCTCTGCTGATTCCTTAATGATATTCACTAAATTCAAATTAATATCTTCCACGCTGTCCTCGTTAGTTCTTAGAGCTTCGAATCTATTTTTAATTTCTAACTGAAATTTCTTCTTATTATCCTTAACCTTTGCAAGGCTTATTTTCTTTTTTAAAACTAGTTTATTTCTCTCGGCTCTGAAATTGAATTTAGCTGTGCAACCTACCATTCTATGGTCACTACCTATGTTGACTTTATTTATTACCGTAACATTGCTAACGCTTTTGTTCTCATCTCCTAATATGAAGTCTATTTTACCTATCCGGGAGTTGATACCTTGACGTGGTGTAGGCTTGAGAGTCTTAATGATTACAAAAGCTATGTTGATAGAGAGGAAATCTCTGCAGGGTCACCCATATCGAACAGGTTTTGTAGGAAAGATCAGTAAAAGAGCAGCTCAAACACACAGTCGCAGGACCCACTGCTAACTGGCACGTCCCTGATGGCAAACAGGGAATTTCCTCATAGATATATGGGGTACCGTCATAATGACGGCGTGGACCATTGGGCACCCTATAGATATAGGGCTTCACCGAATATAATGAATAAGGTGACACCAGAGAAATATCTCACCAGAAACCAGTTGGCAAGGAGGTGAGATTACTGCCAACTCCCTTCATAGCCAACATGAATATGAATAGCACAATCAAAACAAAACCGGGCGTTCCTGTTGGATCATCGTCTCCTAAAGGTCCGACCGTATTGCCTCGTGTGCTTACGGGCAGTGTGCCACCGAATGTGAGTAAGCACTGTCCAAGCAGATCCAAGTCTTGGATATTAAGCAACATGAAGAAAATGAAGATCTATACTTACAACGTAAGAAGTCTCTCAGAAGACCACAGACTGGAGAGTTTAACGGAAGAATTAGACAACATCAAGTGGGACATCGTAGGACTGAGCGAAGTCCGAAGAACGGAAGAAAAGCTGATACAATTACAAGATGGTCACCACCTGTTCTACTATAGAGGTAAGGACAAAGAAAGATCTAGTGGAGTAGGATTCTTGATCAACCGAGAGGTTGCTGGTAACGTAGTCAAATCCAGTAGTTTATCGGACAGGGTAGCTTGGATTGTGATTAGGCTGTATAAAAGGTACACTCTAAAAATAGTTTAGGTTTATGCACCGACTTCACAGAGTTCAGACGAGGAAATTGAGTCCTTCTATGATGATTTAAGTCAAGTAATGGATCAAGAAAAAAAAAAAAAACCAAGTACACTTTGGTAATAGGAGACTTTAATGTTAAAGTAGGGAAGAAAATGGGAGATGAGACGTGCACTGGGAAGTTTGGAGTAGGTGAAAGAAATGACAGATGTGAGATGTTAGTAAATTTTGCAGAGAACTACAATATGAGGATAATGAACACTTTCTTCCAAAAAGTGTAGGTCGTAAATGGACGTGGAGAAGTCCAACTGGAACAACATAGAACGAAATATATATATATATATATATATATATATATATATATATATATATATATATATATATATATATATATATATATATATATATATATATATAATCAGATCTTCCATCATCCAAAATGATAGAAAAAAATTAACTAAATATTTTCATAGTCAACCTTTCCCTTGGGTGCTAGGTCATCTAAGACTCGCGGTTGGGGATGAAGAAGGTGGAGATGGGGCGGGTGTCTCCCTAAAAGCTAGACCGGCATGGTACCTCCCCCTCCCTCCCTCCCGCCACCTACCTCGCGACTCGTATCTGCTCTGCCACGACGGCTGGCACGGCTCGTGGATCTTTATATATAACAGTTGTAGGTCAGGGTCACACGCACACACGCACGCACGTACACACACACACACACACACACACACATGAGCATATGGTGCTACTGTGCTTGGCCGCTAATTCAGCGGTCCAAGTTCGATTCCCGCCCAGGGCTGAAAAATTCAGCATCGCTGCATTGCGAGCCAGTACTTCAGCTCTGGTGGGCAAGGAGTTTTTGTGTGTGAATTTGTGTGTGTGTGTGTGTGTGTGTGTGTACGTGTGTGTGTGTGTGTGTAAGGTCACGTCATTACCCATAGATCGGGGTATAAATAAGCTACGAGCTCTCATCCGGGGGGTTAATAGCTGTCGATCACGAGTCCAGCACGAGATCCAAAACCAGTGGCTAATGTCTCGAGCTCCCTCGCTTGAGGTACGGAGTTCGAGCCACGCTTCTGGCTTGAAAAGACTTAATCGATGTTATAAACCGTTACTGCCCACCCTTGAGCAAGAAGATGGTGTATGGGTAACATCTGTCGATCACGAATCCAGCACTTGATCCAACACGCACGCACACACACACACATACACACACACATACACACACACACACACACACACACACACACACACACACACACACACACACACACACACACACACACACACATACACACAATGTTGTGTGATTCACCACAGTCTTGGATCACCTGCTAGATTCGTGATCGACAGTTATTTCCCTCCCAGATGAGAGTTTAGCGCTTATGTATATATATTGTATATATATATATATATATATATATATATATATATATATATATATATATATATGTACAACACTGAATGGGTCCCAGTGATTAGAGATACATTTTAACAACCACAATGTACTTGAATTCTAAGCCATCAACATCGGGAGAACCAAAGAAGGCCGAAATGAAGAAATTAAAACGAGGTACTGTCAAGGACTCGAAGCCGACGAGCGCATGACAAGTGCTGTAGTGACTTACCAATTACGCTATCAGTACTGCATTTCAATTTCTGCATGTCGGCCTCCATTAGTTCTCCCGATGTTGATTGCTTAGAATTAAAGTGCATTGTGGTATATATATATATATATATATATATATATATATACAGATATATATATATATATATATACACACACACACACACACACACATATATATATATATATATATGTATATATATATATATATATATATATATATATATATTCTGTATTTCCATGACAGCCTGGCAACTGGACTGAGAAAGAGAATTCAAAGTTTTCCGTCTGGTAAATTAAATAAATAGATAAGATAAATAAAAAAAATACATTTTCAAAATGATGCGCTGATGGCATAGTATGAATAGTACAAGTCTCGCTCTCATTTGATGGTTCAAATCCCACACTTCTCTCCGATTCCCAGCAGTGACTGTTAGTTCCCTGTCCCCAGCAGTCTCTAAAACGCATAATAGGGCAAAGGTGACGGCTTCGGCCGTAGTTACTCAGATCCTCCTGAGGTAGGCTCCTCACGGCCAAAATAAGAAATGAATAAAGAGAGAGAGAGAGAGAGAGAGAGAGAGAGAGAGAGAGAGAGAGAGAGAGAGAGAGAGAGAGAGAGAGAGAGAGAGAGAGAGAGAAGTGGGTCACCCTTGTGTGAAAAAGTTATACGGAAAAGTAATGATGTTATGTACAAAGTTTGGTTCACTGTTTCCTATGGGGGGAGAGGGATGGGGGATGGGGGGAAGGTCAGGGGCACGGGGGAGTGGAATCCCCCCACCACCCTCCTTCTTCCCCAGGCATCAAGTTACCAAGAACAATGGCCGTGATAATCAGGAAGTAAGCGAAAAAAAGGAAAAAAACACGGAAGAGGGGAAGAAGAAGGAGAAAGATAAAAAAAAAAAAAAAGAGAAGGATAGGGAGGAGGAAGAGAAGAAGAAGAAGAAGAAGAAAAAGAAGAAGAAGAAGAAGAAGAAGAAGAAGAAGATAAAAAAGGATGAAAAGAAGAAGGAGAAGAAAAAAAAGAAGAAGGAGGAGGAGGAAAAGGAGGAGGAAAAGGAGAGGAAGAAGGAAGATTAGGAGGAGGAGGAGGAGAAGAAAAATAACAGAGGAATAAAGCGAAAAGGAAGAGGAAGAAAAATGAGATATAGAAAAAATGTTTTCTAACCACGCAGAAGAGATGAATATGGTATGTTCACTTGGAACTCACAGCATCCTCTACAACGAATAAATAAATAAGTACCCAAACAAATAAACAAATAAGAAAATGTTAACAGAACTAAGTACAGAGACAAAGTTCCCAACCTTTTGAAATTACTCTTGTTTGTATAATTACGAGATCAACATCATTTTGGAGATGGTAGATCCAGTCAATAAAACTTATAATAAAACCCACATCAACTTTAAATTACTTTCACTGAGTAATCAGTAATTATACTTTAAATTATTTGCTCTAAGGAACTAATAATTAAATTCGTCCAACTTGGATGTTTATAACAATTTTTTTAGTGGTGAAAAATCTTATACCTCGAGCATCAGCTCTTTCGTAGCCTTTGTAATACAAAGAGTGGGTAGCAGGAAGTAACCACCTTCAATAAACATTGCGTCAGAAAGTATCATCCGCTCACGAGGATAGGAACGCTGGTAAACTACAGTCCCTACCATTGGTACACTGTACACGAATACTGTGTTTCGAGAGTTTGGGTGTATAGGGTTGGCCATAAGGACAGAAACACCGGTAAACGAAAGTCCGTAGCAACAATGATATTCTCAGTAGATTTGACTATGTTTCGGGAGGGTGGGCGTGTGGAGTAGCCGATAAGGACGGAAGTGCTGGTAGGCTAAAATTCATAACAAGAACAACAAAAACAAGAGTGACAAATACAGCAAGAACAACAAGAACTAGTACAACAATAACAACAACATTAACAAGAACAAGAACAACAACATTGTTCTCAGAAAAGGTCACACTACAGTACAAAGTCCGAGAAGAAGAAATGACGACCAGGAATGTGAAGAACTTGTAGACACTTCGGAAACTTCTCGATCAAGAAGAACTGAAGAACCCTGGACAAATCTTCACAGTGGTATCTAGGAGAACAGTGATGTGTCCAGCTTCTTCATGGGAAACGTTGCACGATATCATGCAATCTAACAAGAAGAGGAATGAACACAACCAACAATCTCTTATGATGGGAGAGCAGCCTCCATTCAAAAATAAAGGCTGATCACTTTCAACCATCCCTCAGTTATGTTCCTCTCCTTTATTTCCTCTTTGCTGCCATATTGCGTCCCCAAGTATAGAAACGCCGAATATTCCGGACAAAATAATAATATTCATAATGACGAGGCTAATTTCCACTCTGAAGAGGATGTTGATCGCTTCTGCCTTGTACTGTTCCTTCTTTCATTCCTCTTCTTAATTCTCTCCTTTTTTCCTTCCTCCATGACTCCGCCTCTTCGGCGCAAAATTGTCCCCAAGGATAGAATCGCTGGTTATTTCCCCCAAATAATTAGAGTCATAATAACACGAAGGAACACTAGAAAACTGCGGTTCTAGAAGTTTCTGTCTCTTTTGCAGCTACACACACACACACACACACACACACACACCCACACACACACACACACACACACACACACATATATATATATATATATATATATATATACATATATATATATATATACATATATACATACATACACACACACACACACACACACACACACACACACACACACACACACACACACATATATATATATATATATATATATATATATATATATATATATATATATATATTCATGACTTGCGGAATTTTGATTTTGGGTTTTCATACCCCTCCCTCTTTGGCCTTTTATTGTGTGTAATTATATAATTGTATCTACCTAATTGTATCACACAGGAAAGGAAGAATTTTCGTGGGGTCTTGTCGCTTTGCTTCCCAAATAGCATGCCTAGCTTTAAATTCATATGTGTGTGTGTGTGTGTGTGTGTGTGTGTGTGTGCGTGTGTGTGTGTGAGATTCACCATTGTCTTTGAATCACGTGTTGGACTTGTGATCGACAGCTATTTCCTACTCGGAAGAGAGCTAAGAGCTCATATATGACCGATCTATGGATAATGCTGTGATCTTACACGCACACACACACACACCTAACTCCCCGCCTACGGGAGTTGGAATAACAACTCGCAGCGCAGCGATACTGAAATTATTTCAGCCCTGGGCAGGATTCGAACCGGGACCGCTGTAGTGACAGTCGAGGACTCTACCAACCGCGCCACCGAATCGTATGTGTGTGTGTGTGTGTGTGTGTGTGTGTGTGTGTGTGTGTGTGTGTGTGTATTCATGTGTGCACGTCCTTGTGAATGGGCGTGCAATCACTGCTATTGCCTGTACATTTGCATGGGTAAGGACACGCTTACAAGCTCGGTTGTATACAATCCCCAACGTATTTGCATCTTTTATTTTTATTTTATATTATTTATTCATCTATTTATTTATTTATTTACTTATTCATTTATTCATTTATCTATTTATTTATTTACTTATTCATGCACTGCCTGGAAGAAGTAACAGATACGAAAAGTTGGTATAGTTTCCTTCTTTTCTTCAAAAGATTGGTATCCTTATTGTTTTGAAAAATGCTATCTCTTTATTTTTTCATATCCATTACTTTTTCTAAAGATTGGCATCCCTTATATATATATATATATATATATATATACATATATATATACATTATATATATATATATGTATGTATTACATATATATGTATATATATATATATATACATATATATATATATATATATATATATATATATATATATATATATATATATATATATAACTCTCCTCAAACAGACTAATACGGTGTACCAATTCACTTGCCCGAAGAAGGTTACAAACTTATCCCCAATGCTTATATTGGTGTTACCACTACCTCCGTGAGCAGGAGACTCACAATGCACGCCCGTGAAGGAAGTATACGCAAACACATGATACAAACATACAACAAATCTCCAAACAGACAACTGAAGATGGCTGCATGATTCAACCGAAAGCTCGTATTTTAAATTTTGTGTAATGTTTGTCGCTATACTAACACCATGGATCTCGGAAGCCTTGTGTTTGACCTCCCATCAAGATACAAACTATTCGGAAAATTGAGAAAATCACTAAGAAGATAGTGGATAATGAATTAGCTCTGGTCTTCAATGGAACATGTCTACAAGAAAACTTACTGCCCATTTATACTAATATATATATATTTTCACGAAATGATTCTTCCTGATTTTTTTTTCATAATGTCATTAAAAAATGTATCCATTAATACATTACAACCCATTATCAGGGTGGTAGTCTAAAAACTGACCTTGCACGCACACACATATTCCCCGCCCACGAGTAACGACTCCCAGCGCAGTGATACTGGAATTATTTCAGCACTGGGCGGGAATCGAACTCGGACCGCTGGCGAGTTGCGAGCGAAGTGGGAATTTTGGAGTGGACGAATTGGGAATTTTGGAGAAGACGAAATGGAAATTTTGGAGTGGAAGTAAAGGGTATTTTTTTTAGTGGACGAAATGGGAATTTTGGAGAGGACGAGATGGGGATTTTGGAGTGGACGAAATGGTAATTTTGGAGTGGACGAAATGGTAATTTTGGAGTGGACGAAATGGGAATTTTGGAGTGGACGAAATGAGAAATGGAATAGACGAAATGGGAATTTTGGAGTAGACGAGATGAGAATATTGGAATGGACGAAATGGGAATTTTGGAGTGGACGAAATGGGAATTTTAGAGTGGACGAAATGGAAATTTTGGAGTAAACGAAATGGTATTCTTTGAGTAGACAAAATGGGAATTTTGGAGTGGGCGAAATGGGAATTTTGGAGTGAGCGAAATGGGAATTTTGGAGTAGATGAAGTGGGAATTTTGGAATAGACGAAGTGGGAATTTTGGAGTAGACGAAATTGGAGTAGATCAAATGGGCCGTAATCTTTGTTCCAACCATCTTACCCGGTTGATGACAAATGGTTCCACACATCTCTCTGCAAATATTGTGATGTGATATTTAACGTCACAAACTCCCCCCTCCTCCCCACCCCTTTATCGGAAGGCTAGAAGGGTGCCCCTCACAGAGGACTTTGTAACGTGTAATCTAATGAACCATGCCCTTGGTTCAACTTCGCCGGTGGCAGGGTTCGAACCACCATCCCCTCGAATTTCGCCGCAAGTAACGACGCCCTAACCCGGTCAACCAGTCGTTTATTATACTGGAAGGTTTTCTTGTTAGAATCGCTTCTGTATTCAAAGTTATTTCCATAACGGAAAAAATAACATGAATTCTAAAATTTCGCGCAAACTCAGATGACAGTGTCGTTTGTTTTTGATGTTCGTATAATGAAGAAATGAGTTTCCTTTCCGAACAGGACCTGAAATTTAACTTCCTTTTCGAGAAGAACGAAATACAGGTTTGTATTCTCCACCTCTATCACGATTTTGTTTTTGTTTTTTGCATGACGCTACCAAATCGATGACATGGATCTGCTTCTTGAGGTGTGTCCAGAAGATTGTTTTCTTGTAAAAATGCAATTGACGTTTCCTCCGTTAAAACGACACGTCTATAGAAATCCTTTAACAGCATTGTAATGAGTAAAATATGTTACCCTGACGTTATCGGATTCAATTTGAAGATGATACTGATGTGAGTGTTTGTTTATTTTCTTTTATATCGACCTGTCAAGAGCGCTCAAGTTAAGGGACTGTAGGGCGCGAAAACACGAAAAATTCTGGAAAATCAACGAATTTTAGGTAAACATTTCAAAAGATTCTCTATGATGGTGGTAACACTTTAGCCAAATATTACAGCTCAATTCCGTTTCTTTTCTTATATATAAAATAAAATAGATAAATTTTTGGCAACCTCTGGCAACCCTATTGCATGAAAAAACATTCTGTATATTGAAATAAAGTCAAAATTTTGATACCCAGTTCTGTTTTGTTTACTATAATTAATATATATGGAGATATCTGGCAACTTGCCCAACACTAATCGTCAATCACCACAAGGATCTCAGTATCTCTTCAAAGCTAAAGGAGAAAGGATGTCGCCCTGTCGCGTATCTGTTAGCCTACCAGTCATGCATGCGATCGTATTATCTTTTTTTCTACCAACAGGTATTCAAAATATTCTCTATGATGGCTGTAACACTTCGACCAAATATTACAGCTCAATTCCGTTTCTGTTCTTATATATAAAATGAAATAGATAAATTATTGGCGACATCTGGCAACCCCATTGCATGAAAAAACATTCTGTATATTGAAATTAAGTCAAATTTTCGATAGCCAGTTCAGTTTTGTTTAAAGTTTTAAACGGAAACGTAAAAAAATAGACAATGTCACGAGTGAGTACGCGGCCGGAGGATTTTAAATGCCGGTGCGCTCCTTTAAACTTTAAATGCCTCTCCTGAAAAGTTTATGTTTTTTATATTTAAATAGCCATAGCTCTGTTTCTTTTTGTCCGATTTCATTCATTCTTTCGAATTTGTAAAGAGAAAGAGTAATTCTTTAATTTGATCAGAAAAAAACAAAGGAAACTGTAACTTATTTTTTTTTAATTTATCATAGCAGATTTTCACTGAAGTTTCTACTATTCAAAATAAAAAAATTATAAAAAAAATAAAAGAGAGTAGGAAAAAATCTAACTTGATGAAGTTGTTTCCAAGACTCTAATCTTTCATTTCCTACATAGTAGGCTGATTACCTATGCCTGTGGATACTTTAATTATTACAGATACTATCATAAAAAAAAAAAAAAAAAATTAACTACACGTAATATATACATGTTACTAAAACAATTTAGTATGCAATAATACTCTTTCCGATAGAGTAAGTATACATAAGTTCACCAAAGAAATTGAACAACTTTTATGACACGTTCACCTATAAGCACTTCCCACAGTCCCTTAAAAGAGTGAAAAGGTAGACTTAAATGTCATTTTATAGTGAGACTCGAGTTAATCATCAGAAGCACTCAGGTTAACATTATACCATGGAAAGTCATTTCACAATGGAGGCTATGGATCTGCCTAGTGTAGGCCTCATGGTCTCTTGCAGTCTCCTTTATTCTTATGTTCTTATACTGTGATAGACCACTCACTAAATTAGCACCGTGTT
Source organism: Oratosquilla oratoria (assembly GCF_046742065.1). Taxonomy (NCBI): domain Eukaryota; kingdom Metazoa; phylum Arthropoda; class Malacostraca; order Stomatopoda; family Squillidae; genus Oratosquilla; species Oratosquilla oratoria. The sequence goes on along the minus strand of NC_134789.1, from coordinate 11,268,420 downwards.
TTTATTCTGTCTACCAACGGGTGATTTATTTGCTTATCGTAGGGAGGACAGTACCACAAAGGTAAATAGAATCACGTGGCGACAAAGGATAAAGTACTTCAAAGTACGGAAGGAACAACGACCTATGTCATATCAGGTCAGGTCAGGTCAACGGGGACTGAATCGTCTCTGGGCCCTGAGGTCGCTCAGAATAACAAAAGAAGGTGGTGGTGGTGGTAGTGGTGGTGGTAAAGAGACCTCCCACTTCCTGAGCTTTGGACACAGGTCAAGGAAATACAAACGAGTATGATACTCTTACATACTGTATGCACTTGCATACATGTACATACATACATACATACATCATACATGGATCCATTAGCATCTACATACATGTATATATACATACACGCACGCATTCACACATATTGTACATACGTACCTACACACATGCATATACTGTATATATATATATATATATATATATATATATATATATATATATATATATATATATATATACATACTGTATTCGTATATTTATACATACATACAAACAGTGCTTCCATAGGTACCTGCACACATGTTGTGGAAACTGGGTTTGACCAGATGTGCAGATACATATCGAGAAGTGTCTTGAAGAAGATCCAAGAAAATGGAAAGACGAAGAAGAAGAAGAAAAAAAACAAAAACAAAAACGAAGAGTCTTGAAGACCAGAGAGCAGTTTTATTTTATTTCCAAATAGTCCTTTTCACTCTAGGCGATTCATTTCAGTGACGGGAACCCCCCCAGCATTAAGGGTCCTTTGACCTTCGGGGTCGGTTAAGTAGAGAAGGGAGTGAGAGGCACTGGAAGGTGCTGAGGTGCCACCGGTGGGAGGAGGGGAGGGGCGGGTGCCTACAGCAAGGGAGAGGTTCTTCGGGACTGCAGGGGGCGTGGGAGGGAAGACCTTGGGAGGAGGAGGAGGAGGAGGGTGAGGAGGGGGAAAGCGAGGTAGAGGAGGAGGAGAAGAAGGAGGAAGGTAAAGCGAGGTTCAGGAGGAGGGGGGAAATGAGGTAGAGGACAAGGAGGAGTGGGGAAAGCGAGGTAGAGAAGGAGGAGGAGGAAGAGGGTAAAGCGAAGTTCAGAAGGAGGAGAAATCGAGATTAAGGAGAGAGCGAGGTTGAAAAGGAGGAGAAGAAAGCGAAATTGAGGAGGAAGAAGAGGAGGAGGAGGGTAAATCGAGGCTGAGGAGAAGGAGGAAGAAGAGGAGGAGGGTAAATCGAGGAGGAGGAGGAGGAATCGAGGTTGAGGAGGAGGAAGGGAAATCCTGGCTGAGGCAGGAGAGGAGGAGGAGGAGGAGGAGGAGAAGGAGGAGGGTAAATCGAGGTTGAGGGGGAGGAGGAGGAGGAGGGTAAATTGAGGTTGAGGAGGAGGGTAAATCGAGGTTGAGGAGGAGGAAGAGGAAGAAGGGAAATCTTTGTTGTGGAAGGAGAGGAGAAGGAGGAGAAGTCGAGGTTGAGGTGACAAGAGCTCGGAATCTTTGAGATTCTCTTGGAAGTCCTCGACTGAAGAGGTCTTCTTCGAAGTCACGGCGACCCCAAGAGACACGGGAGAGGCCGCTCCTGTGAGTCATTGTGAGTCACATGCAATTCTGTGAGTCATTGTGAGTCATATGCAATTTTGTGAGTCATTGTGAGTTACATGCAATTGTGTGAGCCAATGTGAGTCACATGCAATTATGTGAGTCATTGTGGGTCACATGCAATTATGTGAGTCCTTGTGAGTCACATGCAATTATGTGAGTCATTGTGAGTCATATGCAATTTTGTGAGTCATTGTGAGTTACATGCAATTATGTGAGTCATTGTGAGTCACATGCAATTATGTGAGTCATTGTGGGTCACATGCAATTATGTGAGTCCTTGTGAGTCACATTCAATTCTGTAAGTCCTTCTGAGCCACAGGAACTCCATCACGGTTGGCAATTCTGTAAGCCATTGTGGGCCACAAGCGCTACGGCACAGTTGGCAACCCTGTGAGTCAGTGTCAGCCAATTGCAGTTCTGTAAGTCATTGTGAGCCGCAAGCGCTCCGGCACAGTTGGCAATCCAGTGATTCATTGTGAGCCATATGCAATTCCGTGAATTATTGTGAGCCACATACAATTATGAGAGACATTGTGAGTCACATACAATTCTATGAGTTATTATGAGCCACATGCATTTATATGAGTCAGTGTGAGCCACATTCAATTCTGTGAGTCATTGTGAGCCACAGACAATCTTGTCAGTGTGAACCATAAGTAATCCTGTAAATCACTGTGAGCCACGGACAATCCTGTGAATTATGGTGAGTCACAAGCAATCCTGTCATTCACTGAGAGTTACAGGCAACTGTGAATCATTGAGTCAAAAATATCCTGTGAGTCATTGTGAGTCACAGGCAATCCTGCGAATTACTGCAAGTCACTCCCATCACAGGCAATAATGTGGGTCATTATCGTCACTGGTAATCCTGTAAGTCATTGTAAGTCACAGGCAATCCTGTGAGTTACTGTAAGTCACTACAGTCACAGGCAATAATGTGAGTCATTATCGTCACAGGCAATCCTGTGAGTAATTGTGTCACAGGCAATCCTGTGAGTCATTGTGAATCACAGGCAATCCTGTGAGTCATTGTGAGTTACAGGCACTCCTCTGAATTATCGTAAGGCACAGGCAATGCTGTGAGTCATTGTGAGCCACAGACAACCCTGTGAGTAGTTGTAAATCACAGGCAATCTTGTGAGTCATTGTGAATCGCAGACAATCCTGTGAGTCATTGTGAGTCACAAAAATCCTGTGAGTAATTGTGAATCTCAGGCAATCCTGTGAGTCATTGTGAGCTACAGTCAATCCCATATGCTGTGAGTCATTGTGTCACAGACAATCATGTGAGTCATTGTGAGTCACATGCAATCATGTGAGTCATTGTGAGTCACATATTATATTGTGAGTCATTGTGAGTCACAGGCAACCCTGTGAGTCATTGTGAATCACAGGCAATCCTGTGAGCCATTGTGAGCCACAACCAATCCTGTGAGTCACTGTGAGCCGCAGGCAACCCTGTGAGTCATTGTGAATCACAACCATTCTTGTGAGTCATTGTGAGCCACAGCCAATCCTGTGAGTCATTGTTAGTCGCAGGCAACCCTGTGAGACATTGTGAATCACAGCCAATCCTGTGAGTCATTGTGAGCCACAGCCAATCCTGTGAATCATTGTGAGCCGCAGGCGTCATTCTAGAAGCTACGGTCGTTGGTTCTTCAAGAGACTTCGAGACGCAGACACTACTCTTAACCAGAGTCTCTGTAGATTTCTAGAGTCTAGACTCCACGGACGTCGACTGTTTAGGACCAAAGGAATCCAACCCTGAGAGTCACTTTGAGTCACAGAAACTACAACAAGAACCAAAGATGTCGATCTTGAAAGAGTCACTGAAACTGATCCAGTGGAGTCAATTTGAGTCATAGATATTAAGGCACGAACCAAAGATTCTTGAAAGAGTAAGATGTTGATCTCGAAAGAAAGAATCACTGAAACTGATCCAGTGAAGTCAGTTTGAGTCATAGATCCTAGGCCACGAACCGAAGATTCACGAAAGAGTCACTGAAACTGATCAAGAGAAGTCACTTGAGTCACAGATCATGAGGCAAAAACCGAAAATATTCGAAAGAAAAAATCATTAAATCTAATCAAGAAGAGTAATTTTGAGTCATAGATCCTATGGCAAGAACCAAAGATCCTTGAAAGAGTCACAAAAATTATCAGGAGTCACTTTGAGTCACAGATCTTGCGGCAAGAACCAAAGATACTGATCTTGAAAAAGTCACTGAAACTGATCAAGAGGAGTCACTTTGAGTCACAGATCCTGCGGCAAGAACCAAAGATATTGATCTTGAAAGAGTCACTGAAACTGATCTAGTGGGCTCAATTTGAGTCGCAGATCCTGCGGCAAGAGTCACTGAAACTGATCAAGAGGAGTCACTTTAAGTCACAGATCCTGCGGCAAGAGCTAAAGATACTGATCTTGAAAGAGTCACTGAAACTGATCAAGAGGAGTCACACCAAGTTACAAGCACCTCGTTGGCTCATGATCCTCAACCACAATCGAAGATCTTCATCCTAGCAAGAGGGACACCGAGGAGGACCAAGAGCGCTTTGAGGTCCGGGAGCTTCCAGGAAGGACATGAATAATGGACCTCAACCACGATCAAAGATCTTCATTCTCGTAGGAGACCCACCGAGGAGGATCAAGGGCGTTTTGAGGTCCGGGTGTTTCCAGGAAGGACATGAATAATGGGCCCTGAGCTTCAGAACCTTCTCGAAGACGCAGCAACCACGGATACTGTCTTCCTTGAGAACCCAAGACGGTGACAGCAACGACCACGTTGGTGTATTATTCGTAGCGCGACGAATTCACGTCATAGTGTGGTTATGTAAATGTGACTCAAATGACAGTGTGGTTGTTATGTAAATGTGACTCAAATGACAGTGTGGTTGTTATGTAAATGTGACTCAAATGACAGTGTGGTTGTTATGTAAATGTGGCTCAAATGACATTGTGGTTGTTGTAAATGTGACTCAAATGACAGTGTGGTTGTTATGTAAATGTGACTCAAATGACAGTGTGGTTGTTATGTAAATGTGACTCAAATGACAGTGTGGTTGTTATGTAAATGTGACTCAAATGACAGTGTGGTTGTTATGTAAATGTGACTCAAATGACAGTGTGGTTGTTATGTAAATGTGACTCAAATGACAGTGTGGTTGTTATGTAAATGCGACTCAAATGACAGTGTGGTTGTTATGTAAATGTGGCTCAAAGGACAGTGTGGTTGTTGTAAATGTGACTCAAATGACAGTGTGGTCGTTATGTAAATGTGACTGAAATGGGTCGTTTAATTTTCAACATCGACTTACAACATGTGATTACACTTAAAAAGCGAATGTCAGAACGTAATTGATCGTTGAAATTCGTTCACAACATGTACCTAATCTTCAACATCGGATGACAAACTGTGACAAAAAGTGTGACCATAATCACGCCAACGATGCGATTGAAGGTGTGGTCATCAGAAACACATTTGGCCACTCGGACATTTTCACCATAGGACATTTGGCCACCCAGTCATTTGGTGACATGGACATTTGGCCTCAAAGTTACAAATACCTTTGGTCACAGAGTGGAATAGTCATATTCAAAATACACCAAAAATGTTCTTATTTTCACTAATCCAGATCAACGTATATTTGTCTTCACAATACGTGATTGAAGGTGTAGTCACCAAAAACACATTTGGCCACTCGGATATTCCACCATAGGACATTTGGCCACCCGGACATTTGACCACAAAGTAGCAAATACCTTTGGTCATAGAGTCGAACAGTCGTAGTTAAAATAAACTAACAAATGTTTCTCCTTGTTTTAATTAATCCAGATCAACGTACATATATCTTTACAAAACTGTCAAACCTTTTCCCCCTCCACTTTCCCCCAAACATTCCTTAGTTTCCGTTCACCCGTCTACCTGGCCAGACCCTTCCCCCCTCCCCCTACTTGCCCCCCAACCCCTGTATCTCTTTCCTCTCCCCCCCCCCAACTTGGCCCAACACCCCCCCCCCCTCCCTTCCAAGAAGCACAAATTGGCATAACCATCACTCACGGAGCAGCAGCAGCCACCTCTATACACATACACGCGCGCGCGACTCGTGGCGGAGTTGGTAGAGTTCCCGGCCGCCACTACGGCGGTCCGGGTTCAAATCCCATCCAGGGGTGAAATAATTTCAGCATCGCTGCGCTGCGAGTCGTTACTCCAGCTCTCGTGGGCCGGAAGTTGGGTATGGGTGTGTGCGTGTAAGGTTACATCAGTACCCATAGATCGGTCATATATGAGCTCTGAGCTCTCTTCGGGGAGGGTAAAAACTGTGGATCACGAGTCCAACACGTGATCCAAGACCATGGTGAATCACACACACTGGGAAAGTCTCGTACATTGTGACCCTGGGCAGTGTTCCCGCACGCAAGCAAGCATGAAAGCAAACATGCACAAGACTGCGCAAACACACACTGGTCAAGTGGTTAGCGGTACGGTGTACTACATGTGAAGTCCCGAGTTCACGCCACGCACCTGGTGTGAAAAGTTTTCTGTGATACTACTAACCGTTCATTTCCTCATGGGGCAAAGGACTGGTATGTGTATTTGTTTATTCGTGTGTGTGGTTCACCATGGTCTTGGATCACGTGTTGGACTCGTGATCGACAGCTATTTCCCTCCCGGAAGAGAGCTCAGAGCTCATATATGACCGATGAATGGGTAATGCTATGACCTTACAAGCACACACACACACACACACAACTCCCCGCCCACGAGAGCTGGAGTAACGACTCGCA
>NC_134789.1:11242027-11259527 GCF_046742065.1 Oratosquilla oratoria | reverse complement strand
ATTCTTGAAAATAAGAAGATTAAATGAATGAAATGGCAGTTTGCAAATGGCAGAAGAATGAAAAGATACGGACCTATGAAAAGGTATTAAAGTACAGAGTAGACAAATAGAAGGATATATTAATTAGTGCGAAATACACGATTAAGTGAACATGAATAGCACTGTGTCGTTTCGAAGGTCTCGAATTTTTGAACACTTGAACAAGGGTTTACCTCACAGTTGCAAACCTGCACAGGGACACAAATATGCAACAATGAGGACACTTAAATGTGACCCACAATGTATGTATATATATGTATATATATATATATATATATATATATATATATATTATATATATATATATATATATACATATACGTTGACACATTCTGACAGGTTAACGTAAGTGGGAGTAAGAAACACAGGAGTCTTAGTCTGAGTTTATTCCTAACTAGTTCCGCAGGTATGCTTTTTCAAATGAATGCCCACAGCCCATTTTGTACACCATTCATTTGAAAAAGCATACCTGCAAAACTAGTCAGGAATAAACTCAGGCTCTTGTGTTTCCTACTCCCACTTACGACATATACATATATATATATATATAATATATATATATATATACATATATATATATATATATATATATGAGTGGCAGGGTGGTGAGATAAACACCGAGAACCGTTGAAGTTTTATTAACTGACGTTTCGCTCTTAACATAGCTTCTTCAGAGTGTACAAACATAATCGGGAAATCAACAATTATATATCTTACATCATTCCGCGTTCCTTCCTTAACCCACCCCCTCCCTCCCTCTCGTACCCTTCAGCTCCTGTAAGATCATCCAGCCGGACATTTTGGACAGCTTAATAAAACCATCACGATGGTTACAGCAGGGCTGGGATGCTATAAAAGCTGCTTCTACTATTTTTCTTTTTTTCTTGTCTAATCCTTGTTTTAATATTTCCACTCCGTCCCAGTTAGGTAAATGCCCGTATTCCTCCGCATGAATCACCAGGGCGTTTGATGTTCGGTGGGCCCTCAGGTCGCTCTTGTGTTCATATGTCCGCTTGTGTATGCCTCTTCCTGTCTCCCCAAAGTAGTTTAGGTCACAGCCACAACATGGGATTCTGTAAACCATGCTGTTGTTGTTATGTTCATTTCTACTCTTACCTCTCACTACTTCACCTATCTTCGTACTGGATGTACTGGCGATCTTCAGCCCTGCTCTGCGGAGCAAATGTCCTAACTCTTCTGTGTGCTTGGAGTTTGGAACTACAATGAAGCCACCTTCCTTGGTCTCCTTTTTCTCATCATTTCTCTTTTCCATTATTTTAAGAGCTATTTTCTTCAAACTATGGAGTAACCCTTCTGGATATTTTAGTCCTGAGAACACTTTAAAAATATATTTGATTTCTCTGTCAATATGTTCTTCACTACATACCCGGAACGCTCTGAGAAAAAATCCAATTATTACTCCTCTCTTTATCCTTTCACTATGTGCTGAAAAGTAGTGGATGAGGTCATTTTTGTTGGTAGCTTTTCTGTGAACCGAGAAACCCACCGTGCCGTTATCCTTCCTCCAAATTAATACATCCAAGAAAGGTAACTTTTGATCCACCTCGTGTTCTACTGTGAACTGAATATCCCTGTCTACCATGTTCAGCCTATTAAGTTTGGTGGTGAAATTGGTTTTCTCCGGGGCAATGACTAGGACGTCGTCTACATATCGAAACCAATGGGTCCCTCTTCCCATAATTTTCATAAAATGATCTCTCTCCAAAACTTCCATGTATAATGATGCTAGGACTGCACTGAGTGGACTCCCCATTGCCAGACCACGTATCTGACAATATTCCTCATCCTGGAACATGAACGGTCCGAATCTGATACACAGAGAGACTAATTCCAAAAAATCATTTCTTCCCACTGGTAAATCCTGGTCATCTATATTACCGATGGCTTCCTTGGCTGCTGTTAGTGCCCCCTCTGCGCAAACATTTGTGAACAAAGCAGTTACATCATAACTTATCATGACTTTCTGTGAGAAATCCACATTACTGAGTCTCGTGATTAGGTCACTTGAGTCCTTCAAATGGCCACTACTAAGTGCCCCCAAACATCGAGATAACGGTTTGGCTAAACACTTCGCTAACCTGTGGGGAGCGCTGCCGATACCTGACGTAATGGGTCTCATCGGTATACCCGGCTTGTGTGTCTTTGGTAATCCCCTCATCCTGGGCGGTCTTGGTGCTTCTTCTAACAATCCCACAAGTTTCTTGCCTCTGTTGGTTCGCATTAAAATCCTCCTGGCTTCTTTCTTGAACCGTATCCCTTCCCGTTCTGCGTTTCCTAAGGGTTTTTTCTCATACGTGGATGTATCGTTGAGTAAATCCATCATTTTGATGTTGTAGTCTGTCCTGTTTAATATGACAACTCCTCCTCCTTTATCTGCACTCGTGATAACTAAGTCTCCGTCACTTCCTAAATTTTTCCAAAGCTATCTTGAAACGCCTAGGGATGCTACATCGATTAAGATTTGCTAAAGCATGGAAACACGTTAACAATCCCTGTTTAAAACCTTTCTCTACATCACTGTCATCCCATCTATAGTTTTTATTTATAAAATCAGAAAAACTTTTGTTACTCACAAAGTGATTGGAATGAAGTGGGCAATGCTGATCTCATAGTGAATCTTTCAAACCGACAACTATCTGACACCGAAAAACAAGCCCTTTCGCTCGGTCTTAAGTTCGATACCGGTGTGAGTAACAAAAGTTTTTCTGATTTTATAAATAAAAACTATAGATGGGATGACAGTGATGTAGAGAAAGGTTTTAAACAGGGATTGTTAACGTGTTTCCATGTTTTAGCAAATCTTAATCGATGTAGCATCCCTAGGCGTTTCAAGATAGCTTTGGAAAATTTAGGAAGTGACGGAGACTTAGTTATCACGAGTGCAGATAAAGGAGGAGGAGTTGTCATATTAAACAGGACAGACTACAACATCAAAATGATGGATTTACTCAACGATACATCCACGTATGAGAAAAAACCCTTAGGAAACGCAGAACGGGAAGGGATACGGTTCAAGAAAGAAGCCAGGAGGATTTTAATGCGAACCAACAGAGGCAAGAAACTTGTGGGATTGTTAGAAGAAGCACCAAGACCGCCCAGGATGAGGGGATTACCAAAGACACACAAGCCGGGTATACCGATGAGACCCATTACGTCAGGTATCGGCAGCGCTCCCCACAGGTTAGCGAAGTGTTTAGCCAAACCGTTATCTCGATGTTTGGGGGCACTTAGTAGTGGCCATTTGAAGGACTCAAGTGACCTAATCACGAGACTCAGTAATGTGGATTTCTCACAGAAAGTCATGATAAGTTATGATGTAACTGCTTTGTTCACAAATGTTTGCGCAGAGGGGGCACTAACAGCAGCCAAGGAAGCCATCGGTAATATAGATGACCAGGATTTACCAGTGGGAAGAAATGATTTTTTGGAATTAGTCTCTCTGTGTATCAGTCTCTCATGTTCCAGGATGAGGAATATTGTCAGATACGTGGTCTGGCAATGGGGAGTCCACTCAGTGCAGTCCTAGCATCATTATACATGGAAGTTTTGGAGAGAGATCATTTTATGAAAATTATGGGAAGAGGGACCCATTGGTTTCGATATGTAGACGACGTCCTAGTCATTGCCCCGGAGAAAACCAATTTCACCACCAAACTTAATAGGCTGAACATGGTAGACAGGGATATTCAGTTCACAGTAGAACTCGAGGTGGATCAAAAGTTACCTTTCTTGGATGTATTAATTTGGAGGAAGGATAACGGCACGGTGGGTTTCTCGGTTCACAGAAAAGCTACCAACAAAAATGACCTCATCCACTACTTTTCAGCACATAGTGAAAGGATAAAGAGAGGAGTAATAATTGGATTTTTTCTCAGAGCGTTCCGGGTATGTAGTGAAGAACATATTGACAGAGAAATCAAATATATTTTTAAAGTGTTCTCAGGACTAAAATATCCAGAAGGGTTACTCCATAGTTTGAAGAAAATAGCTCTTAAAATAATGGAAGAGAGAAATGATGAGAAAAAGGAGACCAAGGAAGGTGGCTTCATTGTAGTTCCAAACTCCAAGCACACAGAAGAGTTAGGACATTTGCTCCGCAGAGCAGGGCTGAAGATCGCCAGTACATCCAGTACGAAGATAGGTGAAGTAGTGAGAGGTAAGAGTAGAAATGAACATAACAACAACAGTATGGTTTACAGAATCCCATGTTGTGGCTGTGACCTAAACTACTTTGGGGAGACAGGAAGAGGCATACACAAGCGGACATATGAACACAAGAGCGACCTGAGGGCCCACCGAACATCAAACGCCCTGGTGATTCATGCGGAGGAATACGGGCATTTACCTAACTGGGACGGAGTGGAAATATTAAAACAAGGATTAGACAAGAAAAAAAGAAAAATAGTAGAAGCAGCTTTTATAGCATCCCAGCCCTGCTGTAACCATCGTGATGGTTTTATTAAGCTGTCCAAAATGTCCGGCTGGATGATCTTACAGGAGCTGAAGGGTACGAGAGGGAGGGAAGGGGTGGGTTAAGGAAGGAACGCGGAATGATGTAAGATATATAATTGTTGATTTCCCGATTATGTTTGTACACTCTGAAGAAGCTCTGTTAAGAGCGAAACGTCAGTTAATAAAACTTCAACGGTTCTCGGTGTTTATCTCACCACCCTGCCACTCATTTCGTCGTCCATTCCTCAACATATATATATATATATATATATATTTAGGTGTGAAGACAGAATGAGTGGTAGGGTGGTGAGTTTAAACGCCAATAATCCGTTGAAGTTTTATTTCTGACGTTTCGTCCAACTAGGACTTCTTCAGAGTGTACACAAATAGAACAATGACAACTTATATACCCGCACAGCTCACCCCGTTCCCCCTCGGTCAATGTTGCTGCCATCTCTCTTTCGTCTTGCCTCATGGATGATTAGTCCGCTTGCTATCCTCGCCAGCTTGACGAAACCGTCCCGATGGTTGCTGCATGGGAGTGAGGTAATGTATGCTGCCTCAATTGTCCTCCTTTCCTTTCTATCGAGTCCAGTATGGAGCACCTCTGTTTTTTCCCAATCCGGCGGGTATATAAGTTGTCATTGTTCTATTTGTGTACACTCTGAAGAAGTCCTAGTTGGACGAAACGTCAGAAATAAAACTTCAACGGATTCTTGGCGTTTAAACTCACCACCCTACCACTCATATATATATATATATATATATATATACAAAGTAGACCACTTGGAAAAAAGAAAATAACGAAGTAGAGCGCTTTTTGCACTGAAGATGTAATATACGAAAGCGCTCTGCTTAGTTTATTTTTTCCAAGTGGTCTACTTTGCATAAGTGAACACACGTACCCGTGTTCTTATTAGCATACATACATACATACATACATACATACATACATATATATATATATATATATATATATATATATATATATATATATATATATATTGTATTGTTACGGAATTTTATGCATCAGTTTTCAGAGTCCGCAGCGGTCCATATGACACGGGCGACCCTCGCGTGCCATTTGGGGCCTTGCGTGACACGATACGGAAACGTGACACTCACGACACGTATGTGTGACGTAGGGTGGGTGACGAAGCGTGACGCTTCAGAGAGAGAGAGAGAGAGAGAGAGAGAGAGAGAGAGAGAGAGAGAGAGAGAGAGAGAGAGAGAGAGAGAGAGAGAGAGAGGCAGCGCATTGAAAAAAAAAATAGAAAAAAACTGAAACGGAGAAGTGTAAGAAGGTATTAGATAAATAAATGAATATATAGTAATTAGACATAAATTAATAAATAAATTGATAGATAAACAAATAAATGAATAAATAAGCAAATAAAATATATTCATTGTGTTCTAAGCTTGTGTTGACCAGCCTACACACAGGGACCTAAGGTCACTGGGTATATCATCCAAAAGGACATCACCGATACCATTTGTGGAAATTTTCCACAAATATTTTGGGAGAAATTTGCTCACATGGGATGTTTTGTGAGCAAATTATATGTTGCAATGAACTTATTTGTGTATATAACAATTCCTTCTTTTTGTGGGAAATAATGTGGACATCCAGATTGCCTTGTGGGAAGTTTGTGGTAAAAATCGCACTCATTTGTGGAAACTGGCATAGATTACAGTGGCAACAATGGATGGCAGAGTATTGTATGGCCGTAAAAAATAACAAATAAATAGATAGATAAAATATATAATAAAAAAATCCACACCCATTTTCACCCAAAAGTAGAAGATCCACCCACAAACCCAATTATCCAAAATCGCTAACAAGAAGCGAAAGGAAACATTTTCAAATTAAAACTATATATAGTATAATTTTTTCTTATTGAATATATAATCAAATAAATGAACAGAATAAATATAAATAAATCAATGAATATATAAAAATAGGTATAGAAAATATAGAAGGGAAAAATAGAATAATAAAAGCTTAGCATATGGAGTATTAAAGAGGAAAAATATATTAACACAATAGACACTTTGCATACACAACACGAATAAATCAGACAATTATGTCCAGAAAATTCATGAATGCAGACTTTATCGAGGAACATCAAACGTGGGACGCTTAACCATCCTACACACACACACACACACACGCACACACACGCATATATATATATATACTATATATATATATATATATATATATATAATAAAGTAGTAGCTTCTGTCTGTCTGTCTGTTTGTTTGTTTGTTCACGAAATCCTCCTAGGGTTTTGGAGATAGACCCCCCATAACCATATATATTCTGATACCCTATTACCCCAGGTACTTGGATAACTATATTTCATATAAAAAAAAATCTTGTTTTGGCTAGGGTTAAGGGTTAAAGGGGTATGGTTTGGTAACACGCCACTGCTATAGTGTCCCCTTAATACGATTGGCATTTTGTAACAAAAATTACTATGATTAAACAAACCATTGTATGTGTTCATAAATATTAACTATATTTGTGAAATTAATGTTGCCACAAACTATGATAGTCTTTGTAAGGAGAAAGCATGTAAATGTAAAACGATTGTATAAATTTACCAAATGTTTATATATTGTTTATTTTGATTTTGATTTTTTGCGGGGGGTAATATACTCGAGTTCAAAGATAATGAAAGGTTGATTCAATTCTTCTCTTACGGCCGAATATATTCTATTTCCAAAGGGCATCTCCCTCCTTAAATTGGTTTTTTCTTACTTTCTAAACATTTTATTTGTTACCTTTTCCACCGAGTTATATTGATATGTGTAACTTTTCTCCACAAATTCTATAAAAATTAAAATGGTCATCATTTGCCCACAGCAACACGTGGGTAATTTGGCTAATATATATATATATATATATATATATATATATATATATATATCACATATATATATATATATAAGTAGAAGTAAATATATATATATATATATATATATATATATATATATATATATATATAGATATATATATATATATATATATATATTACATACCCTGAATGGTTCCCAGTAAACAGACTTTCATTTTTTCAATCACATAAATTCACTTTAATTCCATGCCATCGCGGTGGAGACTGACGAGCAGCTAAATGGAAGCACATATACGGAAATTGATACGTGATCAAGCTAAAGACTTGAACCCAGCTCAGACGTACCAACGTATCAATGACTTAAGCGCTCTGCGCTAAGAAGAGAGAATATATATATATATATATATATATATATATATATATATATATATATATATGTGTGTGTGTGTGTGTATGTGTGTGTGTGTGTGTGTGTTTGTGTGTGTGTGTGTATGTATGTGTATGTGCGTGTGTGAAGCGCGGGGACATTCTCCTTTTCTCTTTCCTTTAAACACATTTTCTCTAAATTAATATTTTTCCACTCTAACAAATATTAAAAAATAAACAAATTAATGGATAAATAAATACATAAATGAAGAGATAAGCAAATAGACAAATAACCAAACAGAAACAAATAAACGCATCAATAAATAAACAAATAAATGAATAAACAGGAATGCCATTATGGGCATCCTGTCTGACAGATGATGACCCTGCAGTTGTAGTATCCGCCCAGACAGACACCCCTCCCTCAGATACTCGCCAGTTATGGAAACCCAGCCTCTCCGGTTCCTCCTCCTCCTCCTCCTCCTCCTCCTCTTCCTTTTGCAAAGAATGGATAATTGTGATTGAGGTGAGGGAGGAAGAGGAGGAGGATGGGAAGGAGGATGTGAAAGATAAAGCAAGGGAAGGAGGAGGTCGAAGATGGAGTGGGAGGAAAGGGGAGAGGGTGGGAAGAGGGTGAGCGGATGCAAGCGGAGCATGAAGAAGAGGAAATGTGAATAAAGAGAACAAAGAAAGAGAGGAGGAGGAAGGAATGGAAGTAGCAAAAGGAAAAGAAGTCACAAAAAGGGGAGGAAGACCAGGATGAGGAAAAGGAGAAGAAAGAGGAAGGGGAGGGGGATGATTTGGTGGAGAACAAGAATGGGAAGAACATAGGGAGAAGGAAAGGGAGGGGAGAAATGAAAAGGAAAATGAGAAAGGGTGGAGGAGGAGGAGGAGAAAGGACAGGGGAAGGAAAAGAAGTGGAGAAACAGGAGGGGAAGGACGTGGAAAAGGAGAAGGAGGAGGAGGAGGAGGGGAAAACATGGAACAGGAGAAGGAGAAAGGCTGGAAGAAGAGAAGAAAAATGAACAGAAGGTAAAGAAGAGAAGGAGGAGGGGAAGGATGTGGAAAAGGAGGAGGAGGAGGAGGAGGAGAAGGAGAGATGACGTGGAAAAAGAGGAGGGGAAGGAAATGGAAATTAGAGAGAAGAGGAGGAATATAGAAAGAAGAAGAAGGAGAAGGAGGAGGAGGAAAAGAAACAAGAGCATGAAAAGGAGGAGGAGGAGAACGAAGAAAAGGAGAATAAGGAGGAGAACGAGGAGGCTAAGGAAGACGAGGAGGAGGGGGAGGAAGAGGAGGAGGAGGAGGTGGGGAAGGAGGAAGAATGTAAAGTGTGAGTTCCGGGCGAGAGGGTCTCAATAAGAAGGTGGAGTTCGTGAACCTGACAGTGGAGAGCCCAGTCACGGAAGACTACAGCCATGAGAGACGGACGGACGGACGGCCGTGTCCAAACGGACGAAAGCACCGGGTTCACCTCCCCGCCCCCTCCACTGCAGAACCATCTGTCTATCCTCTGAGGAACGGTGCAGCCTTTGTGCCTCACCACGGGTTTGTGAATGGAGTTTGAAACCAATGCTCCATCAGCTCAGACGTAATGATCAGGAGGTGGTTTTGAAATAAGATCCTGGGCTACAGCACCTCTGATGTTCATCGTTGCAGAGACGGGATCGGGATCATGAAAATGAGACTTGGGCAACTGCTTGACGCTAACAGAGGATCGAACCCGGGGTTATCTTATTTGAGACAGGAACCACATATAAACACACACACACACACACACACACACACACACACACACACACACACACACACACACACACACACATATATATATATATATATATATATATATATATATATATACACAGTATACACAGACACACGTATCAAAATCTTTTCCCCTTATATGGGGAAGTATCCACCCACTTCATCCATATCAATTCCCATCTAACTTCCCTCCCATGAAATGTCATACCCCCCCACCCCCCACCCCAGCAAACCGCTCACGCCGAGGGCAATGCAGGGGAGCGGTGCAGTCAAACCGTGAAATGCACAAGGAGTGGCGACAGTGACAGGATAGATGTGAGCGGGAAGTGCTAGAGTCTGGAGGAAGTGGAGCGCGGGTGGAATTTTGGGGTGGAATGTGGCGGTAGATGGAGGAGTGGATGTGCATGTGAGTTGTAAATAAACCAGGTAAATGTTTGGGTGGCATGAAGAGGCTAACGAGAAATAGGGATTTGAGAGTAAATGCTAAAATATTGTGTAAAGGAGTGTGACCCGGCGATGTATGGAACAAAGACATGGAATATAAGGGTGGAGACAGAGAGGAAGAGACTAAATGTTTTTTGGGATGATTTGTTTGAGAAGTATGACAGATAAATTGAGAAATGTGATGCAAAGATTAAGGAAAGACTTCTCGGATAGGGTAGATCAGAGAGTGTTGAGCTTGTTTGGGCATATGATAAAATTGGACGAAGGTGGAACTGCATTTTGAGTAAATGAGAAGGGAATGGGGTCGCTGTAGAGGAATCGGTGGGGTTAAACCCGTTTCGACTGTCGGGTAATGCTCGATAGTTATGGGAGGCTAAGAAGGGTAGTGGGTAGTTTCCATACTTCCGCACTCCTTGAAGTTCTGCTTTATTATATATATATATATATATATATATATATATATATATATATATATGTATATATATATGTATATATATGTATATACATTATATATGTATATATTTATATATATATATATATATATATATATATATTTACACACTTCGCACGAATGAAGGAGTGGGGACAGGTGTTTCTTGTGTCCTTCAAACAGAGGAAGAGGAGGAGGAAGAGGAGGAGGAGGTGGGGGAAGAGGAGGAGGAATAGGAGAAGGAAGAGGGGGAGGAGGAAGAGAAGGAACATGGCGCAAAAGTAGGGAAGCTCGCTTCGGTGTGTGTACGAGTGGAGAGAGAGAGAGAGAGAGAGAGAGAGAGAGAGAGAGAGAGAGAGAGAGAGAGAGAGAGAGAGAGAGAGAGAGAGAGAGAGAGAGAGAGAGAGAGAGAGAGAGAGAGAGAGAGAGAGAGAGAGAGAGAGAGAGAGAGAGAGAGAGAGAGAGAGAGAGATCGAATACGCGGCAGGTGTTCGAAAGGAGGTACTCTACGAAGCCCGCAGGTGTTGCTGGCGACGCGTCGGGCGGAAAGAGGTGCTGGAGGAGCTCTGGGCTGACTTCGCTGCGTAGAAGAGGAGACGGAGAGGTAGGTAGACAGATAAATGGATGAATGGAATGGGATGATAGATAGAGAAAAGAAGAGAGAGAGGGAGAGGGTAGAAATTGAATGAGAAAATGGGGGAAAGAGGAGGGGGAGAGTGTAAAAAGTGAAGAAGCGAGAACGTGGTCAAATTATGAAATTAAATAGTGAGGCACGGAGAAACAGAAAGAAAAGGAACGGAGGGACGGAAGGGGAAGGAGAGTAGAAGGGACCAGGCGGGTGTTGGAGGAGTGATGATGATAATGATATTAATATGATGATCATGATGACAATTATTATTATCATTACTATCATTATATTATTATCATTATTATTATCATTATTATCATCATTATTATTATTTATATATTTATTTTCTTTTTTTACTATTTTTTTTTTACCGGGGTGCCGTATCGACTTGGACATTGGCCACTATGGAGTTCCATTCCTGTCTGCCCATGGCTCTTCTTAACAAGACGACATTTGTACACTTGTTATTTCTTCTCCTACAGATGTTCTTAGCCCGCCTACATATTATCTGTGTGGTCTTCCCTTGCCCTTTTTCCTTCTATTTTTCCCGTTAGGGATGTATGTCCTAATTGTTGTTTTCACATGACGTGTCCTACAAAAAAGACAAAAAGTCTTACTGTCTTTTCCTGATAGTTGCTATCATTTCCCTCTGTGTTCCCATTTGTTGCAGTATTTCTTCGTTTGTTTTAAATTCTGTCCAAAGTTTCAGTTTTTTTTTCAAAATCCACATTTATACAGCTTTTATCCTGTCCGGTGATTACGATGATAGTAATAGCAATAATGGTTACAATGATAATAGTGATGATGATTATGATGATAGTGATAATGATTACAATGATAATAGTGATGATGACGATTATGGTGATGATAGTGATGATGATGATTATGATGATGATAGTGATGATAATGATTACAATGATAATAGTGATGATGATTACAATGATAATAGTGATGATGATGATTACGATGATGATAGTGATGATAATGATTACAATGACAATAGTGATGATGATGATTATGGTGATGATAGGGATGATGATGATGATAGTGATGATAGTGATTACAATGATAATAGTGATGATGATGATTATGATGATAATAGTGATGATGATGATTATGATGATAATAGTGATGATGATGGAGGAGTCTTGGTGTTGGAGAAGGAATATGGGAAAGTGTTGGAGATATGATATGTTGAATTGAGGACGGGGTGGGGGGTGGGGGTGAGGCGCGCTGTTGGAGGAGCAAGGGTTAGGTACATCGATGATGCAGAGGTATGGAATGCACATACCCCATCCGGGCCTCTAGGAGGAGGAGGAGGAGAGGAGGAGGAGAGGAGGAGGAGGAGGAAGAGGAGGAGGAAGAGGAGGAGGAGGAGGAGTAGATGGGTGTCGTTACGATGTTGGACATTGTAGTGATGGTGGTAAAGGCAATGGTGATAGCAGTCGTCATAGTGATGATAGTGGCGGTGATAGGCTTTGTGTTTACTGCACCAATTCTGGAGTCACCGTGACTGGTTCAAATCCGTGAGTAGAGAAATAAAAAGTTGTCAAAGTGGTGGTGATAGCAGTTGTGGTGGTGGTGATAGCAATAGTAGTGGTGATAGTGGAGAGCATTAATAATAACAAGATGCATTGCGTTCATGGTAAGTGAAAAACCTGCTTGATGGCAAAATGCAAAATTATCTATATCTATATATATCTATCTATATATGTACACACACTAACACCTCCATACATATATATGTATATATACATTTATATTTATAGCGACCGCTCCACAAGGGAAGACTGCCCATTTCAAGGCCATGGTGTTGATGTGGAAGAGATACGATGTTATGATTACAATACCACATTAATAGTGGCTTCTCCCTCGCTGACCAATACCTGTTACGAAACAAACAAACAAATAATATTTTGAGCTTATGGAAAAGGGTTCTCTTTAAATCAAACACTCACCAAGTTTACTCGTATACCGAGATAATGGTGTAACCGTAAGCGTGCTGGTCTCGCATTCGCCTAGATGTGGGTTCGAATCCCGCACTCCTCTTCGATTCCCAGCAGTGACTGTTAATTACCTTTCCCTGCAAAGGTGACGTCTTCGGCCGCAGCTACTCAGCGCCTCCTGGCGTATGTCCAATACTCAAGTTGAAGAATAGGCTAAGCCCCTGTTCACACTAGCGGTTGGAACCGCGCGGAAACCGCGGCGGTGCCGCATAGTCAAAGAAAAACCTCATGGTTGTGTGTGAACGTCTCCATTGACTTGCACTGTAATTAAACCGCCGCGGTTCAAATCGCTAGTGTGAACAGGGCCTAGGAGCCTTCTGTGTGTTGTCACGAAGAGAGTGCGGGGCGGTGGGGGAGGTAAGGTTCAGTGGATAGCGTGACAACTCGGCACCCAAGAGTCCCCAGTGTTCGATTTGCACATTCCTTGTGGTCCCCGTGCCACATGCAGAGAAGGAGGAGGAGGAGGAGGAGGAGGAAGAGGAGAAGGAGGAGGAAGAAGAGGAGAAGGAGGAAGAGGAGGAGGAAGAGGAGTAAGAGGAAGAGGAGGAGGAAGAGGAGAAGGAAAAGGAGGAGGAGGAGGAAGGGGAACAAAGGAACACAAAGGAAGAACAAACAATAACAGGCCTACTGGCCCTAGCGAGTCTGTGTCTACTATACTAAGCTACAGTGAAGAAAATAGGGCAACTAGGCGACAGAAGATGAACTAACACTAGTGCTACCACTATCCTATCCAATTACAATTAAATGCCGGGCTATCAGATCTTTTATTGCAAGGGATAATATTCTATTTCCGGATTAGAGTCTAAGTATTTATCTAGGCGATTTTTCTATGTTGTTATTGTGTTACTTTTAACTACAGTGGAAGGAAACGAATTCCACACATTAACAAACCGGTTAAAGAAGAAATACTTATTTTAATTCGAAGAAAATCTTTTACTAATTACTTTAAAATCGTGACGTCTTCTTGTATTTGATTGATATGATAAGAAGTAATCTTCGACATTGGAAGAGGAGAAAGAGAAGGAAGAGGAGGAAGAGGAAGAGGAGGAGGAAAAGGAAGAGGAGGAGGGAGAGGAGGAAGAAGAGGAGAAGAAAGAGGAGGAAGGAAAAAGTGGAGGAAGAGGAGGAGGAAGAAGAGGAGGAGGAAGAGGAGGAGGAGGAGGAACAGGAGGAACAGGAGTAGGAAAAGGAAAAGGAAGAGGAGGAAGAAGGAGAAAGAGGAGGAAGAGGAGGAGGAGGAAGAGGAGGAGGAGGAAGAGGAGGAGGAGGAAGAGGAGGAAGAGGAACAAAAGGAGGAGGAAGAGGAGAAAGAAGAGGAGGAAGAGGAGGAAGAGAAGAAGGAGGAGGAGGAGATGGAGGAAGAGGAGGACGAAGAGGTTTTGTTTTTGTCAGCTTATCCCCATCGAGGCTGGAGGACAAGCTCCAAAAAGATAATTCATATATTGTCTTGTGATAACGTGTTTAAGAATTTATGTACACAAGACCTGCTCACACATATACACACACGCACGCGCTCATATATAACCTCCTTTCAAATTCTGTATGTTGGCCTCCTCGAGTGTCTCGAAGTTGATGGCTTAGAATTAAAGTGTATTGTGGTTGACAAAAATGTATATCTATTCACTGGGACCCATTCAGTGTTGTACAATTACACACACACACACACACACACGCATATATATATATATATATATGCGCACACACACATACACATGTACACACGAGGCACAATTTCCTTGTTGTTTATGATTGGGGAGGTGACCACAAGCGAAGTCCCCCTTGACCCCATCTCTCATTCACACTTGGGCAAGTCGTGATCTACTGACGTCCCGCTTCAAGGGCGGCCTCCCTCCCCCCGTCTCCCACTCCCTCCTTGTCTGCGTCACCAATAGTCTTCCGCAGACCATCATCACGTACCCGGGTGTGGGTATGACGTCATCATAGCTAAAAATAGAATTACGTTCCAGTCGGTTATTACAATGATGACGTTCCCTTCACACACACACACACACACACACACACACACACACACACACACACACACACACACACACACACACACACACACACACATATATAATATACAATATATATATATATATATATATATATATATATATATGTATACTGTATATATATGTATATATATATGTATATATATATGTATATATATATATATATACACACACACACTCATCCTGTGTAAATTACACTGCATGCAATATACGAAAGCGCTCTGCTCCGTTTTTTCTAAAGTGGTTACTTTGCATTTATAAAACACATGTTCCCAGTGTTTTTATTTTATATATATGTATATATCTGAACTGAATAGCTAGTAGCAGCGATCATACGAATATTGTATTATACTGTATATATTATAATTTCTTTTTATTTATTCATTTATCATGATTATGTATTTTTTCGCATGCGACCTAGTAATGGACCAAAAGGTCTCCTGTCGGCATGTTCCTTCTTTGTAATCCTTTGTAATAATTTCCGACAGTCGGCCCGTATATATATATATATATATATATATATATATATATATATATATATATATATATATATATATATGTATATGTATATATATATATATATATATATACATATATAAATATATATATATATATATATATATGTATATATATATATATATATATCACCTTAGCTCCTACCCTACCTTAAGAGGGGCGAGTGTCACGATGGTGAATAAAATCACCTGTTGAGAGGCAGATTAGTTAACTCCATAACAGAAAGGGTCTGACAGTGGTATTCTTGAAAAAAAAACTTTCCTTATATAAATCTTATATAAATCCTTGGAAGGGAAAGATTTATATAAGGAAAGATTTTTTTAAGAATGCCACCGTAAGATTCTTACGGTGGTATTCTTAAAAAAAATCTTTCTTTATATAAATCTTTCCCTTCTAATGATATATATAAAAATTATATAAGTGAAGAATTTTTTTTTAAGAATACCATCGTCAGGCCCTTTACTAAGGGGTAAACCTTTTATTCTTCCTAAAGTCAGATGATTCTATTCAATTAAAAGAGCTGCGTAGCGATCAATTCTAGCTTGGTGAGAGACCATAAGGCCTACACTATGGAGTTCTATCTAATGTAACAATATAACTACCTATTTTCACCTTGAACACGATAATTTACATTTTCTATTTACATTTTTTTATCACTATTTGTTATTCTTATTTATTCCCGTGAAGATGTAAAACGCTTGATTATATACTTGGCATCAATCCTGCCATATACGTTTTCAAGGTCCATAAAACATTCATCGTTTCCTTCCGGTTTACGTGTTAAAAAGTTACTATGGAAGTCAGGATGATGAGGGAAAGAGAGAGAGAGAGAGAGAGAGAGAGAGAGAGAGAGAGAGAGAGAGAGAGAGAGAGAGAGAGAGAGAGAGAGAGAGAGAGAGAGAGAGAGAGAGAGAGAGAGAGAGAGAGAGAGAGAGAGAGAGAGAGAGAGAGAGAAAGAGAGAGAGAAAGCCGACAGGAAACGCCTCACTCTGTAACAACGTCGAGTGAAACTACTGAAGAAACGAACTAACGGAAGAACAATTAAAGAGCCAAGTTTCTCTTTAGAGAGTCGACTCATTGCTCCCCTGATGGCGTTTTCTATCATTGTTCTTTCTTCAGTCATCTTGCTGTGCACTTTCTTCTCTTATAATGGTTACTTTAACCTTTCATGTTCGGAGCTGGGCGCGTTACCGTCTATGCGTTACCGAAAATCTGGGGTGCATTAGTGTCGATGCGTCACCGATTTTGATTTACTTTAGACTAATTTTAATGAAAAAAAGAAAAGAAAAAAGAAATGGAGAAATATTTGCTCAGGAATATTCTCAATAAAACAATACCTAAACTACAATATTAATAGTTCCTATTCTAGAACATAAAATAATCAGAGCTGGGCACTTGCATTACCACAAGCGTTACTAACGCACTACCTTCAGTCAACTCCTCTCAAGTCCTACTTGATACTGGACTCCTCAGGTGTACAGCGACAAACAAAAGTACCTCCCTAGGTTTGTCCGAAGATAGATGAAACATGACGAAACTTTAAGAGAATCGGCTCTAGTCGATTCTCATAACGTTTCGTCATGTTTAGTCTATTTTCAGACAAACCTGGGAAGATAATTTTGCCTATCACTGTACCCCCGGTTCCCTATAGTAATTCTCATTTTTTTTTTTTTTTTTTATCGTGAGACAAAGGCGCGAGTCAGATTTTTGGCATATCTCACTCCCAGGGACTCCTCTAATCTGAATGAAATCGTCTGGCAATGGAGTTTCGATGCGGTTTTTAGCCAACGATCACAACCAATGGCGGGGGACGTGCTTCCTACTACCTGGCATCCTGCTTGGGTAAGCGTGTTGATTGTAGGTTCAGACAAAATGATTACCAGTTTCGAATTTTGCAGCTCGAGTTAAAGCAACCCCATAGAAAAAGTGCTCTAGATAATCGTTCGATGATCATCGTT
>NC_134789.1:11227027-11239527 GCF_046742065.1 Oratosquilla oratoria | reverse complement strand
TGACTAAAATGGTGTCAAACGCATCAGCGAATGTGTCACCATAAACACGCACTCAAGATATAATATAAAATAAAAAATCGTATTTTTGCATCACCAACTATAGCTTATTGACTATAGCCGTTAGTGTGTGATATATAATCTAAGTTGCATAGTGATAACCTGTGTCATGTGTTATGATCGTCAGTATTTCTCACGTGTCTAGATTTAACTTAATTATCTAATGTCTTTAGATAACTAAGTTATTTTGTAATAATTTGTTTAACTTATTATACATAACTACATTTGGTGACAATTCAAATGTTCCTGTGATATATTTTGTGATGTGTTATGGTCACCCACATCTCACAATCATCCAAGTTATCCGGTGATATAATGTGTTAAGTGTTATATTGGTCATTTCTGTTACCTTGTGTTATTTTGCATTACGTGTTAGGTTGACAGCCTCTAGGAAAAACCATCCTAATCATACAGTGATATCCTTGTGTTACATTTGACATCATAATCCAAGTGACCTTGTGATAGATATGTGTTAGATCTTGGAAATAATCTTCAACCATCCGTTCTTGTGATGTGTTAAATCTTATAATATGACAGACATTCGGATTATGTTTTGCTAAACTAATGTTCGGTGCTACGATGGTCATTATTTGCGTTATCGCGTGTTATGTGTTGAGCGTTGATACTTTGTGTTAATCTGTCCACAGCTCTCTCAGTCGACTGAGAAGACAAAGAAATCGCCCAGGGTCATGATGAACGAAACAACTTCTGAGATAACGACAAAGATATACTTCTACACCACCACCACCACACTCGTCACCTTTGTTGTTTTAAGAGAAGGTTAGATAACTTTATGGATGGGGATGACTGCTGGTAATGGACATGGAACTGGCTAGTGTAGGTTTTATGGTATCTTGCAGTCTCCTTCATTCTTATGTTCTTTGGCGAATGATAACTTGTACCAAGAAGTGTCTCATTTTAGCAATCGTGACGATGGGAGATTTCAATCATACTGACATGAATTGGGTGCTTTTAGATCATGGCAGTGTAGG
Organism: Oratosquilla oratoria; assembly: GCF_046742065.1. Lineage (NCBI taxonomy): Eukaryota > Metazoa > Arthropoda > Malacostraca > Stomatopoda > Squillidae > Oratosquilla > Oratosquilla oratoria. The sequence continues at coordinate 11,238,478 of NC_134789.1, read as the reverse complement.
CAGTAGTCATACTTTCTTTAGATAATGATTGATGAGTAATGATTAAATAAATAATACCATAATAATAAAAAGTAATAAAAGATTATGACAAATGAATATATCAAATAATGACGTATGTGAAAGAACCCACAAAGCATGGGAATATACTTGATGTACTAATCACCAAGCTACCCCCCGTGTAAGGGGGAAAAAGCCTTTGGTATATGTATGTATGTACTAATCACCAATTAAGGTAATACGATGACCAATATAATTTGGTGAAAAGCATTGCATCTAGTGACCACAGTCAAGCTACAAATTTGTTTCAGAATAGACAGTTGTACATCTGCAATACATGACCTCATATACGCTAGTTTCTTTGACTTATCACAAGAGCTTCATCTTAGAGACTGGGAGTCAGGATCATTTGAAAAAAAAGTAATGAAAAATGTGTGGGGAATATTTCAAAACACTGGGTCAAAGTCTTCATAAAGACATTCCATTTAAGGACTTACATCCTCCAAGACAATCTCAATCTAAAATAGCTTAATAAAGAAACAGAAAAATATTGCGATAAAGAGAAAGACTTAGAGGAAATTCATGCTGTTTAAATCCCCTGATGATATTACCAAAGTCATATAATGACCCAAAGGGATTTGAAAAAGACCAGGAAAAAAAGTGACAAATGGAAATAAAATGGCTGACAAGTAAAGAAAACCGAAAAGAATCCCAATATGGCTGAATAAAATCGCTTGGCGGCAGACACAACAAAAGACTAAGTCGTCAACAATAGTGAAGGAGTTTAAACCAACTATCCTGTGTTCTTGTAGACCTGTCCTTGGTTCTGAAGGTTTTACGACTCGACAAAACAAAATCCAGCGACAGCAACGAGGAGTGAGCTTGAAACTTTCCTTTTGCAGCCACGAAGTGATTAAAATAGACTGTCAGGAGCCAAAATTAAACACACAAATGTGTGTCACCAGATCCATCACCCCTTCGCAGCTCTTGTACCTGGCGTACATTAATTAGCTCTCCGGGAACAACAGTTCTTCTCCTCTTCTTTTACTTTCTTCCTCGCTCCTATAGCGTTTTCTCGTTCGCGGATTCTTTCCCACAAAGTTTTCCCACGCCTTATGAGACTCTGGCCCGAATATTGCACGGATTCTCCTTCTCCTCGTCTACTCCTCCTCCTTGTCCTCCTTTTTCAAGATTTCGAAGCGACGCTGCTTCTAGTTAATTGCGACCTAGGGTGGCTCTCATTTCCTGTTTCCTTCGCGGCTCCTTATATTTCATTTCCTTGAGGGCGATTATGGCGGGGAGCCCTTTCGCGTAGGGTCTTCCCGCGTGGCATCACCACGGGCAGTCGCTGCGATCAAATCCTCCGTTGTACCTCGTAATTGCCAACTTCGGGGGATTCCATTTTCCGTGTAGAAAAAAAAAAAAAAAAAAAAAAAAGTTCGTTGCCAGCTACTTTGGGGCTCAGGGTATCCTGCAATAAATAAACAAATAGATGAATAAATAAACAAATAGAAAAAAAAATATGGATGAAAGAGTGTCAGGGGTTGTGGCGTTGTTGCGGTGTGGTTTATTTGGCTGATGCAGCTCTGCTTACACGACGGACTGGGACCATTATCAGTGATTTTTTTTTCTTCCGCGATGCGGCAGAAAAGTACGGGTAACCTTGGCTTCTGCCGAAAGAAAACCATTGTGACATGCACGTGGTATGAAAAATTATCCTAGAAAAAAAAAAAAAAGATAAATAAATAAATAAATAAAATAAATAGATAAATAGATAAATGAATGAATAAATAAAATAAATGGATAAAAATAAATAATAATAATAACAATAATAATAATAAAGATAAATGAAAATTAATAAATAAAATAAACAAACAAAAATAAACAAATAAAAATAAATAAGTAAAAAATAAACAAACATACTGGCAATGTTACCCTTTCTCTGTACCCTGGCCTCAATGTGGGTGTAACGTTACTAGTGCTTTGGTGCCGAGGGAGTGAATGAAGCTCGAGTGGGTTGCTGGATTTTACTATGGTTAGTGCGAGTGTCGACCTAGGCTGGGTCGGCGGTCGGGCTCCGATCAAGGCTCCCCTAACCGTGAAAGAGACCGCGGGCCTTGGGTCGCGCACCGCTGTAGAGAACTAAAAAGGGGACCAAAACCTGTCTCCTTATATACACACCCTGCATACCGAAAGGTAGCGAAAGACCCAGCCTCGCGGAAACATGGCTCGGCAGGGCCAAGGTTGTGCTTTCATGAGGATAGAAATGCCTGTAGTATAGGCGTAATATGGACTTAACCTATACAATAGTAATACAAGGCCGAAGGTCAGCTATTTCTACACAACATATAAATTCCTTGTCCCTCCCATTTCTGCAGCGGCGATACTACAAGCCAAAATATCGCGTAGAAGCCTATGTGGGGAACTCTGTTCACCACATGGGCACTCTGCCTCGGAAATTATTTGTAGTGATATGCGCTGTTACGAGCGATTCACTTCAGGTACTTACAACAACGAAAGCCCATCAAGGGATCATACCCGCTTCACCACTGGCTATGAGTTGGGCTTGGGTCTCTGTGAAAATTAAGTAAGGACGGCAGTTAGAAGTTTACCTAGATTCTCCCGGAGTTAGATGAACTCCAAGCTGGACACTTTTGTAGCTCCTATAGCTCAGTCGGTAAAGCATTAGCCTGGCGTCAAGCGAGGCCTCGGTTCGAAACCCAAGGCGACTGTCGGAAATTATTTGTAATGATATGTGCTGTTACTAGCGATTCACTTCAGGTATATACACATTTATTCATACTTTTACTCGTTTATTTGTCTATTCACTTATATAATTTCATTTATTTACTTACCTATCTATGTATTATTTCACCTGTAGAGTATGAAAGTCTTTCTCCATTTGTTCAATTACTTATGAATTTATATTCTTACTTATGTATTTCCATACTTATCCATAATCTTATTCGTTTAGCTATCCGTGTGTCTATTTCTATTCATTTAGTGATTGATCTATTTGTTATTTCATCTATAGAGTATGCACACCTTTCTTAACATTCAATTATTTACGCATTTATACATTTACTTGTATATCTACATATCTATCTACAATTCTATTTGCTTACATCTCCATTCGTGTACCTAACCCTATTCATGTATTGATTTATTTACCTGTTATCTAATCTGGTTTATTGATTAATTTCTTTACTTGTTATCTAACCTTATTTTTTTCTAATTCTTTACTCGTTATCTATTTTTGTAATTTATTTACGTGTTATCTTATTTGTTTAGTAATTTATTTACTTATTTATTGAAGATGAATATTGTGACGTCAATGTCGTCTTTAGAGCAGCGCTTCCCAACCTCGGGTGCTGAAATCAATTGTAAGTGGTGCTGGGAAGTGATGTACACAAAAATCACATTGATATATGTATCACTGATTACCTAGTCGTGCATATTTGACTTTTTCCATGTTATTTTATTTTTCTAGGGTGTTCCTGTTTCTTCTACAAACAACATTGTCAATTTGTTTCATTTCTAAAGAATCAAGAAAATAAATCATCAAGCAGTACACTTCACTTTCTTTTATCCCTCTAATAAGAAGATAGGGGTGCTGGTCTGCTTGGACATGACAACAGGGGGTGCTATGGTCGGAAAAGGTTGGAAAACGCTACTGTGGAGCAGTGGTTCCAAACGTGGGGCGTACGCCCCACATGGGGGCAATTTGATTATTTAGGGGGGGATTTGATGCCATGCCATGGATGCCATGTTGTTTTGAAGTTTGTTTATGCCTATGATTTAACAAACTTTAATTTTTAAGTAGAAAATAAAAGTTTAAAAATGAAATCAAAGTATTGGCGTTTTAAACTTCTTCACCTGAAACGGAGTTAATTTTTTAAATAAGATTTATATATCACCACATGAGGTGGGGCATCAGGATTCTAGAGGTGATTAGGTGGTGCATGGCAAGAAAAAAAATCGAAACGCTGCAGTTTAGAGGGTTGGGAGTGGGAGGAAGGGTGGAGGGGGGAAGAGTCAACCCGACGGCAACGGCGCCGCGGCTGGCGTGCAGGAATCTTCAGGGCTGCAGAGGGGGAGGGCTTGGGGGGAGAGCTTGGGGGGGAGGGGAAGGGGGAGGGGAGAGGAACACGTGAAACGATGCAACGTCACATTCTGGAAGAGATTGGTTCCAAGTCCGAGGAGGACAGTCGGGTGTCAAGGCTACCCCCCCCCCCTTTCCACTCCAAAATTCCATTTCTTCAACGGTGGAAGTTGTTTTCGTGGTTGTGTTTGTGCTTATGAGGTTTGATGTTATCACCGTCTAGGGCACCGTTTCTCAAACCTGGGGACGCGACCCCAAGTAGGGTCGCCAAGACGTCTTGTATGTTAATTTTTGTTGTTGCAAACTTATATGAATTCAATAAGATAACCATGATGTTAACTTTGTCTTTTATAACCCTACATTACCTTTTCTTACACATATATTTATTATACTTGTCCCCTACTTTTTACAGTCAACAACTAGTCATACATATTTACACGTATACAAATAGGTTAGTGGGGTCGCAGTTATATCATGAAGATCATATTGGGGTCGCCTGAAATAAAGGTTGGGAAACACTGGTTTAGGGTGAGGGGAAGGTGGTCCATAGGGGTCGACAAAATAACCCAATTACACACACACACACACACAAACTCTGCCAAGGGGGGGAGGGAGGCATCTGGAACCCCATGCCAGTCCCGAGCCCGGATAAAAGAGGAGGGTTGTCTAGGACAGGCCTAGCAAGCCGGTGGACGTAAAAATTATTCTGCTCGAGTCTTTTTCATAGCTGGACCACTGACAGGCGATACGCCTAACAGGAGTTTGGTGAAAAGGTGAGAACACACACACACACACACACACACACACACATATACATACACACACACAGAGATGTATACACTTATGAGAGAATTCGAATGAATATATAATCCAAACCAATACCATAAATGATTTTAAGTCAAAATTTGATGAATGGAATCAATGAGACCGTTCTCCATGAGCACAGCTCAAACCCTGTATACAACCAGGTAAACACATACACACATAAACACACACGCACACACACACACTCGGTGGCGCAGTTGGTAGAGCGCTGAACTGCTAGCATGGTGGTGCCCGTAGTACTTGGTTCGAATCCTGTCCAGGGCCGAAATTATTTCGGTACCGCTGCGCTTCGGGTCGTTACTCTGACTCTCGTGGGCGGGGAGTTGGGTGTGTGTGTGTGTGTGTAAGGTCATAGCATTACCCATAGATCGGACCTACGAGCTCTGAGCTCTCTTCCGGGAGGGAAATAGCTGTCGATCACGAGTCCAACACGTGATCCAAAGACCAAGTGAATACACACACACACACACACACGCACGCAGGTTCGCACAAACACACATGCACACACACACACATGCAGGTTCACACACACATACACACACACACTCAGGTTCGTACAAACACAGGTTCGCACACGCACGCGCGCATACACACACACACACACACACACACACAAACGCAGTTTCGCGCACACACAAACACATACACACGCGCAGGTTCACACAAGCACGCACACACACACACACAGACACACACACACAAACGCAGTTTCGCACACACACAAACACATACACACACGCAGGTTCACACAAGCACGCACACACACACACACACACACACACACACACACACACACACACACACACACACACACACGTACATAGATTGGTGGTGTAGTGGTACCTTGCTCGACCGCTAACTTACCGGTTTGAGTTCAAGTCCGCGGCCAGGGTTGCAAGCGGAGCATGTGTGTGTGTGTGTGTGTGTGTGTGTGTGTGTGTGTGTGTGTGTGTGTGTGTGTGTGTGTGTGTGTGTGTGTGTGTGTGTGTGTGTGTGTGTGTGTGTGTGTGTGTGTGTGTGTGTGTGTGTGTGTGTGTAAGGTCACAACATTACCTGTCGATCGGGCCACAAATGAACTCTGAGCTTTCCTCCAGGAAGGTAATAGCATTTAATCTCGTGTCCAGCACGTGGACCAAGACCATGTTGAATCACACACACACACACACACACACACACACACACACACACACACACACACACACACACACACACACACACACACATATATATATATATATATATATATATATGTATTATATATATATATACACACACACAAAAGGGTTGCGTGTGTGTATAAGGTCACATTACTCATAATAGCATATATGAGGTCTAAACTCTTATCCGGAAAGGCGATCACTGTCGATCATGGATCCAACACGTGATCCAAGACCCTGATGGTGCATCACACACGCGATCGCATACAAGTTCTTCCTCCCACGAGTGCCCTAAATGCAGACATCGACCGTGAAACCCAGAGACACGTTCTTGAATAAAAAGGGCGACTTCGTTGGCATCGTTGTCGTCAAGGTCATCGCAACCTTCGACAAGGTTTTTCTCGAGTCAGTATCGAGGTCCCCCCACCCCCACCCCCCTCCCCCGCTTATCTCTCCTTATCGCGCGCGAGACTTCGGTGGTTGTGACAGAGCTGCGATGTTCCTACACAAAGTCGCGACAGAGAGAACCTCGAGGTGGATAGATACGGTTCTTCAGTATCTGAATAGAATCGGCTGACGTTAAAGATAAAGTGTGTCTGTCTGTCTGTCTATCTCTCACACCACGGTGCTGAATCACGTATTGAACACATGGTAGACACTTTTTTTACCCTCCCGGAAGAGAGATCAGAGCTCGTACATAGCCCGATCTATAATAATGCAGTGACCTTACACACAAACAATTCCTTGCCCATCAAAGTTGGAGTGCCGGTCCGCAGTGCAACAAATGCTGAAACTTACATCCCTGGGCGAGGCTTGAACTCGGATCACTGAATTAACAATCGAGCGCGATATCATCATACCACTGAGGCGTGTGTGCGTGCGTGCGTGTGTTTAGATTACACCAGACAATTCATTTTTCAGGTTAAAGTTTAAACTCGTTTCTAACTTCGCGGTTAAACTCAGTGGTAGGATTCGAAAATTTTAACAACAGGTTCTCTCACTAGGCCAATAGGCTGCAGATATCACTTAGGCTGTATTATACCCTGTATAAGTCAATTTTCAATATCCGGTTCGTGGAGCTTATGATATTCCGAGAACAGGCCGAATCTCACCACTCCATTTCGCGGCGCGGAAATCCGCGTTGAATCATTCACAAGAGAGATTCAGGTCCTCCTTAATAGTGGTGAACCCTTTTCACTAAAGTATATATATCCCCACCAATCTCACCTGTCACACTACTGATCCCCCATGAGATTGCCGCGAGAGGAATGGTCACGTGACACCGGCCTCGTGGATAACCTGGTTCGTATTATCGGTGAGGTTTGAGGTTGGGGAGGAGGTGTGTCGTCCATCTTGTGGGTGTAGGAGGTGCTGTCGCCACCATTTCTGCGGCAGTAATGAATGATATAGATAATGTTGTTGCAGCGAGAGCGAATACGATCTGTCCTGAGTGAGTGAGAGTGAGAGTTGTGTGTCTTGAGTGATGTCGTGTTGCTTGTTGTCATCTGTCAGGAACTGTTGGTGTGAAAGGGGGTGGGAGAGGGGTTGGGTCTGTTGCCGAAGATGTAATGTTGTTTCTATTGCGTTCAAGTTTGTATTAGATTAATAAGTGGTGCACTCACACACACACACACACACACACACACACACATACACACTCACACGCACATACACACATACACTTGATGGCGCAGTGGGCAGAGTTCCCGGGCGCTAATACGGCGGTCTGGGTTCGAATCCCACCCACGGCTGAAATAATTTCAGTATCGCTGCACTGCGAAGTTGTTACCCCAACTCTCGTGGGCGGGGAACTGTGTGTGTGTGTGCGTGTAAGGTCACAGCATTACCCATAGATCGGTCATATATGAACTCTTTTCTGGGAGGGAAATAATTGTCGACCACGAGTCCAACACGTGATCCAAGACAATGGTGAGTCACATACACTCACACACATACATTGAGACTAGGGATGATAAAGTGGAGTGTAGGGAACGGGACCCCACGAGCACTGCTCCTTTCCTGTATACTACAATTAGGTAGTATACAGTTCAAGTCCCTCCTAGGGCTGAACATTTTAGCATCGCTGCACTGCGAGTCGGCACCCTAACTCTGGTGGGCAAGGAGCTGGGGCGGGGGATGTAAGTTCACAGCATCGCCCATAGATCGGTCCACATATGAGCTCTGAGCTCGCATTCGGGAGGGTAATCCTTGTCGATCACAGATCCAACACGTGATCCAAGACCGTGGTGAATCACACGCACACATATAGTATATAAGTGTCTGTGTGTCTGCGTATGTGTGGATAATACCACACAAACATACCCTAAATGAAGTGTGTTTTATTTTTCTTCTTGGAACATATCATAATAACTGTTACTGACTGGATTCCCTGCAGAACCAGACAGGATTATTGACGTCACATTTCGTAGGATTCTCTTTCACCAACAATCCAGGGTGATGTAACAGGTCTAAATAACTAGAATTCGGTCAAAAACATCCATTCTACCTCTAGATATTCAAACTCTAAGACCACTGAATGTACTGAAGAGGAGTTGGCTGGCAAGTGGATGGTCTCAAAAAAAAAAAAAAAAAAAAAAAAAAAAAAAAAAAAAAAAAAATTGATGGTGGCAGCCTGAAGGCCTCGGAGGAAGAAGACAAAGAAATAGACTTCGGTGAGGGTACGAGAGGGCAAAAGGCGGGAACGTGACGAGCTGCGGGGCGGGAGAGAGGGGGGGTGTCCCTCCGAGGCTTCGTCGTGATGGGCCGTTGTGGTTGGCAGATGAGAAGAACGTTTTTTTTTTTTTTACCCACCCAACGCTGTATGTGCCCATTCATTAATTATCTATCTGTTAATTTATTTCATCTATTTCTTTCATTCGTCATTATCTATTTCATTCTTTCAATTATCATTTATTAGTTTATACATTTGATTTATTTACTTATATATCTATTTCAATTTATTGATAAATTTATCTACTTATTCATTTACTCATTCATTTATTTATCTATTTATTAATCTATTTATTTCCAGTTTTTGTCCTCCCCATGGGAGTGAGGTCCAGCTATTGTGGCATCCACTCACGTATTCCATTACACAGCAGCGGTGCCAAATGGGAGAGGGAAGCTGACCAGCTTCTCCCCTCGCGCCATATCTCTCCCAGCAGAGGGCTTGATTATAGTGTAGTCGCCCCCGTATGGTCTACGACTATGGTTCTCAACCTGTGGGTCACGGACCCCTAGTGAACCATGCAGTTTCATAAGGGGGACCACAAACCGAGAATTAGTGGGGGTTTAGTGGATGTTTAGCGATTATATTTAGTGTTGAAGTGATCTCAAATCGACTTGGAAATAGCAAGGCATAAGTATGGGGGATATGAGACAGTAGGTTGAGAACCCCTGGTGACTCTACGACATACCAGTACCGGCAGAAAAAGAAATATATATATATATTATATGTATATATATATATATATTATATGTATATATGTATATATATGTATATATATATATATATATATATATATATATATATATATATACTACAAGCGAATTGATTGTTGTAGCACATTAGTGAGATAAACTGAATATCCCCTCCTAATATATGTAAGTTCACCCACCCTTTTGTACAACCACGCTGAAGAGCATCTGATCGCAATATACGTATCTTCGAGCAATTTTCTTTTCTCTGATAGTGGGTTAATCAGTTTATATATATATATATATATATATATATATATATATACATATATATATATATGTATATATATATATGTATACATATACTGTATATATATATTTGGTAGGAGGCCATGTTGTATACATGATTTCAAGAAATCTACAGCGACAAGGGCGTTGTTGAGTTTATATAGGAGCTTTAATTTCTCTCGTGCAACAAGTTTCTGTGATGGTTCCAAATAGCTGAGAAGGTGTCCAAAAGACATTAGGTGCGGTTTTCTCTTTTTTAATTCTCCTATACGTCCTTGTGGATTGTGGGAAGGGGTGTTATTGTGTGCGTCTACTGCTTGGGAGTGTGGTTGTGGGCATGAGTTGTATGTTAATAGAAGGTTTCTCGATGTATATGCTCACTGCTTCGGCCATCTTAAGGCGAAGGGGGTCGTGAGCTTTGTAGATTATTTTAGTGTTTTCGTTTAGTGTTTGTCTGGTGATGGTGGTTTTGTGTTCTTTTGTCATGTGTGTTTTGATGGCGCCATTCTGGAGGTGGTATGTGAGTCTTTTGGAGAGGGTCATAGAAATCATGCTAATGTATGAGGAGTTCCAATATAAACTCAACAACGCCATTGTCGCTGTAGATTTCTTGAAATCATATATATATATATATATATATATATACATATATATATATATGTATACATATATATGTATTAATTTAGAGGTAAATATGGTTCAAAAACTATTGAACTTTGGTTTAATTAGCGGCGTTAGTTCGGAAGATTTATCTTACAGCTGGTTGCCAAACCCAAGACAAATATCCATGTTTTCATAGACCGAGAGAGAGAGAGAAAGAAAGAGAGAGAGAGAGAGAGAGAGAGAGAGAGAGAGAGAGAGAGAGAGAGAGAGAGAGAGAGAGAGAAACATAAACAAAATAATTTATTTCACAAAGATGTGAAGATTTCACGGCGAGCTTGCGTCCATGGCGCAGAGAGCATGAGCTAGACCGTATAATTAAGATACACCGGGTAAGGCTGTCCATGTACTTAGGGCGCAGTTGCACAGGTAGTCGCGGCTAAGCGCTTCCTGGCGTCCGGGTCTTTTGTTCTGGATGTCATAACACGGAGGGTAAAGGTGAGGGTTTCGCTTGTAGAGAAAATAATTTATTTAATTACTTATTTATTTACTATGTCTTATTTCTTTATTTAAATGTTTATATATGTATCTACTTATTCAATCATCTATCTATTCATCCATTTGGTCATTCAATTACCTATCTATTTATAGTTTATTAATCTACTTATATCTATTTTGCTATTCCTATATTTTCTATCTGCTTATATCTATTTTATTATTCATCTATCTACTTATTCACTCATTCATCTACTTCCCAAATCATTCATCTACCATTCATTTACTCATGTATTTTATTTTTTTGGGGAGATATCAGATGATGAGATACCTAATTCATAAATTCAGAAGATTTGTATTTCTATAATCTATCAATCTCCTACACTCCTACACGTGGAAATACATAATTTGCTGTTATGTATTTCCAACACAGCAAGAAAATACAGATTTTGTACTACAGCATCAACCCCCTCATCAGCGTGTACCTATTTATGTTCGTGGTACCCCGTTCCCCCTCTTGGTTCCAAAGTATTGACAATCTGTCTTGATAGATTGATACAGATTGATAGA
>NC_134789.1:11204527-11219527 GCF_046742065.1 Oratosquilla oratoria | reverse complement strand
ACAGTTCCTCAGGTGTTGGTACTGAAACCCTATCTCGTTGACAACATCTCTCATTATGGTGGTATGTCACATGTTGGCACCTCTGACAACACACTTCCTCAGGTGTTGGCACTGAAACTCTCTCTCTTTGACAACATCTCTCATTATGGTGGTAAGTCACATGTTGGCACCTCTGACAACACACTTCCTCAGGTGTTGCCACTGACACCCTCTCCCGATGACAACCTCTGTTGTCAGGGCAAGGGTGCAAAGGAGGGAGCGGTGGCATATTGGGTAGAGTGCTCAACCAGCACAGTTCCTCGTGGTTGAGGTCACATCACAGTTGACTGAAATCGTCCTGAGTTTCAAGACTCGAACCGAAAGTAGCCAGAGCGGGGGAGTATTCGTCGGGAGGCGCGTTACTACGGCCGAAGCCGCCGACACATACTGACATTAAATCTACGCTTTCCCCCTCCCTCTCTCTCTCTCTCTCTCTCTCTCTCTCTCTCTCTCTCTCTCTCTCTCTCTCTCTCTCCCTCCCTCCCTCTCTCTCTCTCTCTCTCTCTCTCTCTCTCTCTCTCTCTCTTTGGCGGTAGCTGTAAAGTAATCGTGGGGGCTGCTAGCGGCTGCGTTGGAGGCGGCGTTGTTTACGTTTACAGTGATGCCCAGGCATGTGGACAGGCAAGAGAGGGAGAGGGGAAGAGGAGGAGAGGAGGAGAGGGGGAGAGGGGGAGAGGGGAAGGGGAGAGAGGGAGAGGGAGCATCAGAGAGGTAGTGCAGGAGGAAGGGAGAAGTGCCCGAAAAGGCAAAGCAGGAGCCGCGGTCAAGGCTACAACTGCCTGAGGGCCCAGTTCGAGTTCCGCGGTACCGGACGAGGCGAGAGGTTTACCCTCTCTAAGGCGGGTGGCGCAGCGTTTGTGGCTGGATTCCCTGACGTACCTAGGGGAAACGAAGGGGCGGATACGGACACTGATGGTGGCAGCGAGGGCTCTTCTTCTTCACCGTCAAGCCCGTCATCGTCATCAGAAGACAACGAGCACCATGGATAGTGTGTCCACAGTGCGCTCGACCACCCAGACTGTTCGCTTCCTCCAATGGAATATCCTTGGATTCAGAGCGAAACAGTCACTTCTGCAAGCCATCATACGGCAGGAGGAAAAACAGGTCATCCTCTTGCAAGAGACCCTGGTGGGAGAGGAAGAGATTCAGGATCTCTGGATACCACGTGTTCGTGTCGCCCCAAACGGACACAAGCAGAGGTTGTATGACCCTTGTCCATGCGTCCATCCCATGTTCAAGAGTAGACCCACCAATAGAGTGTGGGGAAGATGTGGAGGTGCTCGCAGTTCGACTGCACTTCCCCCATGAAACGATCCATGTGTATAACATTTACAAGGCCCCTGTGCGTGGACACTTGGACCTGGGGGAAGTATGCACCGTCGCGGAGGACGAGCAGTACATCATCGCAGGTGACCTTAATGCGCACCACCCCATTCTTCACTCTGTGTCGCCTACAAACTCGTCCGGGCGACACATTGATGAAATCCTGAACACCAGCCCGGGTGTGGTCCTACTGAACGACGGGTCGCCGACGCATGTACGACATGGCAGGCTCGATCTCTCATTTGTCTCCTCCTCATTGCTGCATCGGATGTCGTGGAGCATCAACGACACGGCTACGAGTGATCATTTTGGAATAGACATGTCGCTCACCGTAGCCCCGCCACCCCCAGTGGTCCAGAGAATAGGAAGGTGGAACCCGCGCAAGGCCAATTGGACGTTGTTCAAGGACAGAGTGGCTCGCGAGGTCGTCACCGACGCTCTGGCCATGGGTGAGTTGGACGATGCGGAGGCCTCACTGGTCTCTGCTATTCATGCAGCGGCAGAGGGAGGCAATACCTAAGAAGGGCCTTAACAGGAGGAGACATCGAGATGGTTGGTACTACAACCAAGAGATCAAGGATGCCAACCACAGGGTCAACCGTCTACGAAAGATCCTGCGTAGACACCACAACCCTGCTAACCTGGCCAACCTCCGGAGTGCCGTCGAAGAGGCCAAGGAGACAGCTCGACGTGTGCGTAGCGAGAAGTGGCTAGAATGGTGCCAAAGCTTTAGTGAGTCCACCACGCTAAAGGAACTTTGGGGGAAACTCCACATAGCGACCAGCCGTACCCCACCACGGCGCGCTCCCCGTGCACCACAGTGCGAGGCAGAAAATCTGGCGCAAGAATTTGCCAGACGCACGCACACAGCCACGCTACCCGTCGAGCTGCAACAGAGGCAGGCCATGCTCCGTGAACCAAGAGAGACCAGGATACAAGCTGCCATGGGGTCTCCGGGTGACACGGACACGCCATTCACCATCCATGAGCTGCAAGCCTCACGTAAGAGATCCTCCGACACTGCTCCAGGGAGCGACCTAGTGACGTACTCCATGGTTGCACACCTGGGGGATGCTGGAGAAGAAGCACTCCTCCAGGTGGTAAACAGCAGTTGGTCCTGTGGAAGACTTCCGTCCAACTGGAAGAGGGCCGACATCGTGCCTATCCCCAAGCCCAGGGAGCCCGGAAAGTATCGTCCTATCTCCCTGACGAGCTGCCTGGGGAAGACCATGGAAAAGATGGTTCTCCAAAGACTTTTGTGGAAACTGGGACCACCCACAAGAGAACCTCTATGGCTTCACCAAAGGGGTGGGCACGGCTCAATGCATTACAACGCTTCTGAGCCATGTGGAGCAACGTCACGCCATGGTCGTCTTCTTTGACCTGGAGAAGGCATTCGAGCTTGCCAGTCCCGCTGCAATTCTGGACAGTCTGGCTGCCAGAGGAGTACAGGGGAAACTGTTACAGTGGATAGCGGACTACCTCTCCAATAGAACTGCCAGAGGTCCGTCTACAGGGAGTGGAGTCCTGCTATCACCCCCTGGAAAATGGTACACCCCAGGGTGGGGTTCTCAGTCCACCCTGTTTAACGTGCTGATGAGTGCATTAATAGCCATCCCTCTACCCACAGGATGCCGCCTCCTATCATACGCAGACCGATGTCGCGCTGGTGGTGGCAGGCAGAAGGACCAAGGCCAGAAGGACGCAAATGTGCCTCGACCGCATTTCCTCCAAATGCGAAGAGCTTGGCCTCAAGATCTCGCCACCAAAGACCAAAGCCATGTGTTTTGGCACTAGCGTGACACCGAGGGACGGGCTTCTGCTGCAGGGACATGAGGTGGAGTGGGTCAGCACGCACATGTACCTAGGTGTCTGGCTCGACTCCAGGCTGTCCTTCCGGACTGAAGTGGCATACATCCGGGGAAGGGTCCTCAGCCGGATTAACGTTTTGAAGTCCTTGGCGACCAGAGAGGCAGGTGCCAACTGCGGCTGTCCTCCGGACATTCTACGTCAGCGCAATTCGACCGGTGATAGACTATGCCAGCAGCAGTGCTCTGTCTGGTCTATCCGCAACACGGTTGGCTGACTTGGAGACAGTACAGAACCAGGCGCTGCGCGTAATATTGGGCGCGCCGCGCTGGACTCTGGTCGCCAATATGCAGCAAGAGGCGGGACTGGTGCCTATCAGTGTGAGGATCTCAGGATTGGTGGTAGCCTTCGCCATAAGAGTCATTCAGAGAGAACATGACTCGTTCCTGCGGCGAAGGCTAATCGGCGCCCTCCAGCAAGATCCGGATCTCTTCCCGCAGAAGAGGTGGTCAGCGAGGGTTGCACACCGCATAAGGGACCTTCACCTGCATGACCTTATCCTTCAGAAGAGGAGGGATGTGCCGGTGGAAGGTTATGTGCAGTCTCCCCCCTGGGAGAATCCACCGGCCAGAATCAGTGTGATGGCGTCACGACGCGGTACGCCGCTGCCGCGCCTGCGGGCGGATGCGGAGGCCACAATGAGATCTGTCGCCCAGGAAAACTGCGTCGTCTATTTTACAGACGGCTCCGTGGATCCCGTACACAACGTGGCAGGTGCAGCGTTTGTCACGAAGGACGAGGAACAGGGAGTAAGGGTGTTGGGCACTCGTGCTCGACGCAAGCAGAGGGTGTTGCAGTGGGTCTAGCATTGACCCATGCTCTCAACACCCACCAACGTAATGTAGTTGTGCACACAGATAGTTTAGCTCTGTTGCAATTAATATCCAAAAATTATCACACTGACCAGAAAAAACTAATGACCTCACTGTTGTTTCAGCTCAAGGCCCTCCGTCAGCAAGGGAGATCAGTCGTCTCAACTGGGTGCCGGGACACATCGGCATCCAGGGAAATGAAGCGGCAGACAGGGTGGCCAGAAGAGCGGCCACAGGGGACATGGAAGGCGGAATCGGTGTCCTCCCGAGCCGAACTGAGATCTTGGCCATTGCAACGAGAGCGATGGCCAAGAGGGAACTACAAAGCCATAGGAACCTAACAGCCCAGAGGCCGTCAGCACGCTGGTATCAAGTTGCCACAGCGTATGAGCGACTGACCCCTGGAGTCCGTCTCTCCAGGATAGAGGAAGTCACCCTTCATCGACTCCGTCTCGGGTATCGATGCTTCTCGGAGGTGACGGGGACAGCCGGAGGCCTGCATCCACTGTGGAGAGGCCGGCGCAAACGGGCTAGATCATTATGTGGCCCTTTGCCCGGCGACCAGATTTCTACGTGCGGGCCCCAGGACCTCGGCTGGGGGACTCATCCGTCGACTGACGGTGTCCCTTAACTCGTATCGGCTGGGACGCCTCCTTCAAGTGCCGCCCCCCAGATGATACGGATGGGTTCTGTTCGACTGTACTCTCTTGACTGATTTTTGACTTTTTTGACTTATGACACATTTTTAATTTAAGCCAAGGACTAATGCTTTCTTCTCTTCACCTAGGTAACTGCGCATGATGCCTTAGACTGGACGGATGGGACGCGACGGGTGCAGGAACCACGTCGGCTGGACCGGATGGGACGCGACGGACTC
Source organism: Oratosquilla oratoria (assembly GCF_046742065.1). Classification (NCBI taxonomy): domain Eukaryota; kingdom Metazoa; phylum Arthropoda; class Malacostraca; order Stomatopoda; family Squillidae; genus Oratosquilla; species Oratosquilla oratoria. The sequence goes on along the minus strand of NC_134789.1, from coordinate 11,214,607 downwards.
ATAGGACACTAAACCACGTCGGCTAGATCGTGGAGACCGTACAGCGCAACATATATTGACATATTTTTAACAAATGTACATGTAACTTATTGTAAAAGGCATACTTGTATGCCTTCTAGGAATATGGGTAGAGACCCAAACAAGATGTATTTCCTTGTAAATCAATAAATCTAAAAAAAAAAAGTGGGAGAGAGGGAGTGGGGTGAAGGTCGAGAAATAGTGTGTGTGTGTGTGTGTGTGTGTGTATTCATTTGTTCTTTGGATCACGTGTTGGACTCGTGATCTACAGCTATTTCCCTCGTGGTAGAGAGCTCAGAGCTCGTGGGTGTGTGTGTGTGTGTGTGTGTGTGTGTGTGTGTGTGTGTGTGTGTGTGTGTGTGTGTGTGCGTGTTTGTGTGTGTGTATTTACCTAGTTGTATCTTACGGGAAGGGGAGCTACGCTCGTGGTGTGTGTGAGTGTGTGTGTGTGTGTGTGTGTGTGTGTGTGTGTGTGTGTGTGTGTGTGTGTGTGTGTGTGTGTGTGTGTGTGTGTGTGTGTGTGTGTGTGTGTGTGTGTGTGTGTGTGTGTGTGCTTGTGTGTATGTGTGTGAGGCAGAGGGAGGGAAAAGATAGATAGTAGATAGATAGATAGATAGAGATGTCATAGCCAGAAATCCTCAACACCTTATGACCTCTTTATGACTTTTGAGGTCATCGCAACAGTGAAATCCTTTGACATCGACAAAAAAAAAAAAAAAAAAAAATCCTCAAAGTTTACATTAACTATGACTGGCTTAATAACCCAACCCGGTTAACCCCCTTCATCTCCGTGGCAACCTCCACTCCCCCTCCCCCCAACTTCGGTAATTACGGAAGTCATGCGGGTTGAGGAGACTGGGAGTGGGAGTTACTGGGGGAGACTTGGGAGTTGGGAGTCGTACTCCCAATGATCCCATCTGGTCGTTATTGTATTGGGAGTAACGATGGTGTAGCCACGATAAAAATAACGACAATCACTGAAGTTAATGGCATCATTGATACTCGAAATAACAATAACCACGACGATGGGACAAATTGGTCGTTATTGCACTGGGAGTAACGACGAGGTAATTAACGACAGCAATAACAATAACAACGATGGCTAATGATAACAGTGGAAACAGGAATAATAACGAAAACGATAACGACAGTGTTATTGATGACGTTTATGAGAATGGTGACAAAGACGATAGCAGTGTAGCAACAACAATAACAACAACAACAACAACAACAACAACAATGTTAATGAAAATAACCGACACCTGACATCTGAAAAAAAAAATTATTCGACAGAGGACATAAAGTACGCAGAAAATGAATAAAAAAAAACAAAAAAACAAAAACGAATGAATAGATAAATAAATAAATGAATGAATAAATGAATAATAATATAAAAGTATAAAGGAAACAATTAGTAATCAAATAAACGCAAATGAATAAGTACATAAATAAATGTAGTTAAATATGAATAAATAATATTAATGAATTGACAAATAAAAATTAAACAAACAAGTAAATATATACAGTATATATATATATATACATATATATATATATATATATGTATATATATATTTAATATATATATATATATCATATATATATATATGTATACATATATATATATATATATTTAATATATATATATACCATATGTATATATATATATATATATATATATATATATATATATATATATATATATATATATATATATATACTTAGGGCGCAGGTTCTCCTTGATACACACTGAGTTAAACACCACAGCATTGTCACAATTGTTTATCTTCTTTCTAATATTTTCAATCCTTCTCACTATAGTTCTGACTTTGGGAGGATGATCGAAAATCAATTGTCCAAAGTTCTCCATTTTAATAACAGATGACGTTTCGACTTCAAAGAGTCATTATCAAAATAATTACATTTATCACAACACAATTACACAGAACACAACAATTACATTTTTCCGAACTGAACAGTGCGACGTCTTTCCATATGCATAGAAAGACTTACAGTGGAGAGTGGCTTGATGACCTAGATGATCTGACCCGACTTGATCGCCTATGGAGAGGGGGAGAGGGAGGGGGAGGAGTAGGGGGGGTTCGGGGCGGTAGGCGATGCGAGAGGGACGGACATACTTCCACCATTGGTGGGATTATTTCTCACATGTCTTGATGAGCTATTGAACAAGGGAATGGCAGTAATCATATTGGATTGTATATTAATGCTAGGAGCCCATTCCCTGATATACATAGCCTCTAGCATCCTTAATTCTCTTACATCATTACATTGAGTAACTACTTCAGTGTTGTTAACAATGGTTGCTCTATCGAGGGAAGACTGATGTTCGTGCTGAAAATGATTTTTTATGGCTCCCTGTTGGAGGTGGAGTGTTAGGCGACGGCTGAGACTACAGGTCGTAAACCCAATGTATGCACATTTATGGAACGCGCAGTTTCCAGTTTTGCAGTCGAATTTATACACCACATTGGTTTTTGACAGAGTCCCAGACTTGCCAGACAAATCATTTTTCAGCACCAAGGAGCAAGTGCGGGGGTTCTTATAAAAAATCACCATACGTAAGACATGGCTGTCTTCCACCGGTTTGCAGTTCCTAAAGACGATGTCTTTAATACGTTTTTCGTCTTCCCTGTACGAACTGCTAAAAATATTTTGGTAGTAAACTGTGATCTTTTGCTGACCTGGGGAGTACTCAGGGGCACGACGGTCTAGCAAGTTTTTGGTGATATGATCAAAATCTGTGTTAGAGTAACCATTGTTAACTAACATCTGACGTAGGTGCTGAAGTTCGGCATGCAGCAGGTGCCATGAAGAGCATACCTTAATTGCCCGCCTAACGTATGCCTTTATTACCCCTCTCTTGTAATCTTGTGTGCATTCACCCTCACCATTCATGCACTTACCCGCATTGGTAGGCTTGCGGTAAATTGAGGTAATAAAAGCATCTGAGGCACCATCTACCATTACATCGAGGAAAGGGAGTCTGTTGTTCTTATTCAACTCCACAGTGAACCTTAAACCAGAAATAACTTGAAGGTTAGATCTGAGCTCCTCGAGTAACTGTAGGTCATCAACACACACAAAAATGTCATCAACATATCTACGATACAAAATTGGTTTGGTATGGAGGTTATTTACAGCTTCTTCTTCAACATGGGCCATGAAAGCCTGGGCAAAGAGGACCCCTAAAGGTGATCCCATGGCAACTCCATCTTTTTGAACAAACAGATTACCCAAAGGACATCTGAAAGGGGCCTCAGAAGTACAGGCCAGGAGCATATCTTTCAAGATGCTTTCAGGGAGTTTAGGGGGAGGGAGCACAGAGTGTCGATAAACAAAGTTAAGAATGATATCAATAGTTCTAAAAAGGGGGACATTTGAGAAGATACCAAACCAATTTTGTATCGTAGATATGTTGATGACATTTTTGTGTGTGTTGATGACCTACAGTTACTCGAGGAGCTCAGATCTAACCTTCAAGTTATTTCTGGTCAGATCATCTAGGTCATCAAGCCACTCTCCACTGTAAGTCTTTCTATGCATATGGAAAGACGTCGCACTGTTCAGTTCGGAAAAATGTAATTGTTGTGTTCTGTGTAATTGTGTTGTGATAAATGTAATTATTTTGATAATGACTCTTTGAAGTCGAAACGTCATCTGTTATTAAAATGGAGAACTTTGGACAATTGATTTTCGATCATCCTCCCAAAGTCAGAACTATAGTGAGAAGGATTGAAAATATTAGAAAGAAAATAAACAATTGTGACAATGCTGTGGTGTTTAACTCAGTGTATATATATATATATATATATATATATATATATATATATATATATATATATATATATATATATATATATATATTTGATATATTATATATATATATATATATATATATATATATATATATATATATATATATATATACATTCATACATATATATACATTAATCAATGAAATGATAAATAGATAAATTGGTTACCAGTTTTGGATATATTAGTAGACAACAAAACAAAAAAATGGTAACAAATTAATAAATAAAATAAAACAAATAATTGGGAGAGAATAAAATGTACGTAGGAAACAATACCGAAAACTGAGTTCAGGAAGGACACAGATATGGAGGGAGGAAGGAGGAGGGAGGAAGAGGAAGGAGGGAGGGAGCAAGGAGGAGTAAGGAGGAGGGAGGAGAGAAGAAGGAGAGAGGAAGGAGAAGGGAGGAGAGAGGAAGGAGGAGAGAGGAGAAGGGAGGAGGAAGATAGGAGGAGGGAAGATGAGGAAGGAGGAGGAAGCAGGAGGGAGGAGGAAGGAGGAGGGAGGAGAGAGGAAGGAGGAGGTAGGAGGGAGGAGGGAGGGAGGAGAGAGGAAGGAGGAGGGAGGAGGAGGAAGGAGGAGGAAGGAGGAGGGAGGAGGAGGAAGGAGGAGGAAGGAGTAGGGAGGAGGAAGGAGGAGGGAGGAGAAAGGAGGGAGGAGCGAAGAAGGAGGAGGGAGGAGGAGGGAGGAAGGAGGAGAGGGAGGAGGGAGTAGGAAGGAGGGAGGAGAGAGGAGGGAGGAGGAGGGAGGAGGAGGGAGGAGGAAGGAAGGAGGAGGTAGGAGCAGGGAGGTGGAAGGAGGAGGGAGGAGGAGGAGGGAGGAGGAGGGAGGAAGGAGAGAGGAAGGAGGAGGGAGGAAGGAGGGAGGAGGAGTGAGGAAGGAGGAGGGAGGGAGGAGGAGGAGATACACATGGAGTTACAAGGGAGTTAGAGGTCCCGAAAATGGAGGGAGGATGAGAGATGGAGTGATGTGAAAGATGTGGAGTTAAGGAGACGAAGGAGGAAAGAAATGTGGAGTTAGAAGGAGGGAACAAGCAGACCATGGAGTGGAGAATATGGAGGAAGTAGTAGTACTAGTAATGGAGTGAAAAAGGAGGAGGGAAGTTATGGAGTTCGCCCTGATGATGTGGTGAACATGGAGTATGGAGGATGGAGGAAGAAGAAGACATGGAGTTGGAAAAAGGGAAAGAGGAGGGATGGGAGGATGAAGAGGAGGCGGGAGGGATGGAGTTGATATAGAAAAGTGTTTGCACACTTTACAGACGATCATCATGAAATGTGAGTTTGTTTGTTTGTGTGTTCCTCCATTCCTCCCACACTCCCTCCTTATCTCCCTCCCAACCTCCCTCCTCCTCTCCCTCCCACCCTCACTCCTCTCTCTCTCTCTCTCTCTCTCTCTCTCTCTCTCTCTCTCTCTCTCTCTCTCTCCCTCTATATGTGTATGCATCAACAAATGTGTACGCGTCTATATGTGTGTACACACTCATGTATGCCTGTGCGTATCCATGTACATATATGGATATACATTTATGCTTGTGTGTGCGTGCGTGTATCAATACAAGTGTACATGCATATACACACTTGTGTGTGTCTGTGCGTATCCGTGCACACATGTGCACATGTACGCATGCAAACGCGCACATGCATGTCCTTGTACTGCGTGATGTACACGTACACTACGTAGGTGTTCAACCTGTCGCAGGTGTCTCGAGGTGTTCTGGTGCATGAAGGTGCTGCCCAGGAGCCAACAGCTGCACCTCCGAGCGCCAGCAACCTAACACCTTCTGCTAACGAGGAAACCAGAGGGGATTTGTGGGCGTGGTAGTGGCGTTGTGCTGGCGTGGTTGTGACGTGGTGGTCGCGTGGTGGTGGTGGTGGATGTGAGGAAGGGAGAGAAGGGATGGGGAAGGAGGGTGGAAAGGAGAAAGAGATGGGGGAAAAGGGGGGAGAAGAGAGGTTGGGGAGGAAGGGAGAGAGGAAGGGGGTAAATGGAAGGGGAAATAGAAGGGAAGGAAAGGGTAGGGGGAAGTACGATAGAGAGAGAGAGAGAGAGAGAGAGAGAGAGAGAGAGAGAGAGAGAGAGAGAGAGAGAGAGAGAGAGAGAGAGAGAGAGAGAGAGAGAGAGAGAGAGAGAGAGAGAGAGAGAGAGAGAGAGAGAGAGAGAGAGGGGGGGAAGGGAAGATGAGAAGGAGAGAGGGAGGAAGGTCAGAGAAAGGAGGAAGTAAGGAAGGGAGGGAAGAGGAAAGGTGAAAAGAGGAAAAGAAAGGGGGAGGGAAGGATAGAGGAAAGGAAGGAAGAGAGAGAGAGAGAGAGAGAGAGAGAGAGAGAGAGAGAGAGAGAGAGAGAGAGAGAGAGAGAGAGAGAGAGAGCGAGAGAGAGAGCGGAAATTAGTTCCACCCTCCATTTTTTGGGAAGAGGGGGGGAAGGGAGATAAAGGTTTGATGTACTTATCAGTAACGGGTGAGATAATAACCCATTTCACGGAGAGAAGATAGTGTAAAACACAACCATACACACCCATACACACACACACACACACACACACACACACACACACACACACACACACACACACACACACACACACACACACACACACACACACACACACACACACGCACGCACTCGTACACAACCACACGACTGGATGGCGCAGTTGGTAGAGTTCCCGGCCGCCACTATGGCGGTCCGGGTTCGAATCCCTCCCGCCCAGGGCTGAAATAATTTCAGTATCGCTGTGCTGCGAGTCGTTACTCCAACTCTCGTGGGCGGGGGTTTAGGTGTGTGTGTGAGTGTAAGGTCACTGCATTACCCATAGATCGATCATATATGAGCTCTGAGCTCTCTTATGGGAGGGAAATAGTTGTCGATCACGAGTCCAACACGTGATCCAAGACCATGGTGAATCACACACATATACAAACACGGTACAACAGAACAACAAATTTTCAACAAATTTGATAATCATTGCTTGGTATTCTACTCATGTACTCATACCAATACGAATACCAGTATCATTACCAATACCAGTGACTCTACTAATACCAACAACGCGCCCCACGTCACTACCAACAACATTACCCCCAACCAATATCATTGCCAACACCAGTAACGCTACCAACACCAAGATCATTACCCACAGCATCACCAACAACATCACCACTGCCAACACCGCAATCCACTGCCAAATTTGATATCAGTAACGACACCAAACGGACACAGGCTTTCCTCGACCCAAATGCCATGAGCACACGTCGGACTCGAACCTGTTTGATCATTCCAGGAGATTCCTCCTCAGTGCTTGCCTGGGCCTGAGCTGCAAGCCAATGCAGTCATTGAAACATTGGATTATGATAATCACGGAGGGACCGACTCACAGAAACTGGAATAGATGCAGCGCTATTCTTGGATATATATATATATATATATATATATATATATATATATATATATATATATATATATATATATATATATATATGTAAGAACATAAAAAAGGAGACTGCGAGAGATCATAAGGCATACACTAGGCAGTTCCATGTCCATGACCACCTATCATCCCCATCCATAAAGTTATCTGACCTTCCATTAAAACAACAGATAGTTTTAGCGCTCACTACATGGTTGCTAAGTCTATTCTATTCGTTAACCATTCCATTGGTAAATCAGTTCTTGCCTACTTCTCTCTTAAATCTATATTTGGCCAATTTAAATCCATTTCTACGATTCCTGCCTTGTTGCCTTAATATGATGACTTTGTCTGTATCACCCTTGTTAAGGCCCTTGATCCACTTGAACACCTTTTTTAGATCACTCCGCATGTCCTCGTAAGATAAAATTTTGAGCCCATGTATGATTTTGGTCATTCTTCTGTGTACTGATTCTAGTGAATTATAATATATTCTATAGGACGGAAATTTAACTGCACCGCATGGTCAAGGACGAGTCTAACGTCAGATACAGTTTGATAACTACCTCTGCATTTTTATTTGTAACCGTCCTAGCAGTATCCCCGAGTCTTCTCCTAATTTTATTTGGTGTCCTCACTAATAATCCCCTTCTCCGAGCTGTTTATAAACATAATGGTCAATAAGGGACCCAAAATCGAGCCCTGGGGAACTCCACTAGAAACTCTTCCCCAACTGGATTTTACACCGTTAATGGTGACCAGCTGTTTTCTGTCACTGATCCATGCTCTAATCCATTCAAACACTTTTCCTCCTATGCCATCATGGACTTTGACTTTATTTAGTAGTCTCTAGTGGGGCACCTTGACGAACGCTTTGCTAAAGTCAAGGTAAATAACATCGTAACTGTTATTATCATCTGACGCCTTGTAGACATAGGCGTAAAAAGATAGATGATTAGTTACATATGACTTACTCTTGGTGAAATCATGCAGTGAGTCACGATTCAAGTTATGCATATCGACGTGATCTTTGATTCTTTGAGCTATTATCAATTCTAGCATTTTACCTAAATCCGAAGTCATAGCGATTGGCCTGTAGTTTGCATAGACGATTTATCTCTCTTTTTGAAAACAAGAACGTCTGCCTAACTCCAAGAAATAGGCACTAATTCAGTGTCCATAGACTTTTATCAAACATTTCCGTTAATTGGTCGCAGATTTCAAATTTACACTCTTTTAAACACTAGGAAAAATTTCATCTGGACTCGGGGATTTCGTAACTTTAAGTCTATCAATTTGTTTGACTATTTCATCCTTATGAGCTGATGTTAGTCTACTTGCCTTATCCCCGTTGAAGATTGGGTCGTAGTCAGGTACCTTATCTAACAACTCCTTTGTAAGTACCGCGCGAAAATATTTATTAAACGCCTCACTCATGTCTTCCTCCGAATCTATCTAGACATCGTCGTTTTTAATTGGGCCTATCATATATATATATATATATATATATATATATATATATATATATATATATATATATATATATATATATGTGTGTGTGTGTGTGTGTGTGTGTATCCAGGTTAACAAATTTGAAGAGAAATACATTTATTTTAGCACTGGCGATGTAATACACGAAAGCACTCTGCTTCGGTTCTTTCTCTTCGAAGTGGTTAACCTGCATTTTTGAAACACACGTATCCAGTATTTTTCTTACAAATATATATATATATATATATATATATATATATATATATATATATATATATATATATATATATGTATGTATGTATCTGCTATTTCTGTTGGATAAATTCATGAAAATAGAGAAACATAAATTTGACGTTGTTATAGTTGTTATGGATTAATTCGCCATTGGTTCTGTCCCCAAAAGTGACCCAGCTGTCCACAAGCACGATGCATGGCCGCCCGCCATGCATTGCCTGTGATACAAAGGTGACAAAACCTTTGCGACTGAATGTTTTGACGTTTCGGCAACCTTCCTCTCCCTCCCTCTCTCCCTCTATCCGAATCTATCGACTCTTACACTCTGTTGTGAGAACTGAGCTCTTCAATTACTACATAGGTTGTGGTTACATTTCCGTTTATTAGTGTTTTCTTTGGGTTATTTGATTTTACGTTCAGTCTTGTGTATGTTGATGTCTTCATCACTTAGATAAATGCACTGGTAAATGTATTTTACAAATTATTTTTTAATTATAAGATGGATTTGGATAAAAATATTAGTTATTGTGTTCTTTCTTACAGGCTACATCAGCTAAATGTAATACAAACGCTTAAACTGAGATGGATGTTGCTGTTGTTGATGTAAACTGAATCACGTTTTACAGATGAAGCTGATGTTGGAGAGCGTCAACATTGCACATGCCTTTGATGGTGTTTGTAGTAATGTTATTGACAAAACTGTTGTTAATTAGGATTATATCGCTTATTGAAGAAGACAAACCTCTGTTACTGACGAAGACATGCAAAACAACACACACGTTACGTTGGCACCAAGTCCATCATTGATTTCCTGGTGGAATAAAAAGGTATCAAAACATTCATTTCCCGTCCCATGGAGATGGCTCTCAGATACGCGTCGCCCGTTGTCAATCGACATGACGTCACTCCCCGTTATCCATTTGAATCGCCACGGTTGCCAAATCTAATTTTTGTTTGCGCCGTGGTCCACTCGACTCTGGAAACATGACAACGTTGTCAGAAATGAACTTCGTCTGTTGGAAATAGGAGTAACAAGAAAAGAAAAAAAGAAAAGGAATCGTGAAGGATGGTGAGAGGTTGATGCTGGTTTGTGC
>NC_134789.1:11192027-11199527 GCF_046742065.1 Oratosquilla oratoria | reverse complement strand
CTATCTGTGGTTCTCTTCAGCACAGTGGGTTATATTCTCATATATATATATATATATGCTTGTAACCACGAGGAAAATAAAGATCGGAATACTGAACGTTTTCGTCTATTAAGACATTTTCAAAGTACATAGTGTCACAACAAAGAATAACTTAAATATAATAATATAGAAAACAGGAGAATCTTTATTCACGTGTTTTATTCTCATATATATATATATATATATATATATATATATATATATATATATATACATAGACATATATATATATAGACAGATACATATAGACATAGATAAATAAAATGATAGAGAGAGATGCTAACATATAACAAACGAAAAGGGAAATAGGTTCACAACTGCAAACTTTCTCTCTTCTCTCTGTCCCTCTCTCTCTTATACATATGCGCGCAGACATACAGGGAGTGGCATTTGATACCGTCCATGCTTATCCTCTTTGAACGATATGTATGTCTAAACTCTTCATCTGATTGTTTGTTTACGTCATCGACTGAGTTTGCATTTGCACGTCAGACAAAAAAAAATCTTTGAATTCAGCGCTTATCCGCTTCTGACTAACATTCTAAATACCACATTAGAGCATATTCATATCATAATAATAATAATAATAATAATAATAATAATAATAATAATAATAATAATAATAATAATAATAATAATAATAATAATAATAATAATAATAATAATGATAATAATAATAATAATGATAATGATAATAATAACAATAATAATAATGATAATATTAATAATGATAATAATAATAATGATAATTTATTTTTCACTATTTACTTGTTTCGGAGTATTCCAGCATTATTCGAGTATTATTCTAAATCGGCTTACCTACCTGCCCACCTATCTACTTACCTACCCATCTCCCGTCTACTTAGCAATGGGCTTTCCTGATTATTTATTTTTTCCACATTTGGCGTCTCAACAACAATCGGACATTTCATGCATTCTGTAAAGTTAAAAAAGAAAATGAAATATAAATCTATTTGCCTCATCTTTCAAGAAATGCGTATCTATCTTTGTATTCTTCCTCTTCCTGCATCTTTTTTCTATTTTCGTCTAAATCTCTACTTTCTTATTTCCACTGACATTTCTAAAACTACGTTTAACGTCATGACGTCATGTCGTTTAACTTCAGGAACTTTCCCTCTCAGAGGAGGCAAAGACGGTACCACTTTATGAGTTCCTGTTCTCAAGCGAACTCGCTTACAGCCAGACAGGACTCGAACCACCTCCAAATCCAACATTCACTTACCAACACTAATTATCTTTTTACCCTCATAGATCTTTATTCTCTTAGTTTATTTTTTAAAACACTGATCGTTTTTTATCATCAAATAAAACTGGTGATTTCATCAGAACACTGGAACCCCTGATGACGAAGAAGGAAAAGTTTGCGTGATTGGTTACTCTGAATCATGTAGCCAATCAGAGGGCGTCTTGAGGATCTACGTCATCAAGGGGGCGGGGTTCTGAACAACCGCGTAATCTGTTTCAGTATTTATTTATTTTCTTTTATTCTGTCATATCATGAGCCTCTGTCAGAGAAACTCTAAATAGGAAGGCGGAAGAAGGGAGAGGCCAGCGTTCAGTCCTGAACGAGAATTTATAAAAATGAGACTATGATATGATTTTATTTTTTTTCTTACTAAGATAAACAATTTAATATTTTTGGAAACCGTCGGACTGACCTTCCCAAGGAAATGAAAAAATCTTTGGACTAACAGAATATATATATATATATATATATATATATATTTATATATATATATATATATATATATATATATATATGTATGTGTATATGTATGTGTATATGTATGTATATATATATATATATATATATATATATTCATCTTGTATACATGTTTGGGGAAGTCAAAATTTTAACTGACCATAGACTACTTGATATCCTTCTTGTAGGCTCCCCCCCCCTCCCCGAGCATCAGCTGAATTTAAATTTCGCGTCGTAAAACCAAAATAAAACAAGATATAAAAATAAAACGACGTCGTAGGTTTCATTGTAATAATACTGTGTTGCCATGAAGATTTTTTATTTACTTATTCTTTATTTGTCCATACAAATACTTATTTATTTGATTAATTATTGATTTATAAAATATATTTATATATCATATCATTATAACTTTACGGGATGCAGGGCTGACCCGTCATCCAGGAGGTGCCAAGATGAGAGGGAGGGAGGAGGGTGGAGGGGAGTGGAATATGTGGGGGATGGAATGGGTGGGAGTGGTTTCTAAGCCTTTTTCTTTTTGGCTACCACCCCGTGTGAGGGGGAAAAAGCCTTTGGTATATGTATGTATGTATGTATCATTATAACATATTTGTTATCACGGCTGTCCCTCATTTATTTTTTATCTATTAATACATTTATTCAAGTAATCATTTACCTATTCATTTATTTTTATTTATTTATTTATTCATTTACATTGGCGGGGATGAACGACTCTATTCAGATCAGAATTGATGTTTGAAATGAAAAGTTGAAAAAGGTCCTTTGGGACCTCGACCAAATGATCTCTCGAAACATTGACCTTGTTTATTTATTTATTTATCTATATTCATTTATATCTATTTATTTATTTATTCATTGAAAGAGACTTGGCGCAGTTTATGCAGACTGGGTGTGGGGTTAAAGGAAGTTGAGGTTGGGGGTTAAAGGAAGTTGAGGAGGTGGGGTTAAAGGGAGTTGAGGTGGGGGATGAAAGGGAGTCGAGGAGGGGGGTTAAAGGGAGGTGAGATTGGGAGTTAAAGGGAGTTAAGGAGGGGGTTAAAGGGAGTTGATGAGAGCGGGTTAAAAGGGAGTTGAGGTTGGGGTTAAAGGTAGTTGAGGTTGGGGGTTAAAGGAAGTTGAGGTGAGGAGTTAAAGGGAGTTGAGGAAGGGGGTTAAAGGGAGTTGAGGAGGGGGTTAAAGGAAGCTGAGGTTGAGGATTAAAGGGAATTGAGGAGGGAGAGTTAAAGGGAGTTGAGGAGGGGGGTTAAAGGGATTTGAGGGCGGAGGTTACAGGGAGTGGAGGAAGGCAATTAAAAGGAGCTGAGGTTGGGGGTTAAAGGGAGTTGAGGAGGGGATGTTAAAAGGAGTTGAGGTTGAGGTGTTAAAGGGAATTGAGGCGGGGGTTAAAGGGAGTTGAGGAGGGGGTTAAAGGGAGTTAGGGTTGGGGGTTAAAGGGAACTGAAGTTGGGGATAAAAGGGAGTTGAGGTTGGGGGTTAAAGAAAGTTGAAGAGGGGAGGTTAAAGGGAGCTGAGGAGGGGGCTAAAGGGAGTTGAAGTTGGGGTTAAAGGGAGTTGAGGTTGGGGGTTAAAGGGAGTTGAGGAAGGGGAGTTAAAGGGAGTTGAGGTTGGGGTGTTAAAGAGAATTGAAGAGGGGGTTAAAGTGAGTTGAGGAGGGGGTTAAAGGGAGTTGAGGATGGGGTTTAAGGGAGTTGGGGTTGGAAGTTAAAGAGAGCTGAGGTTGGGGATTAAAGGGAGTTGAGCTTGCGGGTTAAAGAAAGTTGAGGAGGGGAGGTTAAAGGGAGCTGAGGAGGGGGTTAAAGGGAGTTGAGGTTGGGAGTTAAAGGGAATTGAGGTTGGAGGTTAAAGGGAGTTGAGGAAGGGGAGTTAAAGGGAGTTGAGGTTGGGGTGTTAAAGAGAATTGAAGAGGGGGTTAAAGGGAGTTGAGGAGGGGGTTAAAGGGAGTTGAGGATGGGGTTAAAAGGAGTTGGGGTTAGGAGTTAAAGGGAGCTGAGGTTGGGGATTAAAGGGAGTTGAGGTTGGGGGTTAAAGAAAGTTGAGGAGGGGAGGTTAAAGGGAGCTGAGGAGGGGGTTAAAGGGAGTTGAGGTTGGGAGTTAAAGGGAGTTGAGGTTGGTGGTTAAAGGGAGTTGAGGAGAGGGAATTAAAGTGAGTTGAGGTTGGGGTGCTAAAGGAAATTGAGGAGGGGGGTTAAAGGGAGTTGAGGAGGGGGTCAAAGGGAGTTGAGGAGGGTGACTTAAAGGGAGTTGAGGTTGGGGGGTCAAAAGAAGTTGACAAGGGGGTTAAAGGGGGTTGAGATGAGGTGTGGGTTAAAGGGAGCTGAGGAGGGTTGTGGGGGGGGGAGAAGGAAAAGCTCCGTTCCTTGTAATCATAAAACCTATAATCACATTTAACAAAACATCATGAAACCACACAGCGATTTCATTCCTCTGAAGTGCTGAAGTAGCTGAAACCTTCCTGAAGGATTTCAGGGACTGAAAGAGGCCCTTAGGGGACTCCAACGTCGCCTTGGGGCCTTTGCGTAGGTGGGCGGGGGTGGGAGAGCGGAAGGAGGGGGAGACGGGGGAGTCGGGGGGAAGAGGGGGGAAGGGGGGAAGAGGGGGGGAAGGGGGGAAGAGGGGGGAAGGGGGGGGAACTGTCCTTGGTAATACTTTCTCTCACATCCTACATACGTAGTGAAGTCTACGGGAGTGTAGGTCTTCTCCATCCTGCTTCGAAGTAAACTGTATTTCATTGCTTATTTATGTATCTATCTTATTTATTCATTTATCTAATTATTGATCGATTTATTTGTTTGTATTTCATTATTTATTTATCTATTTTATTCATTCATTTGTTTATTTATTGATCAATTTATTTGTTTGTATTTCGTTATTTATTTACTTACCTTTTTTATTTATTCATTTATCTATTTATTGAACGATTTATTTGTTTGTATTTCATTATTTATCTATTTATCTTTTTTATTTATTCATTTATCTACTATTGGCTGGTTTTTTGTTTGTATATCGTTATTTACTTATTTATCTATTCTATTTATTCATTTGTCTATTTATTGATCGATTTATTTGTTTGTATTTCGTTATTTATTTATTAATTTATTTTATTTATTCATTTATCTATTTATTGGTCGATTTATTTGTTTGTATTTCATTGTTTATCTATTTATCTATTTTATCTATTAATTTATCTATTTATTGATCGTTTTATTTGTTTGTATTTCGTTATTTATTTATCTTATTTATTCATTTATCTACTTATTGACTGATTTATTTCTTTGTTGATTTTTCTTTGCTCTTGACGGAAATGTTTCGGTTCCTTGAGTCTTCGGGAGAGATTTACAACGATAAAATCTCGATTACCTTTTTCAGGGACATACGCCAGGAGTCGCTTAGCCGCGGTTAAATCATCGTCATCAACTGGGGGAACACGCCAGGGAGCGCGTTACTTCATCCACACGCCATCTCCAGTCCCCTTCGCGGTTTCTCCGGGCAATCTCCTATGAAGACAACTTTCCTTCGCCTTCTCTATCTACGACAAAAGACACCACCTTCACCCTAAGTACTTGGATAGCCAAGGCAAGGCGTGGTCGTACTGTTCTGAGGCAAAGAAAGTACCATTGCGAGATGCAAAGGCTGTATCGTTCACCACAAGGATAGAACGGTGGGTATGCATTGAGCCATTAAGTACTTATTGTTACTCTGGCATATGTATCACAGCTCACCATTGGTCAACGTTGTCTATTTTGATTGTCGCCAGTTGACTGAATTCATCGGAAGGACCACAATGGAACTTACGTGTTTTTTGTATTATCCTCGGAAATTGTAATTGTTATTTCGAACTGTGTGTTCTTTACATTATCTGCATTTCATGTATGTGATTCATTGCCAAACAAACTTATTATTATTATTATAACTCAAAGTTGAGCGCCCTCTACCGCGTCCACTTGAACGCCATGACGTCATCGCTTCTTCGGGTCACGATGGTCGTCAACGGCCAAGTTCGTTCGAGCAGAAACGACTTCGGTTACAAATTTTGTTTGTTCGAATATACCTAATGTCAAATGACCTTTAAGTCATATCCTGGGAGGATTAATGAGGAACTAAGGGAAGTTAACTCCATACAAATATTTGATACATTATTGGGATGTTCTTTGGGATGTTTAGGATACCTTAACTGAAGTCCTCTTCCAGGGATTCAAATTCACAACAGATGAGAATCGCCGCCACGATCTGCAACTCTTCGACTATGACTGATTTTTTGAAAGGGAAATAATTATTCACATTGTTTTGCACACGCACACACACACACACACACACACACACACACACACACACACACACACACACACACACACACACACACACACACACACACACACACACACACCACGAGCATAGCTCTCTTCCCGTATAATACAACTAAGTAAATACACACACACACACACACACACACACACACACACACACACACACACACACACACACACACCACGAGCATAGCTCTCTTCCCGTATAATACAACTAAGTAAATACACACACACACACACACACACACACACACACACACACACACACACACACACACACACACACACACACACACACACACACACTCTCTCTCTCTCTCTCTCTCTCTCTCTCAAGGGGACAGTAACGGCCTGGAGTGATAGAGAACCTACGGGTCTTGATCTCGGGTCTGTATCGTTGTGAGTCATCGACGCTAACATCAGCGAGTCGTGTGTGTGTGTGTGTGTGTGTGTGTGTGTGTGTGTGTGTGTGTGTGTGTGTGTGTGTGTGTGTGTGTGTGTGTGTGTGTGCATGTGTGTGTTGCGCCCGCCCCTTTTCCTCGAAAGAATGATAAATGACGTTGTCGGTACCGCCTCATCTCCAACCCATTCTTCTTCAGGAACTTCTCTCCACTCAAGGAACGCCGGACCAACAGCGGGCCAACGCCGGGCCAACAACGGGGCAACGGAAGGTAAACGAAGGCCCAACGACTGGGCAAAGCGGACCAACAGAGGGCCACCAACGGGCCAACAACGGCCGGGCCAACTTCCTAAAAAGGACTTGAACATGACCTGGAGCTTGACCTCCGTCGTGTCGACGACGCCCTGCCAGGCCTGCAGACCTCTCCTTGTCTCCTCCTCTTCCTCCTCCTCCTCCCACAGGCAGGTCCGGAGACACTTGCCCGGGTTGAGTCATAGCTCAACCTAGTCCTCGACAGCAACATCTCCCTTGGGCTAAACGATGTCATCTCCTCCTCTTCCTACTCCTCCTTCTGTACGAGGGCACGGATTGCACAAGTTTCGGACTATCTTAGGGACTTTAGGCACTCACCCTTACGGATCCGAGTCACGTATTCTTATCAGATTAGAGGGAATAATCTCAAATTAGAAAACTGATCAATTTGGAAAATTCTACGTTCTCGTCTTTCTGGTACGCTCTTTAAAACTCTTCCTCGGCTCCTCTTCCTCCTCCTCCTCCTCCTCTTCCGCCACCACAGACCGGCCCCTCACCCTTGCCCTTGCCCTTGTGTAGAGATCAAGGCTAACATGGTAAGACTTGAAGGGCTACTTTTTTTCATCGTTGTTGTTGATTTTATGTTTTCTCGTTGTGAATGCAGCACCACAGACGTCCATGAGATAGATGGAGGGTTTTGTGTCGAGAATATCTCTTCAGTGTTGTCAGTTTGGCCTTTTCTCTCGTGGACATGTTTATCT
>NC_134789.1:11182011-11186527 GCF_046742065.1 Oratosquilla oratoria | reverse complement strand
ATTAACGTGATGGACTCGTCCGTCCCCAGCGCCGCCGTCGCCATCGCCGTCGCCGTCGCGGGTAATCAAGGTAACTCGAAAAGGGGGGTGGGGGCGGGGAGGAGTGGGAGACGCCGGACACTTCCATCTCTGATATGCGGCCGGGAATATGCTGTCAATGTGCTAATGCGTTGCTCCCATAGCCTTCAGAAACAAGTTATATATGTGCACTATGTGGAGTAGTATGTATGTGTATATATAAATGTCTCCATATACTTATGTGTATACATACGTACATCCACACACACACACACACACACACACACACACACACACACACACACACACACACACACACACACACACACACACACACACACACACACACGCACACACACACACACACACACACACACACACACACACACACACACACACACACACACACACACACACACATTTACAGGAAATAAAGAAGCAGTGGAAAATTGAACAGGAATGTCAAAAAGTATCCCTTGAAGAAATAATGGAGCAACAGGTCAAAGAAAATACCAAAGAAACGGTGATCCAAGTAATTAAAGAAAAAGGTAACTTAGAGACACAGTGGATAAAAAAAAAGATGCATTGTAATCTATGGCATTAAAGAGAAGCATGATGTACCTAGATATCAGAGGCAGAAGAAAGAGAAAGAGATCGCTAAGAAAATTCTGAAAGAATTACAAGCAGAAGAATTAGGTTTGGATAGGGAAATCGAGGAAACCCATAGAATGGGTAGATACTCAAAAGAAAAACAATACAGGGCACTGAAAGTAAAGCTTAGATCTCAAACAATTGTAGAGGAAATACTATCCAGAACAACGAAATTAGCAAATAGTGAACATTACAAAAATATATGGATAAAAAAAGAAATGAGTGAAGAAGAAAAAGAGAAAGAAAAAGAACTTAGAAACGCAGCGAACTAAAAAAAAAAATAAATAAAAAAGAACTGAAACTAAAAAAAAAAAAAAATTGGGAGGGTGGTGGACCTGAGGCTGAGAAAATGGTATATAAGGAAAATGGAAACAAAGAAGACAGAAAAAGACGAGAAAGGAAATTAGAAATAGCTTATACTAATATAGATGGAATAACCTCAGGAATGAATTAATTAAACGATTGCCTGGCCTTAGAAAAACCAGACATAATGGGAATAGTGGAAACTAAATTAAAGTATACTCTACCACCCAACACTGTGGGACAAGGTTTATACAACTGCTGGACAAAGAATAGGAAGGATAAACAGGGTGGCGGAGTTTTAATTTTGACTAATAAAGATTTAAATGTAACAAAAATAACTGAAGGAAAAAATAATGTAGAATCAATTATGATACAAGTTGAAAGCAAACATATGAAGAGTAGAAAAAATTGTAGTGGTGTATGTGCCCCCCAAAATGTGCCCCCCAAAACACAATCCTGACAGAAAGTGATCATTCCAAAATATTAGAAGATACAAAATATGAATTGACTAATATACTGAAAGACAGAGGAAATACAGTAATTATGGGTGACTTTAATTCAAAAGAAATATGTTGGGAAGAAATGACAGTGAAGGGGGGGAGAGGAACTCTGGGCAGCGTCCTGCTCGACATGACTATCGAATACACAATGACCCAGTGGTTTAGGGAAAATACTAGATATAGCGGTAGGCCTAGAGAAGAACCTTCAAAGCTGAACTTAACACTTACGACAGAGCCTGAAATTGTCGATAAAATTGATTACAAAACTCCGATAGGAAAGAGTGACCATGTACTAATAGAATTGGAGTTGAAAGAGCAAATGGATCAAAGCAAAAATGATAAACATAGAATAGGAAGACTAATGTACAACAAAACAAATTTTGAGAAACTCAAAATATTCTTTCGCAATGCAAACTGGGAAAAATTCCTAAATGAAGAAACAGGGATGGAAGACAAATGGAATATACTAAAAGAAAATTATAATGAGGGAGTAAATACCTACCACAACAAAAAATGGAAAGAACATACATAAAACGCTGGTACAATAAAAGGTGTAATGAAGCTAAGGTTAATAGAGTCAAAGGTTGGAAGAAATGGTAAAGAGACAAGAAAACAAGCAAATGGCAAATGTACATCAAACTAAGAAATGAGCATGTAAAAATACGCAGAGATGAAAAGATCACAACATTACCCATAGATCGGTCATATATGAGCTCTGAGCTCTCTTCCGGGACGGAAATAGCTGTCGATTACGAGTCCAACACGTGATCCAAGACCATGATGAATCTCTCTCTCTCTCTCTCTCTCTCTCACACACACACACACACACACACACACACACACACACACACACACACACACACACACACACATACATACATATATATATATATATATATATGTATGTATGTATATATGTATATACATATACATATATGTATGTTTCTATATACACACATATGCATATGCTCCTCTTCATAACAGGCCTGTCAGATTACAATGAATAAAAAAACATAGAATATTGACAGCACGAAGTACCGATTTTCTACCACTTGTGTATGTATCTATGCCTGCATGTGTGATTCACCATGGTCTTAGATCACGTGTTGGACTTGTGATCGACAGCTATTTCCGTCCCGAAAGAGAGCTCAGAGCTCGTATGTGACCGATCTATGGGTCATGCTGTGACCTTACACCCACACACACACACCTAACTCCTCGCCCACGAGAGTTGGAGTAACAACTCGCAGCGTAGCGATACTGAAATTATTTCAGCCCTGGGCGGAATTCAAACACGGACCGCCGTAGTGGCGGCCGGGAACTCTAACCACTGCGCCACGAGGCGTGTGTGAGTTCGCGTATGTACATTTGTACGTGCATATATATAAGCCACATATAAATTCTTCCGCATATATTCTTAAATACGATAAAGGAAAAACACACATGAGGACATGAATTTGCAAGTTTTTAGCGTAGCGTAGAGTGACCCTCCCTCCTAATCACATTACGAATGAAAAAAGCGATAAAGCTCCATCTAATACACTTTTATTGCTACGAAACACAGACAGAAATTAATTCACTTGTTCATGTTATCTGTGTGCGCTGCTGAGTTCTGAAAATGATGAAAATGTTTCATTTCTGTTTTGCTGCTTTCGTGTTTGATAGTGAAGTTGGATGTGGCTGTATCCACGTGGTACAGATTTATTTTTGCTCGTGCATATTATATGCTTGGTTGTATGTATATATGTACATGTATATGAATATTATAAGTACGTGTATATATGCACGTGTCAATAGGATTATATGCATGTAAATATTGCATGTATTCGTGTGTATGTGTGTAGAAGTTTATATGTATATGTAGACGTAAGTATTACATGAATATGTGTGTACATGTGTATATGTATATGTATGTATATATGTACATGTATATGAATATCATAAGTGCGTGTATACATACACGTGAAAATAGGAATATGTACTTGTAAGTATTACAAGTATGTATACATGTGTATGTGTGTACAAAATTATATGTATATGTAGATATAAGTATTACAAGAGATGTGTGTACATGTGTATATGTATATATGTACATGTATATGAATATCATAAGTATATGTATACATGCACGTGAAAATAGGAATATGTGCATGTAAATATCTCAAGTATGTATACGTATGTATGTGTGTACAAGTTTATATGTATATGTAGACGTAAGTATTACAAGAATGTGTGTACATGTGTATATGTACATATATATATATATATATATATATATATATATATATATATATATCCTTGCACATGTATATATGTATAAAGTATGTACATGCATCTATGTATATGTATATATTTGCATGTGTATATGTATATATGTATATGTACATACTGCATGTATATGTATTCATACTAGCACACTACACGAACATACACATGTAGAAGTGTATGTGTTCATATATGTGTATGTGTATGCACATGTGTGCGTGTGTATGTACATATTTATATGTATATCTAAGTAAATGTACATGCGCATCTATGTGGATGTACTGTATTTCTGTAAGTATATGCATATATAAAAACACGAGGAAAGAACAGAGTTCATGGTCATTTTTTGTGAAAAAAAATGAAAGATATTTATACAAAGCAGAGGGTGAAAAATGAGATGAAGGAATGATCCCAGCATTTCCCTGGAATCTATTTCATTTTGTTTTATCTTATTTTCCGACGATGGGAGGCGACGTAACTCTCTTTCTTTCTCCTGACATTTTCACTTTGATTACGTCTCCTTGTCGACATTGAGATTATTCATAATCCCCAAAATTCCCTTAAGGTTCCTTGAGGTCCATCGGTGTTCCTTGCCGACCTTAAGATCCTTCATGGTCCTCAAAGTTCCCTTGAGATTGCTCGAGGTCCTTCGGGGATCCTTGCTAACCTTGAGATCCTTCAAGGTCACCAAACTTCCCTTGAGATTCCTCGAGGTCTTTCGGTGATCCTTGCCAACCTTGAGATCCTTCAAGGTCGCCAAACTTCCCTTGAGATTCTTC
>NC_134789.1:11174511-11177011 GCF_046742065.1 Oratosquilla oratoria | reverse complement strand
TAATTTATCAAGTACTCAACAGGATGCAAGGGACCATCTTGCTTATAAACAAAAATATATTTTTAACAAAAAAAAAAAATCCTAAAAAAAGGCAGAGAGGCTTCTTGTTTTCTGCTATCCTTTGTAAACAGGGCCTTTGTTATTGGCCCAGTTTTGTCGCATTTTGCGCCAAAGGAACACAAAGGATTACAAAGAGTAAATGACAAATTTGACTCTCCCCCCACCCCCACCCCCGGCGTTCTTCTCTTTGTGTCTCTCTTCCTGTTTCATCATATCTCATTTGTCTCTTTATTTCCTTGTCCACTTGTCCCCTCCAGTCACTTACCCAAATCGACTGGGGACGTCATCAAAACCGTGCTGGTCTCGCTCTCGCTTAGTTGTGGGTTCGAATCCCGCACTCCTTTTCGGTTCCTAGCAGTGACTCTTAGTTACCTGCTCCAGTAGCTTCGGCCGTAGATATTTAGCTCCTCCTGGGGTAGGCTCCTTGATTACATGTTGAGTTAGACATATCTACGTCCATGATCTACTTATTCTGTTATTTGTTCATCTTGTACTAAGATTGTTATACGCTTCAAGAACAACGAGTCAACCAGGAGACAAACCTGTTCTGGAGAACACTGTTATCATGAACAATTTAAGAACACTTTCATCATTGATTCATCTATTTGTTCGTTTTTTGTTTTGTTTTTTTGAGAAGCAGCTGCCACTCATCTCCTATTTAGCAGAATTACGAAAACATTGCTTTCAGTCATGAAATTTACTTGGACTGTGTGTAGACTACTGAACTGAACGTTGACACACACAGACACACGCGCACACACACACACACACACACACACACACACACACACACACACACACACACACACATACACACATATACACACACGTGAATGCATATATACATTATGTATGTATGTGTGTGTTTGTGTGTGTGTGTTTATGTGCTTGTATGCATGCGCGCGTGAGTGTACATGTGCGTATATATATATATATATATATATATATATATATATATATATATATATAATATATATATATTTATATATATATACATGTTCTACACACAAGTAATAGCAGTAAAGGTATGAGAATACACAAACACACACACACATATACACGTGTTTGTGTGTGCGCGTGTGTAGACATGGTTTTATGTGTGTGTGTGTATGTAGATGCTCTACATACAAGAGCAGTAAATGGTATACAATCAATCAAAACAAACTGAAGTGGACGTGGAAGAATAGTTTCAGAAGAAAAAAAGGTAAAGAGTTTTCAGCTGAAGATCAAACGAGGGAATAGCTTACGTGTATTTATTATCATTAATTACACTGTACAACAAATTTCAGGATTAGGAATAAAACATAGTTCTCATGTGCGTTTTATTACGAAGTTCAGTGTGCTGAATTCAAATTTGATAACAAAAATTTCATGCCACGTCACAATTTTTTGTAAATCGCTGTTTTAATAATTATGCAATTAATAGAGATTTCCAAGGTTCCATAAATGTATTTTGCTCCCAAAGTCAGATTAAATGTCTTCATTGTATTTATTTAATTAATATATAATGAATTGGCATGTTTGTTAGCTTTATATGATGTATTAACCTACAATCTATTATTTACTTCTTCTTTTATAAGACGTCTCAGGCGTGTCACGCTTCAGGTTCCAACAGAAGTCAGCCAGCATAGCAGGGCTCCATTTTCCCTTGTACCTGTTTTCCATTGACGCTATATCTTGATGGAACCTCTCTCCATGTTCATCACTCACATCTGCTGCATTCTCTGGGAAGAAGGACAGATGAGAATGAAGAAAGTGTATCTTCAGTGACATATTGCATCCGAGATCTTGGTAGCATTTGATTAGCCTCTCCACTTTACGCTCTCGCTGGGACTCTTGGTGCTTTCCCAGAAGCCCTTTGCATACATCTTTGAATGCATGCCAGGCCGCTAGCTCAGGTTCATCCATTGTCGCCTCAAAGTCCTCATCATTTATAAGCTTGCAAATCTGAGGGCCTACAAATATACCCTCTTTAATCTTGGCATCACTAATTTTAGGGAAGATCCCTTTGAGATACTGGAAACATGGCTTGTTATGTTGCAGTGCTTTGGTAAATTGCTTCATTAGGCCTAGTTTTATATGCAGTGGTGGCAAAATGATTTTCTCCTTCTTAACTAGTGGCTCATGAATTACATTATGGCATCCAAGCGTCATAGATTCCCGAGATGGCCATTCTGAGCGTATATAATGTTCTGATCTGGCCCTACTGTCCCACTTGCAAAGAAAGCACATAAATTTGGTGTATCCAGTTTGTAGCCCATTAAGTATGGCTACTACTTTCAAGTCTGCACAAATTAACCACTCATGCTTTTTGTAACTTATGCGGTCTAGAATAAAAGCAAGGTTCTCATATGTCTCTCTTAAAATGACTGAGTAAGCAACTGGAACTGAAGGCATGGTGTTCCCAATGTGCAACAGAACTGCTTTTATGCTGTAAAGG
>NC_134789.1:11167011-11169511 GCF_046742065.1 Oratosquilla oratoria | reverse complement strand
TTTATTTATTGAGGGATAGGGTTTGGGTTCTGTGACCGTCCCTCAACTAACCAAAATCGACTAGGATGAAGTTGGTCCTCAGAATTCTATAACTCTGGATTTACTATACGAGTGCCTCGAGTGGCAGAAGGTGCTGATGAAGAGTGCCACGCTGAAGGAGCATAAGACCAAGTTCACACTAGCGGTTTCAAACCGCGGCGGTTGAAACCACTCGTGTGAACTTAGCTTAAGGCAGACTGGAGATGGCGAGGTCCAAGGGGTTTCGTGAACCCAAGAGGGTCAATGAAAAAAATTCTGGATGAATATGGAAGAAGAGGACGAGGAAGAAGAAGAAGAAGGAAACGTGAAGGGGGAGGGGGCAGAGGAGGGTGAGAAACGGAAGAGATGAAGACAAGATGGCGTCCCGTCATTGTATTAGAGTCTTGAAGAAAGGAGATGAGGGAGAAAGGGGGGGGGAGAAGGAGGGGGAGGTTTTTGGGGGGGAGAATAGGGCAAAGGGGGAAGGGTTGGGGGAGATAATCGAATTGGAAGTATCGCGTATAGGGTTATTTGTAATCTCGCCGATGATGATGATGATGATGGAGGTTCTTGTGAGAAGAAGATGGTTCTTCGCGGGAGATATAGGGCCATTACGTTGTATCACCCTCTCGCCTCTCGAGAAGGACGTTCCGGAGATGAATAAAATACCCTGTTGGCAGCTTAGACGAAAGGAAAAGGATCAATCAGAACGAAAGGGGATTATTGACCCTGTCTACCGAGTGTGGCGGGGTAGGAAAGACACGAGTGAAATTGCTTGGCGACAGACTGAACACAAGGGACAGGGACCACGCGGTATGTAAGGGGTAGCCTGAAGACCCTGGAGGGACGGGGGAGACTGGAGATCGCTTCTGCTGGAAATGGCCGTTATCCATGATAGAGTCTCGGACTTGATTGCAAGTCTGTGTGAGTACAGTCTTGAGACATTTGGCCACAAAATGGCGACCTGGAAGGTCATCAGGGGCGGGGGGAGGGGGAGTTCCTGAAGCGGAAGGGTCCTGAGAAGGATTCTTTAAGGGCCCAGTCACACCAAACTTACGACCTGTTTCCGACCACCGGCGACCAGGTGGTCGCCGACCAGTTGCAGGTAGTCTTTGGAAGTCGCTGGTAGTCGGTAATAAGGTAGATAAATAGATAGATCTGTAGAGATATTACAACACACACTGAATAGCCCCCAGTACATAGATTTTTATCTTATCAACCACATTAACTTTTTTCCATTTCAATTCCTTGCATAGGTTTTGTGTCGCCGACCGATCGCTTGGTTTTCGGTCGAAGGTGGTCGGAAACAGGTCGCAAGCTTGGTGTGACTGCTGGGGCTTAAGCTCCTTGAGGATGACAAATATTTTCAGAGTTTCTCTTGTGAAGGATGATGACGTAGTTGAGGAGCGACGTTGCGTGAGGGTAACAGAGGACAACCCCCAGAACAAGTCCAAGTTCAAATCCTGAATGAATTCACGATTTGTGTAATATATGTACATGGGTTTATTTGTATATGTTTATTTATATGAATTTCTCTTCATACTTGGTGTAGTTATTTAAAAACTACAAGTATTAACGTGTTCATACATATATGTTAATCTATATACCTGCGAAACTAGTCAGGAATAAACTCAAGACTCCTGTGTTTCCTATTCCGCTTACGTCATATATATATATATATATATATATATATATATATATATATATATATATATATATATATATGTGAGTGTCTCTCTCCATGTGTGTGTGTGTGTGTGTGTGTGTGTGTGTGTGTGTGTGTGTGTGTGTGTGTGTGTGTGTGTGTTTGTTTATATAATGTTTTTATATACATATCTCTCTACACTTGAAGTAATATATAAAAAAGATATGCACACATATTAACGTATGTTTATAGATACATGTTTATTTACACATATTAACATATAAGCCAGTGTCTGTTCTGCGAGGTGGCTTAACATGATAGCCACTGTTAGAGTCTGGGGAAATATAAGACCGTATGATTTTATTGTCGTCACGCGTTGAATCTTGGGAGATTTGAACTGTCTATAGTGGCGCTCTAGGCCTCTTGACAATGTAAATATGTATGTATATATATATATATATATATGTATATATATATATATATATGTGTGTGTGTGTGTGTGTGTGTGTGTGTGTGTGTGTGTGTGTGTGTGTGTGTGTGTGTGTACATAGTTATATATAAACACACACTGAGTGGTCCCTCTTGAAAGCGCAGTGGTTAAGTCACTGTTCACTTGTTACGTCTCAGCTGGGTTCGAGTGCTTAGCTTGACCACGTATCATTTTCCGTATATGCTTCCATCGAGATCCTTGTCAGTATCGACCGTGATGGCATGGAACTTAAAATTAAAATCAATGTGGTTGAAAAGATGAATATTTATATATATATATATATATATGTATATACATATATATATATATATATATATATATATATATATATATATATACATATATAT
>NC_134789.1:11152011-11159511 GCF_046742065.1 Oratosquilla oratoria | reverse complement strand
AGTGGTTACCGTGTCGAACTCATAAACAGGTGGTCATGAGTTCGATTCCCGGAACCCGTAGCAGGTTATGTCACGATGCCCAGGACAGGCGGGGAGGTGACCCAACATTGGCCTTAAAAAAAATGTTTGCGGCAACTATCAGGGCTTTGCCCGACCAGGGGTTTCTCACTTCCCACTGCGTGGGGGTGGGAAAGCTGGTTTTTACTAAATTAATAAGTTTTGAAAAACAAATTAGATTTTAACTGGGCAAAGACAAATTCCTCCCTTCCCTTCCATCTTCTCGTTAAAGACACACGCACGCACGCGCGCACACACACACACACACACACACACACACACACACACACACACACACATATATATATATATATATATATATATATATATATATATATATATCAAAATAAGATATCAAAAGTTACATATTTTCCTGTAATTTGTGAAACAGTTTTTAGCATTTTTTTTTCCAAAAACAGATGATTATCTTCTGTTATATACCTATTAAACTTGTGAAAGAAGTTTTTAAACTTCTTGAGTTGCTGTCAGACTCCTCCAAGTTCTTGCAGAGCCTTGGAGAGTTTCTTCAAGAAGTTTATTACCATTGAAGATGATTTTTTTTTTTCTGTTTTTTTTCCTAAGATTTTTTTTTCTTTGTCTTCTTGATATGGAAGGCAATTACTCATTGTTTTCAGACATGAAGATTTTTTTCTAATTGTTCTCCATCCATGCTTTGTCACTTTTCTTTGTGTACACAAACAGCCAGGACAAATGCCATTTACTGATTACTATTGGGCTCGATAGCAAACGTCAGGGTGTTATCACACTGTTATTTTTCCTCCAACCTCCAATAAATTGGCGGTACCGCCCACCTCCAGCACTTTCTTCCGCCGTAAAATCACTATGGCAAACTAACTTGTCATTTGATATACTGGAAGAAAATTATTTTCCTCCAGCATATCCAGTCGGAGGAATAATAGCCCAGTGTGATAACGCCATCACAGTAATACCAAGTCTAACAATTGATCCTAAACTGATGACTTCCTTGTACCCAAGCTATCCATACACACAGGGAAAAGGTAGCTTGTTAGGGTGGCTGAATAACACACAATTTTAATATGATAATGTTTATACAAGCACTGACGTGCATTCACTTCTAACCCCGGTTACAGAAACTAGTTCGATTCTTTCACTTGGACTCGGAGCTTCTGGTCTTCCTCGTAGACCTTTACTCTAAGAAGTTCTTCTAGAGCCTGAGGGTGGTTTCCACCTTGGCCTCGATGTGGGTGGGAGGAAGAGGAGGAAGAGGAGGAGGATGTGGGAGGTCATTAGTGACAGGATCCCGTTTTACGATCCCTTGCATTAGGCGGGAGGGCAGTCGGGAAGTCGGCCGTGTTGGGAGAAGGTAATATACTTCGCCCATGGTCACGCGATTAGGAGGAAGTAGGGAGGGAGTGAGAGAGGGAGGGAGGGAGAAGGGAGAAGGGAGTGAGAGAGATGGGGAGAGAGTACAGGCCAGGGAAAAATATTTTTTTTTTTTTTTTTTTTTTTTTGTTTTTTATTTTTTTTTTTTTTTTTTTTTTTTTTTTGCTCATACAGTATATCCTTTGTTAAAAAAAATGTTAATGATTAATTTTGGTCATATTTCTTCCTCTTTTTTTTCAACTTCTCTTCAGATTCCTTGTGTGGTTTTTCCTCTTGGTATTCTCATCGCATTTACAGGAACTTAGAACAGAAACTAGACAGAAACTTGATTTCTTACACAAGTGACATTACGCTGAAGAAGAGTCGAACTGGCGACTTCGAGTACGAAGGAAGAATTTGCAAAATGCAGGACCAACTTAGCTGCTTCCTGAGAGAGAGAGAGAAAGAGAAAGAGAGAGAGAAAGAGAGTGGGGGTAATTAGAGAGAGACATCTACTCCCACCCTAGTATTCCCACCCTTTGATGAACAAAACCTCTTGGTCTTAAAGCCAAACCTTGGAAAGACCCTCACTGGACCAGAGGGAGTAAATCCCGTTGACCTCTACACCTTTCAGACCAGGATCTAAACCCCCCTCCCCGAAGAGAGAGAGAGAGAAAGAGAGAGGAAGAGAGAAAGAGAGAGAGTGAATTGGAGGGAGACATCTACTCCCACCCTAGTGATGTACAAAACCTCCAGGTCTTAAGATCAAATCTTGGGAGAGCCTCACTGTATCCAGTTGTCCTCTACACTTTCCAGACCAAGAGATAACCTCCCCTCTCCCCCCCCCTCGGCAACTGATTAAAAGTTTATCTATCAGCAGTAATATAGTGGTTTCTTTATATATCTCTATATACCAAGGGCTTTTTCCCCCTTATACGGGAGGTAGCCGAGTCAAAGGCACGCACCCACTCCCACCCATTCCACTCCACATCCCTGCCTCCCGCCCACAGCCCGGGTCAGAAGCAATGCAGGAAGACACAGTACACCCACAACAGGTTCACTTACACGACGATTCCTCCCCCTTCTCTGTCCCCCTCTGCGGGAAATAGAGAAGACGTGGAGAAATCCCTTCGGGCTGCGTGAAAATATCCATACACTACACAACCATCCACCATTCACCCCTATCCCCTTGCCTTTTCTCTTCCTTGCTCAGTAGACATTCCCCTCTTGCTGAAATTCCCCTTCATCCCATGTTGTTTTCTTCCTACTTCTTTATCAATCTTGTGGTACTACATTAGGTTTTATCTAGTCTTGTGATACACACAGTAAATAGATTGTCGATCTTGTCCGTCAAGAATTAATTGAGTATTTAATCCAAGGTTACATCAGGCCTTCAAGTTTTCCTTATGTCTTCTGTTTCATTTCTTTCCACGTTTATTCCATACAACCAGAGGGGAGAAAGAGGAAGAGGAGGAGGGTGAGAAAGGGGAAGAAGAGGGAGGGGAGGAGGAGGAAGAGGAAGGTGAGGAAGAAGAGAAGAAAGAAGAGGGGTAGAGAGATGAAGAAGAGAAAGGGAGGAAAAGGAAGAGCAGGAGGGATACGAAGAAGAGGAAGGTGAGAAAGAGGAGGAGGACGGGTACGAAGAGGAAGATGGAAAAGAGGAAGATGAGGAAGAGGAAATGTGTCTAGAGGTGTTCCTATTTCCTCTTTTTTTTTTTTTTTTTTTAGCGGTAGTCCACGATAGGGGGCGAGACTATCCACAAGGACAGAAACGCTGGTAAACTCATCCGGGGGAGGGGAGAGTGGGGGTAGGCAAGAAGTGGGTGGCTGAGAAATATGCAAAACGCTGCTCACTTAACAGAACATGGGGTCCCATTGAATCCCATTGTTTGCCTAATGCTGCATCTGGGTACAGTAGAGTCTCCCCGGGTAGAAGGGGGTTGGGGGGGGTGGAGAAATGATTTGTAGCCGTTGCAACAGGGGGGGGGGGGATGAGGGAGGAGACGGGCCGTCCGGGGAGGTGGGGGGAGGGGGGAGAAGGGGTTGTCCGAAGAGGGACCGGGAACCGTTGGAAACTGTTGGAAACTACTGTTGTAAGAACCGGTGGGTGAGTGTACATGTGTGTGTGTGTGTGTGTGTGTGTGTGTGTGTGTGTGTGTGTGTGTGTGTGTGTGTGTATGTGTGTTTATGCTATTGTGTTTTTTCGTAAATATATATATATGTGTACGTGTGTGTGTGTGCTGTGAGTATACGTGTGTGTGTTTGTAGGTTATTGTGTTTGTATTTGTTTGTAAATGTATATATGTACGTGTGTGTGTGTAGGCTATTGTGTTTGTATTTGTTTGAAAAAGTATATGTGTACGTGTGTGTGTTTGTATTAGTGTGTGTGTTTATATTTGTGTGTGTATTTATATTTGCGTTTGTATCTGTATAAGAATATATACGTGTACGTGTGTGTGTGTGTGTGTGTGTGTAATCCACCATGGTCCTGGATCATGTATTGGTCACGTGATTGACAGCTATTACCCTCCCGAATGCGAGCTCAAATCTTATATTGCCTAATCAATGTGATCGTGATCGACAGCTATATCCCTCCCGGAAGAGAGCTCAGAGCTTGTATATGACCGATCTATATATATATATATATATATATATATGTGTGTGTGTGTGTGTGTGTGTGTGTGTGTGTGTGTGTGTGTGTGTGTGTGTGTGTGTGTGTGTGTGTGTGTGTGTTTACCTAGTTGTATTTTACGGGACTAGAGCTATGCTCGTTTTGACCTGTTTTTGTATCTCTCCACATCCAGTTTGCTTTTGAATTCGTGTATAGTTCTGGCATTAACTGTTTCACTGTTCAATTTGTTCCAGACGTCAATCATTCCGTGTGGGAAACTGTTCTTTTTCAGATCTCTTCTGTAGCTGTCTTTCTTCAGTTTCTTTGCGTGTCCTCTTTTTCTCTTTGGTCCTATTTTAATAGATCATCTCTATCAAGAACTTCCATTCCTTTCATAATTCTGAAAATGGTCAACAACAAATGTGTGTGTGTTTATGTTTGTGTCTGTATATGAATATATACACGTACGTGTGTGTGTGTGTGTGATTCACCATGGTTCTGGATCACGTATTGGTCACGTGATCGACAGCTATTACCCTCCCAGATGAGAGCTCAAAGCTTATATTGCCTAATCAGTGTGTGTATGTGTGATTCACCATGGTCTTTGGATCACGTGTTGAACTCGCGATCGACAGCTATTTCCCTCCCGGAATAGAGCTCATATGACCGATCTATGGGTAATGCCGTGACCTTACATACACAGACACACCCAACTCCCCGCCCACGAGAATTGGAGTAACAACCCACAGCGCAGAGATACTGAAATTATTTCAGCCCTGGGCGGGATCTGAACCCGGACCTCCGTAGTGGCAGCCGGGAACTCTACTAACTGCGCCACGAGTTGTGTGTGTGTGTGTGTGCGTATGTGTGTGTGTGTGTGTGTACATGTATAGGGCAAAGGACAATAGTCAAAGACATACAGACGAACATTCACCGTACATTAGGAACGTGAGGGAAGTCAATGGAGCGGACGTGGAGCAGCGAGTATGGGGCAAGCCTGTGGTTGGAGGAAACACAAAGAACTCAAGAGAGAGATCGAGTTTGAGAACGTAAATGAACGTAAAGAACGGCAGACGTGAACATAGCAGCAGACGTGAACGTAAAGCCGCGGTTGTGGGGGTATGGGAACGTAGAACGAGACAGGGGAGGAATGAATTGAATTAAACATGAACCAGGAAGAACGTAAACGAACGTAAGTGAACGTAAGGTGAGACAGAATTAAGACTGAACTTAATTTTCACTGAAAGCGAACCAGGAAGAACGTGAGAACGGTTTTTGTAAGAGAACCTAAGGCGAGTCGAAAAGAACGTGCCAGCCAGTGATAATGAACGTATGGTCAGTTAAATGAATGAACGTAATTCAGGGAAGAGAAGGTGAGGGGTGACAGGGGGAACGTAAATGACGTGGAAGAGGAAGAACGACCAAGAAGACAGAAGAGATTAAAGTAAAAGGGGAAGAGGAGGAGGAGGAGGAGAAGAAAAAGGAAGAGCAGGAGGAGATAGAGGAGGGGAAGCAAGAGGAATGGGAGGAAGAAGAGTAGGAAGAGGGGAGGAGGAGGAGGAGAAGAAGAAAAAGGAAGAGCAGGAGGAGATAGAGGAGGGGAAGCAAGAGGAATGGGAGGAAGAAGAGTAGGAAGAGGGGAGGAGGAGGAATAGGAGGGGAGAAAGAGGAAGAGAAGGAGATGAAGGAGGGGGAGCAAGAGGAAGGGGAGTAGGAAGAGGAGGAGGAGGAGGAAGAGGAGGGGAGAAAGAGGAAGAGGATATGAAGGAGGGGGAGCAAGAGAATGGGAGAAAGAAGAGTAGGAAGAGGAGGAGGAGGAGGAAGAGGAGGGGAGAAAGAGGAAGAGAAGGAGATGGAGGAGGGGAAGGGGGAGCAAGAGGAAGGGGAGGAAGAAGAGTAGGGAGAGGGGAGGAGGAGGAAGAAGAGGAGGAGATGGAGGAGGGGAGAAAGAGGAAGAGCAGGAGGGGAGATGGAGGAAGGGGAGGAGAAGTGGGAGAAAGATGAAGAGGAGGAACAGGGGGAGGATGAGGAAGAAGAGGTGGAGGGGAGAGAGAAGAAAGGAAGATGAGGAGAGGAAGAGGAAGAAGGGAGGAGGAAGAGGAAGAAGGAAAAGGAGATGGAAGAGTAGGGGAAAACGAGGGAGATAAAAAAGAAAAGGAAGAAGGGAAAGAGGAGGGAAAAACGAAAGAGGATAGGGGAGGAAGAAGAAGAGGAGAAAGAAGAGAAAGAGGAAGAAGGGAGGAGGAAGAGGGGGAAAGAGGAAGGAAAAAACAAAAGAGGAGGGCAAAGGAGAGGAAGAGGAGGATGGGTACGAAGAGGAAGAGGAAGAAGAGAGGAGGAAAAGGAGATGGAGGAAGAGGGGGAAAGAGGAGGGGAAAACGAAAGAGGAGGAAGGGAAAGAAGGGAGAAGGAAAAGGGAATGGAGGAAGAGGAGGAAAGAGGAGAGGGAAAACGAAAGAGGAGGAAAAGGAGATGGAGGAAGAGGAGGAGAAAACGAAAGAAGAGGGGGAAAAACGAAAGAGGAGGAGAGGAAAGAAGAGGAGGAGGAGGAGGAAGAAGAGGAAGAGGAGAAAGAAGAGGAGGAGGAGGAAGAAGTAAAGGAAGCGCCAAGGTGCCTCCTGCTTGATGAAAATGGCGGCAGACAGTGGCGATTCGTCATACTCTTTGTTTACCCATCCTTGCCTTCTCCTTCTTACATTCCTTTGCCTTACCTTTACCTTACCTTACCTTTACCTTACCTTTACCTTACCTTTACCTTACCTTTACCTTACCTTTACCTTACCTTTACCTTACCTTTACTTTACCTTTACTTTACCTTACCTTTACCTTACCTTTACCTTACCTTTACCTTACCTTTACCTTACCTTTACCTTTACCTTACCTTTACCTTACCTTTACCTTACCTTTACCTTACCTTGTCTTTACCTTGTCTTTACCTTACCTTTACCTTGCCTTTACCTTTCCTTACCTTTACCTTTACCTTTACCTTACCTTTACCTTACCTTTACCTTACCTTTACCTTACCTTTACCTTACCTTTACCTTACCTTTACCTTACCTTTACCTTACCTTACCTTTACCTTACCTTTACTTTATCTTTACCTTACCGTACCTAACCTTACCTTTACCTTATCTTTATCCTTATCTTTATCCTTACCTTACATTTACCTTATCTTTACCTTACCTTTACCTTACCTTCATATCCTTTCTCTTCCCTTTCCTTCGCCTCCTTTTCATTCTTCTTCCTTTCCTCTTTTAATCCATAACCATTCTTATTTTCATTTCTTTTCTCCTCCCTTTCCTTACCTTTCCCTCGCCCTCTCTTGCCGTTCTTTCCTACCCTATCCCTTCCCTGTAATTCTTTCACCATTTCTTCTGTGCCTATACCTCTCTTTCCTTTCCTTCCCTTCCCTTTCCCTCCCCCACTACCTCCCCTTCTCTCCTCTCCCTTCCTCCCTATTCCCTTTTCCTGTCTCCCCTTCCCTTCCC
>NC_134789.1:11142011-11147011 GCF_046742065.1 Oratosquilla oratoria | reverse complement strand
GCTTGACATCTGTTGTCATTGCGCGGGTGTCCAGCTGCACTTGTCACTGTGTGCAGCTGTCTGTGCGCAGCTGTATCAAGCTTACAAAGCAAATCAAAAGGCGACCATTTGGTCTCTGAAGCCAATTGAATCTTAAGATTTAGGTGAAATAAATCGACTTGTCGCCAGTTTGAATAATTTTGATCAAAATAGATTTAACCTTTTTGACCGAAACAAAGGGACAAAAAGGAAACTGTAATGTTATAACACATTTGTAAATGTACACTTTAAATCCACTTTCTGAGAAATGATATCAGAAGTACAGGAGATCCGTTTATTTCGACTACTATCTGTAATCCTCTTCAGCAGAAAGAGGAGTACAGATAGTAGTCGAAATATACGGATCTCCCGTATTTCTGATATTATTTCTTCGATAGTGGATAAATGTACAAAGTGACAAAACACACCAAAAGATTCAGGCTCTTGTGTTACATGCAATCGCATCAGCAGGAAATTTCTCCCCATGTATTAAACAAATGACTTGTTTATCTCCTTATTCACTTATTTATTTGTTTATACTTTCCTTGCTTTGTGCCCTGCTGCACATTTTCCTTGCAGCTGTTGCCCTTGTTTGTATGCGTGCAGCTGTGTCATTTTTATTGGTGATATGTGAAGCTGTAACAGCTGTCCTTATATGTATGCGTCCAGCTGCACGTGTTAGTGTTGTCTGTCTGTTTGCAGTCGCATCTCTTGCCCTCTTTGGCTTATCCAGCTGTACATCATGTAACCTTGTGTGTATGCAGATCCAGCTGCACTTTTTGCATCCAGCTGCAATTTTGGCACCATCCAGCTGCACTTTTGGCACCATTCAGCTGCGCAGCTTGTTCTTGTTTCAGTACAGGACTGATTAAGATTCTCCATCTTACCCGCGTGTCTTTGCAGCCAGCTGCACTCAGTGGTCGTGTGCAGCTGCACATTTTTTTTTTTTTTTTTCCTCATTACTACGGTAACTGTCCTCCCGTTCTTGTGACGGGTGATCATGCGATGATTGGCTTTGTGATTTCCCAATTATTATTTTACTTTTTATTTTATGTTTTATTTATTATTTTGTTTTTATTTATTCTTTATTTATTTGTCTTATTTATCTTTATTTACTTGTTTTATTTATTATTTTATTTATTTATTTGTTTGTTTTATTTATTATTTTATTTTTTGTTTTATATATTCATTTATTTGTTTTATTAATTTCATTTATTTCATTTATTCATTTATTTGTTTTACTTGGTTTCCTGCGCAAGACTAAGGGAATGGAAGCCAACGCTTAATAAAATCGTCAGGTGGCAGCCAGAACAAAATCTCTAAAGGTGTCCGATCCCTTTCATCCACTAAAGGTTGACACTAACGGGAAAAAAAATCATCAACTTTTCTCCGTCGACAAAAGTTGACGATTTTTTTTTTTTTTTTCTCGTGTGATCATCATGTCTTCCTCGAAAGACAAAGGACCACTTAGTCCCTTCTTGCATGGAAGTGTGCCACGGATGTGAATAAAATCACCTGTCGACAGCAAGAGCGAAAGGACAGGTACCACCCAATACGTAAGGGACTTAAGCTTAATACACTGGTTGATTGTGCAGCTGCACTGTTGGTCGTAGATTCAGCTGCACACTTCCTTCAGGTTAAAGTCCAGGTTTATATTTCACCCCAGCACGTCGATCCAGCTGCAGAGTTCGTATATTGGACCTCACCCTCGTCCAGCTGTATGTGTTGTCGACCTCCAAATCCAGCTGCAAATATCGTGAAGGTACAAGTGTCCATCTGTGTTTGTCACCCCGGAGTACGTCGCCTGGAGACAGCTGCATCTGTGAATTCCAGTACAGCTGTCAGGTTTGCAGTTGCCCTTGTTTCTCCTAGTGTGCAGAGAAGTTGCACTTGACAGCTGTAGGTACAGGCCCAGCTGTATACGAGGAAGCAGTTGTGTATGTTACAGCTGGTCCTGTATGTTTGTACAGCTGGATTCACTGATAAGTACTTCATCTGTCATCTTCGTTGAAGCTGCAGTAGATTTTATTTATTTATTTATTTATCTATTCATTTTTAGTGTCGTTTTACTTAACCCGGTTAGCTAACCACCACTTTACTACAAATCTACTTTTACCCAGTTATGACGTCAGACATCTAATCTACGTCAATTAACTCTTTTATTATATGACCATATTGTTTTAATTCAAGAAATTCAGGTTTATGTCAAAAGCGAAGATCTTGACATAATAGGCATAGCCGAGACGAGACAGGGTCGACCGTTAAAGAATTTGAATTTGATATTACAGGATTCGAACACTTTCAGAAAGACAAGAACCACAAGAAAGGTGGGGTTGTTCCGTTGTATGTAAAAAGCTATATCCATGCCCGTGAAATAGGGAAATTGAAGCAGGATGCCAATGATAGTATATAAAACATAAGAATGGATGAGACTGCAAGAGACCATTAGGCCTACACTAGTCAGTTCCATGTCCCCTTACCACCTTTCATCACCATCCAAACGTGCTCTCATCTTCTGTTAAAACAACTGATAGTTTCAGCGCTCACTACATGGTTACTAAGTATATTCCTTTCGTTAACCATTCTGTTGGTAAACCAGTTTTTGCCTATTTCCTCCATAAACTTAACCAGTGTAGGTGTGATACATGCCAAGAACATTATCGATAGCAGACAACCTGTTGTTTCAAGAATTATCTAGCTTTTGCAATCGAGAAATGCTGGTGATGAGTGATTTCAATTTTACTGACATTGATTGGATGATACTTCAATATGGTGATATAGGAAGTCGTTTGTTAGATTTTCTGGGGGAAATCTCGTGGAGGTAGATAGAAAAAGAATACACAGGTCTAGTTCCGAGTTTATTCCTGACCGGTTTTGCTCTAAAAGGGTAGCAAAAAGAATTGCAGGCCTATAAGCTTAACCTCAATTGTAGGAAAAATGATGGAAACTATCATCGGAGATGCTATCGAACATCACTTAGAAAGTAACATTTTGGTCATTGACAACAGCATTGATTCAGACGGAAGCGTCCTTGTGTGACTAGCCTACTCGAATTTTACAATGCAGTCATCACGAATCATGACAAAAGAAACAATGTAGACTTAGTATACCTGGACTTTGTGAAGGCTTGTGGTATCGTTCCGCACGAAAGACTACTTGCTAAACTTGCTTCAAACGGAATAAGAGGCAACCTATTAGATTAGTAATTGCTTCAACAATCGTAAACAGCGAGTTATTTTGAATAGCAAATTTTCTAGCTTAAAAAATGTTACGAGTGGAGTTCCTCAGGATTCCGTTCTTGGGTCACTTCTATCCATAGTATATATAAACAATATAGACCATGGACTGAAATGTACTATCTCCAAATTGGCTGACAATACAAAGCTGTGTGGAATACCTAATCAGTCAAATCAATTGGATATTCAAGAAGGTTTAATCAGCTACAGCAAGGGCCTGAAAAATGGCTAATGAAATTTAACCCAAGTAAAATGAAGTTATGTACACAGCTAAAAATATCACCAAGTACGAATATAAGTTATTTGGAAAAAAATTACAAAATTGGATAATGAAAAGGATTTTGGCGTAGTTATCAGTAATAACCTCAAGTCATCTAAACAACTTATTTCTGCCTCAGAGAAAGCAAATGAGATTCTAGGACTGATTACACGATCTTTTGATTTCAAAAGTCCGTCTTTCATCAACATTTGTAATATACTGTGTATGGTCCCCGAATCTCATTAAAGACATTGACAGATTGGAAAAAGTACAACGGCTAGCCACAAAACTTGTTCCAAATATCAGACATAAATCATACGAAAACCGCCGAAGACATGTGAATATATTTTCGCTAAAAAGAAAAAGCGTAGGTTCAAGAGTAACTCGATACAGGTCTTCATGATTCTAAAGGTAATTGACAACGTGGAATCAAATTTCCGCACTGAATACGAGTCAGACGAGAAATAATGGTCTCAAGCTGTCAGGACGTAGACTTAAACTAGAAGTGGGTAGGTACAACTTCGCCAACCGTGTAGTTAATGAATGGAATAAACTTTCTGCAGAGGCAGTGCAATGTAGTGCGGTTCGAAATTTTAAGATAAACACCTAAGCAATATGCTGCAATGTCTGCCAAGTGTTTGGTTCGTTTGTTTGTTTATTTCTTTGTTTAGACATCTGTTCTTAGCATCCAACTTAGTTATGGACCAAAAGCTCTCTTGTCGGAATGCTCTTCCTTTGTAATCCTATTGTATTATGACTTAATACACGTGATTCTATTTAGCTAAGGCCAAGAATTCCAATTGAAGGGAGTCATGGTAACATAACATTATACTTTACATGTACATACATACATGCATACATACACAATTAAATTCTTCTTGGGATCATACCCAACTT
This sequence comes from Oratosquilla oratoria, assembly GCF_046742065.1. NCBI lineage: Eukaryota > Metazoa > Arthropoda > Malacostraca > Stomatopoda > Squillidae > Oratosquilla > Oratosquilla oratoria. The sequence goes on along the minus strand of NC_134789.1, from coordinate 11,142,601 downwards.
CAGAAAACAAATATACTAACTAGAAGACACAAACCCCGTTCATACACAGTTGCCTGGTAACTAACTGTAAAGTCATCGAATGACGTCATAGGAGTCACGCCACACATGTGACGTCATCGAGGTGACGTATTCCGCTCCGGGCCCTTGTTTCAATTCCGGACAACCGAAGAGCCCAATATTGATTCGCCCATTGCATGCTTTCGTTGATTCCATCGCGTCACTCGTCATGCACAAGCTTGCATGCACTTCGGGTCACACGCCAGTACACACACGAGCAGGTGCGTGTGTGCATGACACCAGACGAGTGCGTGCATGCGTGAATGTTTATTTCTGAAAACGCAAGTGGTTAATACGCATCAAACATGAAACAAACTACTCGAATGTATGTTCGTTTTCAAACCATGGAATACACACGCAGAAAAAAAACATACTTGCATATGGGAAACTGTAATGTTATAACACATTTGTAAATGTACAATTTAAACCCACTATCAGAGAAATAATATTAGTACAGGAAAACTGTATATTTCGACTACTATCTGTAGTCCTCTTCAGCAGAATGGTTACAAGAAGATAGAGTACAGGTAACC
>NC_134789.1:11117011-11137011 GCF_046742065.1 Oratosquilla oratoria | reverse complement strand
AATAAAAACTATAATAATGTAAATAACAAATAAAAACTATAATAATGTAAATAACAAATAAAATACATAAATAAATGCATAGGTATAGTTAAATAATAAACAAACAGGTAAATAGTAAATAATAATAAATTGACATATAACTAATAATAAATGAAAATCTGACAGACAAATGATAACAAAACAAAAACAAATAATATAAGATAAATTATAATCATTACAGCATCTTACTTAGGTATTTATCTAAATGATTCTTAAAGCTTTGAACTGAACTACATTGCACTACCTGTGCAGGAAGTTTATTCCATTCGTTAACTACACGGTTGGCAAAGTTGTTTCTACCTATTTCCAAATTGAATCTATTTCCGGACAGTTTGAGACCATTGTTTCTTGTCTGATTCTCATTCAATGTGAAAATTTTGTCACTTTTGATGTTGTCAATTCCCTTTAAAATCTTAAAGACCTGTATCAAGTCACCTCTGAGTCTACGCTTTTTTAGGGAAAACAGATTCATGTGTTTTAGTCGATTTTCGTATGATTTATTTTTGATATTTGGAATCAGTTTTGTGGCTCGCCGTTGTACTTTTTCCAGTCTGTCAATGTCTTTAATGAGATTCGGTGACCATACGGAAACAGCATATTCCAAATGTGGACGAACTAACGATTTATATAGCTTGTTAATGAGTGATGGACTTTTGAAATCAAAAGATCGCGCAATCAGTCCCAGAATCTTATTTCCTTTCTCAGAGGCTGAAATACACTGCTTGGATGATTTGAGGTTGTTACTGATAATTACGCCGAGATCTTTTTCACTATCCACTTTTGTTAACGAATTTCCAAATAACTTGTAATCGTACTTACTGTTATTTTTACCTATGTGCATTACCTTGCATTTACTTGTGTTAAATTTCATTAGCCACTTTTCAGACCATTGCTGTAATTTATTTAAATCTTCTTGAATATCTAATTGGTTTGAGTGACCATTTGCCACTCCGCACAGTTTTGTATCATCAGCAAATTTGGAAACAGTAGATTTTAGTCCATGGTCTATATCATTTATATATACTATGAATAGAAGTGGCCCAAGAACGGAACCCTGAGGAACTCCACTTGCAACACTTTTCCATCCAGAAGTTTTTCCATTTAAAACAACTCTCTGTTTTCGACCATTCAACCAATTACTAGTCCAACCTAATAGGCTACCACTTATTCCGTGTGAAGCTAATTTAGTAAGTAGTCTTTCGTGTGGGACGGTATCAAAAGCTTTTGCAAAGTCTAGATATATTAAATCTATATTGTTTCTTTTGTCATAATTCGAGATAACTGTGTTGTAGAATTCGAGTAAGTTAGTCACGCAAGAACGTTTCCGTCTGAAACCATGCTGGCTATCATTTATCAAACGGTTACTTTCTAAATGATGTTCGATAGCATCTCTGATGATAGTTTCCATTATTTTTCCTACGATTGAAGTCAAACTTATAGGCCTATAGTTATTTAGTTTCTTTTTGTCACCTTTTTTTGAATATGGTAGTGACGTTAGCTAGCTTCCATTCTCTTGGGACATCTCCGGATATGATGGATTTCTTGAAAATAATTTCTAATGGAACAACAATCTCATTTTTCATTTCCTTTAAGATTCTTGGATGCCAACCGTCAGGCCCTGGTGTTTTATTAACTTTGAGTTTGTCTATACACCTTTTAATTTTTTCTTTTGTAATATTTACCGTAGTGAGTAAGTTTACCCCAGACTTTTCACAGGTTTCAGTTTGGAATTCACTTTGAGGTGTTTCGTTTACGAATACCGAGCTAAAGTAATTGTTTAAGATATTACACATTCCTTCATTTGAATATTCAAGTTGACCGTCAGCAGATAATAGTGGACCAATGTGTTTCCTAACAACCTTTTTATCTCTAATGTAACTATAGAATTCTTTGGGATTCTCTTTGGATTTATCAGCGATGTTCATTTCGTATTGTCGTTTTCTTTTTCTTATTGTCTTTTTTAAATCTCTCTGTATTGATACATAACTTTCATAGTCATTAGATGCACCCGAGCACTTATATTTCTTATAAGCCTGTCTCTTTTTAGCAATACTTTTTTCAGTTTCTTTGTCGAGCCACTTTGGGCGAGCCTGATTTGGGGGACGTCTGTCCTTAAAAGGAATGTAAGTTTGAATCATCTTAGTGAGCGTATTTTGAAATATTTCCCACATCTGATCTACAGTTCTTTCGTTTAATTTTGCCTCCCAATCTGTAAGCTGAAGCTCCTGACGTAGTCCTATGAACTGAGCTTTACTGAAATCGGGTATTTTAGAAACACAAGTATCTATTCTAAAATTGTTAAGGAGTTTGAATCTAACTAAGTTGTGATCGCTATTTGCAACAGATTCACCGACTTCTACATCAGTTACCATGCTTTCGCGGCTAGTGATCAAAAGATCGAGTAAGTTTCCATATCTTGTGGGCTCTTTTACATGCTGAATTAAGTATTTGTCACCAAGAAAATCAATCAAGCGACTACCTATATGGCCATGTTCAAGGGTCATCCAATCAATGTCAGTAAAATTGAAATCACCCATTATCAATAAATCCCGGTTGCAGAAACTAGACAGTTCTTGAAATAACAGTTTGTCGTCTGCTAATGATAATGTCTTTGGCCTATATATTACACCTATATTCATTTTTTGTCCATTTGTTTGGGTTAACTCAACCCACAAACTATCATGTGCATCCAGTTTCACTTTCTCTAAAACACAAGCATGAACATTGTTTTTAACGTACAATAGAACACCCCCACCTTTCTTGTGGTTTCTATCCTGATGAAAGTGTTTAAATCTCGCAATATTAAATTCAGCTTCGAACTCTGTACCATTTAACCATGTCTCAGTTATTCCTATCATATCGAGATTTTCGCTTTTGACATACGCCTGTATTTCTTGAAATTTGTTCCTAATACTACGAGCATTAAAGTACATGGTTTTAAGAAACTCGTAATTATTTCTTTTTGACACATTTTGAGTTTCAATATCATGTCTTATATTATCATATTGTTTTTTATTTATACCTTGCTCTATATTATTATTTGGTCCTTTATTGACATTCAATGCCTCATTAATATTTCTCCTATCAAAATTAACATTTCCCCCATCACGGACATCTGGTCGATCACGGTCATCCGATCTCTTTTGTACATTTTGTCCCCCTACGTCACCGTGATTCACGTCGGCCTCCCGTCGTTCAGTGACATTATGTCCGGCATCCCTTTCTAAAATTATATTTTGTCCTCCAGTGACATTATATCCTACCGTGATATTTTTTCCTCCACTATAATTACATCCCATCGTGATCTTTTGTCTTCCACTGTCATTACATCCTATCTTGATATTTTGGTCTTCATTGACATTCTGTCCGGTATCCCTTCCTAAAATTATATTTTGTCCTTCACTGACATTATATCCTACCGTGATATTTTCTCCTCCATTATCATTACATCCTATCGTGATATTTAGTTCTCCACTATCATTACTTCCCATCGTGATATTTTGTCCTCCACTGTCATTACATCCCATTGCGACATTTTGTCCTATGACATTACATCCTAATGTGACATTTCGTCCTCTAGCGACATTACATCCTATCATGATATTTTGGCCTTCATTGACATTCTGTCCGGTATCCCTTCCTAAAATTATATTTTGTCCTTCACTGACATTACATCCTACCGTGATATTTTCTCCTCCATTATCATTGCATCCTATCGTGATATTATGTTCTCCACTATCACTGACATTATATCCTACCGTGATATTTTCTCCTCCATTATCATTACATCCTATCGTGATATTTTGTTCTCCACTATCATTACTTCCCATCGTAATATTTTGTCCTCCACTGTCATTATATCCCATTGCGCGCGTGTGTGTGTGTGTGTATGTGTGTGTGTGTGTGTGTGTGTGTGTGTGTGTGTGTGTGTGTGTGTGTGTAAAGTGACATTATTACCCATAGATCGGTCATATATGAGCTCTGAGCTCTCTTCCGAGAGGGAAATAGCTGTCGATCACGAGTCCAACACGTGACCAAGACCAGGGTGAATCACACAATTTCACAAACACGCACATACAGCTTACACACTTGCTTATGTATTTGCATATATACACCTAAATTATGCACTCATACACGTACACACACATACAGCTTACGCTCTCGTTTATTTATTTGCATATATGCACCTAACTTACGCAACCACGCACACACACACACACACACACACACACACACACACACACACACACACACACACACACACACACACACACACACGCACAGCTTACGCTCTCGTTTATGTATTTACATATATACATGTATGTACTCTCAAACACATACACACACACACTTTCACAAACACACACATACAGCTTACACACTTGCTCATGTATTTGCATTTAAACACCTAAACTATGCACTCACACACACACACACAGCTTACGCTTTTGCTTATGTATTTGCGTATGTACATGTATGTACTCTCAAACACACACACACACACACACACATACACACACATCTTATGCTCTCGTTTGTGTATATGCATATATACATGTATGTACTCTCAAACACACACACACACACACACACACACAGCTTACGCTCTCGCTTATGCATTTGCATATATACATGTATGTATTCTCAAACACACACACACACACACACACACACACACATACACGTCAGAGGAGAGCGCGTGTGCTTGCGTCGATCCGAGGCTATATTGTTCGAAAGATATTTCATTTTGCTGAGCATCGCGAGGACAATATTGCCTGTGCCCAAGAGCAGACCCTCGATTTTGTTAGCCATGTTCTCTTTGATCCGAGGACATTTTTATCCGCTTAATTACTTCGGGAACGGAGTTCGGGATTCGAACATCCCGTGCCCCCCCTCCGTGATGAATAGTCCGGGAGGGTCGGTCAGTTTGGGGTCTCAGGGAACTGAATAGAATAGTTTGGAGCCGTTCAGGATGAGGGGGGACAGGTACAGCCAAGTACAGAAATTTATTTTATTATTCATTTTCCCAATACTCGTGGTAATATAAATCTTTTCGGACCCCCGTGCGAGGCTAGAGCCAGGGACCTTCCTCCACGTTCTCCCCTCACCCGTCAACTCAAAACAACGTTTACTGAGTTGTCCATAAGCAAAGAAGAATACCACAAGATGGTTAGGTGAGTCTTTATGACTTAGGAACCCAGTGACATGATCTGTATATTCTGGTTGTACTAAAATGTACTCACAAAGGTACCCATAATTGTACTCAATAAGAGAGTACATTTTAGGAAATCCTACATATACGTATATGTGCATACATGTTTATATATATATATATATATATATATTACGTATATGTGCATACATGTTTACATATATATATATATATAATATATATATATATACATATATACATATATATATACATATATATAAAATTGTGACGGTTGGCCAATAAGGAGCTCCACATTGATAGGGATGCATATGTAATGTAAAGAACTTAAAACAAAGGTTAAAAAGAGAGAGACAGAGAGAGAGAGAAGGAGAGAGAGAGAGTGAGAGAAAGGCTACCATTCCTCAAGGAGTGAGCTGTTCAAACACGATGCTTTGCCCTACAAAGCGAAATTTTGAAAAGGCGTGTAAATACTCATTTCATTTATTTTTCTTATAACGTCACACACACATGTAATGAAGACAGATGTGCAAGCTGCTTTGTTCTCGTCTGTTTGTAAGGTCACTACTTTAGTGTAATTTTGTAAACCCTTTTTTTTCTTTCTTTTGTAAATGCTCGGATATAGTATAGACACTTAAACCGCTGCTTAACCCGTTTTTTTAATGTTCAGATATAGTATAGACACTTGACCCGCTGCGTCTTTGTTTTGTTTCCAAATTTTGAGTTGTAATCTATGGTTGTAAACACGTTTTATTTTAACCCATAGTTGTAGACTTGTAAACGCTGTTGTTTTTTTATGTAGAAATTCACAACCATTATGTTGCACACTAAATAATATTTCATGTTTTCAAATAATTATTCTTATAAAGAAGAGAAAAATAATTTATAAAATTACATATGCAGTATTGACTTGTCTTTTTTTTTTTTTTTTTTTTTTAAGTCGCATCATTTAGACTTCTGTGCGTTTAACCCGATGTCAGTCAGTCTGCTTTTAAGGTCATTTAGAGGACCTGCAAATCTCAGGTCATCAGGAAAAATCGAGGTCATTATCTGAAGGCCTGCGACTGCTATGGGGTATTTGAATACCCACCCTTACTAGACTGCGAGTTTGTGTGGATACCTCACTATCCGTCGATCGCACAGACTCCCAGTAAACGAGTATGAAAATGAGTATCCGCAACCTTTGCCTTATGTGTTTGGGTTCGAACTCGGGACTGTGTTGTATGAATCATGAAACACACCAGCCACTCGGCACATTTGCATCGATCATAACAGTGTCCACACTATATGCGACCAACATGAAGTACGAGGTAAACGCAACGTTGTTCCAGTGTGTGTCTGTACCTTCCTCCTTCTTTTCTTCCTCCTTTTCTTCCTCCTCCTCCCTATTTTCTCCCTCTTCCTCTTCCTCATACTCCTCCTCTTCTTCTTCATCCACCTCCTCCTCTTCTTCCTCAACTTCCTCCTCCTCTTCTTCCTCCACTTCCTCCTCTTCTTCATCCATTTCCTCTTCTACTTCCTCAGCTTCCTCCTCCTCTTCTTCCTCCTCTTCCTCCTACTCCTCCTTCTCTTCTTCTTCCTCCTCTCCCTCTTCCTACTCTTCTTCCTCCTACTCCTCTTCCCCCTCCTCCTCTCCTCCTCTTATTCCTCCTCTTCATCCTCCTCTTCCTTCTCTTCCCCCTCCTCTTCGTCCTCCTCTTCCTTCTCTTCTCCCTCCCCCTCTTCCTCCTCCTCCTCCTCCTCCTCCTCACCAGTAACAGGATGAACCCAATGCCTCTTTTCGTTCGTCCTTGGCAGGAGTAAGTGGGGGTGGGTGGGGGTGGGGGCCAACGGATGGAAGTGAAGGTTTGGGGGGAGGTGGGGGGAGGGGAGACGGTTTGTCACATGCTGCTGAGGTGTGTTTGTGACATGTGAACGTGACATGTGATACCCCCTTGTTACTGCCAGTCTCCTGTTCCACGTCCCCCTCTCCCTCCTCCTGTCCCCTCCCTCCTCCCCCTCTCCCTCCCTCCCGTCCCCTCCCTTGTCCCTCTCTACCATCCTCCCTCCCGTCCCCTCCCTCGTCCCCCTCTCCCATCCTCCCTCCTGTCCCCTCCTTCGTCCCCCTCTCCCATCCTCCCTCCTGTCCCCTCCTTCGTCCCCCTCTCCCATCCTCCCTCCCGTCCTCTCCCCCGTCCCCCCTCCCCCTCCCGTCCCCTCCCTTGTCCCCCTCTCCCATCCTCCCCCCCGTCCTCTCCCTCGTCCCCCTCTCCCTCGTCCCCCTCTCCCTCGTCCCCCTCTCCCTCGTCGCCCTCTCCCTCGTCCCCCTCTCCCATCCTCCCTCCCGTCCCCTCGTCCCCCTCTCCCATCCTCTCTCCCGTCCCCTCCCTCGTCCCCCTCTAACATATCCTCCCTCCCGTCCCCTCCCTCGTCCCCTTCTCCCCCCTCCCTCCCGTCTCCCTCTCCCTCCCTCCCTCTCTCTCCCTCGTCCATCTCTCTCTCTCTCCCGTCCCCTTCCCTCGTCCCCGTCCCCTCCCTTGTGCCCTCTCCCTCCCTCCCGTCCTCTCCCTCGTCCACCTCCCCCTCCCTCCCGTCCCCTCCTTCATCCCCCCTCTCCCTCCCTACCCTCCCTTATCATCCCTGCTTCCTCTCACCCTCCCCCTCCCTCTTCCCTTTTCATTTTTTTTATCCATTCTTTCTTTTCCTGGAGACTTTTTTTCTTTTCTTTCTCCAGATCCCTGTCTTCTTGCTGTCTACCGTGTCCCATACGGCATCTAAGTCCATAAAATGTATGCAAGGGCCTATCATCTTCGGTCTCTTTTACCTGGAATCTTGTGAATTCCAGACAGTTATGGACCCTTGACGATTCCAGCCGGCGCATTACAACGCTTCTCTTCACTCCAGGCCATGTTATCTTTCGCTTTATATTCCAATTCCTTTTTTTCCCTCTACTGTAAAGGTATTTGGTGCAATTCGATCTGACTTTAGGTACCAGTGACTATCACTTGCCTTCACTATCAGATCACATTAAACGAGAAATGACATGTTGGAAGGAGGAGCTTTTCCCGACCGAATGAAATCACCTGACCTGGCAGTGGTCAGTTCCTTGGGCCCTACGAATCGTTAGCGGACAGAAGAGTTAGGTCGAGACCCTTCCGGCCCCTTTCACCCCGGGGGCACCTAGTCCTGAGGACTCGTTTCCTTCAAAGAAAGAATTATACGAATTCTTGAAGACTTCTGCCGAAGATACAAAGTCTTCAAGACTTTTGCCGAAGATACGAAGTCTTCAAGTCTTCTGCCGAAGATACGAAGTCCTCAAGACTTCTGCCGAAGATACGAAGTCTTTCAAGACTTTGCCAAAGATACGAAGTCTTTCAAGACTTCTGCCGAAGATACGAAGTCTTCAAAACTTTTGCCGAAGATACGAAGTCTTCAAAACTTCTGCCGAATATACAAAGTCTTTCAAGACTTCAGCCGAAGATACGAAATCTTCAAGACTTCTGCCGAAGATACGAAGTCTTGAAGACTTCTGCCGAAGATACGAAGTCTTGAAGACTTCTGCCGAAGATACGAAGTCTTGAAGACTTCTGCCGAAAATACAAAGTCTTGAAGACTTCTGCCGAAGATACGAAGTCTTGAAGACTTCTGCCGAAGATCATGGTTGGGTGCTGGCCACGGGTTTTCAAAAGAATTCAAGATCTTATCAAAAAGCGTTTTTGTCCCCGGAGCTCGTGAGCCCTGAGTCAGGAACCGGGAATCGGGAATTCATGGCTTCTGTTCCCTGGATTCACTTCGGGCGAAGAGAACCATAAAAAAAAAAAAAAAAAAAAAAAAAAAAAAAAAAAAAAGGAGGCGGTCCATAGACAGGAAACGTGTACCGACTGGTAACGGTGATAAATAGGAAAGCCAGAAACATGGGACTAATAGGAAAGAGACAGGTCATCAAGAAAAAGGGAGCTAGGAGCTCATCAATATGCACCATCGTGTTCACTTCCCGCCAGTCTTTAAGAAAACGTCCAAATAAGGAAGGAGAAGGTCATCAGGTTTGAGGAAACGAGGACATCTGCATCAGGAGACGTCAGTCATGCAATCTTTAAGCGATTTTACCCAGACAAGAGCACTCCCGACATGGTTGATAGGTTCACATGAGAACTAATATTATAGATTTTGTTATCATTAGAGCCAGAATGTTTTACACATTTAAGGGGTGAACCCCGAGTTGAACGTGTGTGTATATGTATATATATATATATATATATATATATATATATATACATATATATATATATGTATATATATATGTATATATATGTATATATTTGCAAAGAAATCACAAAACACACGTGATGAACTATTTTTGCAGAAACCACCGAAAAAAATGGATATCGAACGTTTCGTCTATTTAAGACATTTTTAAAGGTACCTTTGAAAATGTCTTGAATAGACGAAAACGTTCGGTATCCATTTTTTTCAATTTCCCGGTAGTTTCTGCAAAAAAAAAATATATATATATATATATATATAGATATATAATATATATATATATATATATATATATATATATATATATATATATGTTTTTGCAGAAACTACCGGAAATAAAAAAAACGGATACCAAACGTTTTCGTCTATAGAAGACATCTTCAAAGGTACCTTTAAAAATGTCTTCAATAGAAGAAAACGTTCGGTATTAGTTTTTTTTTTCCTGATGGTTTCTGCAAAAATAGTTTATCACGTGTGTTTTGTGATTTTTTTGCATATATATATATATATATATATATGTATATATATATATATATATATATATATATGTATATATATGTATATATATATGTATATATATGTATATATATATATGTATATATACTGTATATATATGTATATATATATATATATATATATATTGAGAATGTTGAACATTCCTCTGAAGAAGCTACAAGCGAAACCGGTCAGGAATAAACTCGGAACGAGACCTGTGACTCTCTTTTTCCACCCTTTTCAACATATATATATATACATATTTATATATATATATATACATATATATATATATATATATATATAATATAATACAGGGGTAGAGGGGAGTGGAGTATGTTGGGAATGGGATGGGTGGGAGTTTTTTCTATGCATTTGTTTTCTGGCTACCTCCCTTGTAAGAGTGAAAAGGCCTTTGGTATATGTATGTACGTATGTATGTATGTATTTATGTGTGCATATCACGACATGATTGTTATATGAATAAAGAAACTATAATGACAATGCGGCCTTCCGTGCCGTGTCCAACGTTTTACAACTACCATTTAACTAGTCTACGGTGTCACCCCGCCACATTTAGCAGAAAATTATTCTGAGATAATGTGATCGTCCATTTTAAGCATGTGAAAGAGGGAGGAAGGTGGAGCCGGGGTCCCGGATCTGAAAGAGGGGTCTCTTGGTCGAGACCCCGCCAAGCCCTGCGCCTGTTTATAGCTATGAAAACTACATAAAGTGTGTCGCTTTATCTAAGCTTAAGCTTAATTGAGACGCATGCTGAATTGAAGTAGTTTGTAATACTCTATTACTTGAAATGCTGAGGAAGTACATACTTCTAGAAGCATTTCAAATGAGAGAAAATTTCAAACTACACTTCAGCTCAGCAACAGGAAGTCTGCCTTTGTTTCGTGCTGCGTCGCCTGCGTCACCTGCGTCGCCTGTGTCGCCTGCGTTGTCTGCGTCGCCTGTGTCGCTTGTGTCTCAGTTTTCGTTTAGGCTAAGAGGTCAAAAAGAGGAGAGGACGTAAGTAGGTCCTTCTGTAATGAATAAAATTGCGTGCCATCAGGGTTATTTTTAATCTTTATTCTGTACAAGAGGGCAGGCTCATGGTTTCGCTTTGATGGATAGAATCTCTGGCGGCAGTCTGAAGTCATCATTGTCAGATGATGTTCGTTTATCATTGTTTGCTTGATTATCATTTATTATTATTAGTTATCTGTCAGTTTATTATTATTTACTATTTACCTGTGTTTTTATTATTTAACTTTTCCTATTTATTCATTTATTTTAGTTATTATTATTGATATTATAATTTTACTTATTTATCTATTTATCATTATTATCATTTTGTTTCACATCCCACCTAGTTATGAACCAAAAGGTCTCCTGTCGGCATGCTCCTCTTTGTAATCCTTTGTAACCTTCTGTGCTGTTAGCCTGTGAAGATACGATATCAGCATTTTTTTTAAAGAATATTTCTCTCTCGTTGACTGGGTTTATTAAACTGGAAACCGGATAACGTGAAAAATAAATCCTGGAATTTCTGGAAGAGGTGAAAGGTGTCATCACACTCATCACAGATTAAAGTCTCGGGATGGAGAGAAGAACGGATTGGTTGCCACCGAGTCGTGATCGTTTCAAGAACGTAGATGATACATCGATCGAGAGTGAGTTACCAACAAGTAAACATAAAAAGAAGGAAAAAGTATAACAATAAAAAAATAAATGTATTAATAATGATAATAGTTTATCAAGAAATAATGATGAGATCGTTTGTAAGAACGAGTAAACTTAAAAAGAAGGAAAAAGTATAACGATGATAAATAAAAGTATTAATAATGATGATAATAGTTTATCAAGAAATGGTGATGTCGTGATCGTTTGCAAGAACGTAGATGATGCCTCGATCGAGAGTGAGTTACCAACAAGTAAACTTAAAAAGAAGTAAAAAGTATAACAATGAAAAATAAAGATATTAATAATGATGATAATAGTTTATCAAGAAATGATTATGTGAGTGTTTATGTTGATTAATAGATATATAAGTAAATATGATGATCCAAGTGTTTCACGTGATTTTTATAATAGAAATACTTTTGTAGAGACTAAAAGTTCAAAGTTGTACTTAGATTTATTTATTTATTTATTTTTGAGTCGATCAAATGAGGTTATTTTCATCACGCAAAGGATTATACAAATAAACAGAATAATGAAAAATGTGAAAATATTAAACAGAGAAGAGAAAATAAAGAAAAAGAATAAACAAATGAAAGTATAACAGATTAAAAAAGAATCGAGAATAAAAGGCCCGAACAAAGAGAAGCGAAACGACAGAGAGGCAGTAATAGAGAAAAAGACGAATATGCGAAAAACCGAAGAAGAAAAGGCGAAATATGGTACAAACGGGAAAGAAGAGAAGAGGACGATGGAAGTCTAGACGGATTTGAATAATTGAAAGACACTGCACGAGAAACGAAAACAGAAATTGAAGGAAGTAATGGCCAAGCTGACCACAATGGTAAAAAAAAATAATAATAAAAAATAAATAAATAAATAAAAACAAAATAAATAAAATAAAATAAAAAATAAAGGACGCCCCAGTGAGTGTGGTGGTAACCACTTATGTTGTATGTTATATCTTAGCTGGCGCCAAACTATTTCATTCAGTTAAGGTAGTGTTCCGGAATGAAACAGGATCTTGATCTTTTGCAGCTCTGTTATGTTCACCTCATCGGCTGAAGAAAATTATTCTGTGCCAGTCAGAATAAAGACTATAAAATATGTAATTTTTCTAGATTATCCGACCTAGTGTAAATGCGTTATCATTATAACTTATCATTATAATTGTCGACCAAGCCCAAGGTCATTAATAATTATAGAGTGACACCCTTTGGACACTATTAAGTCTAGTGACAGACAATTTTAATCGACTGAAGGAGTCTGGACTATCTCATGTACAACCTTTTCTACTGCAAAGTATTATCTAAATTTTAAACAAACGCCATATGATTTTGCTCACCTAAGGTATATACCGTACTCTGAAAGAGTTCAGGTCATCATAAATAATCCCTTGATCAAGAGATTTTATCCATCTGTGGGTAGAAGCCCATGTTGTCGGGGTATGGCGTTCGCCGTGAACCCGTCCGCTTCGTCAACCCATTCCCGTGGGTGCGTCGCCGGCGGGATTAAACAGGAGACGAAGTCCGTACCAGAGGAGAACGATAGGTGGTCAGAGCAATCAGAGGAACGGGGGAGAAGGTGGATAATAGAGAATAGGAAGCGAAGAATAAACGGAATATTGTGAAACGTAGTGAAACGAAAAGCGTGGGGCTAGATTATTGCACGATAAGGCAAAGCGTCCGAGAGGCTGTTCGAAGAAGGGAGGACGGAAACAAGGAAGAGGAAGATGGAAATTGGTGATTGAATTGCGGAAGGAACAAAGAATGGACAGGGCAGGAAGAGGTCACTCTTGATCCTTTACAAACTGAATAGAATAATTTGTCGCTAAACGGAATATTTTATATTATTTGTTTGTTTGTTTTTTGTCTGTTTATTATTATTTGCTTGGTTTTCATTTTTTACCTGTCAATTTATTATTATTTACTATTTTCCTGTTTGTTTATTATCTAACTATACCTATGCATTTATTTATTTTGTTTATTATCATTTATGCTGTTATAATTCTTTATTTGTTTGTTTTTTTATCATTATGATTTTTTTTGCATCCGACCTAGTTATGGACCAAAAGGTCTCCTATCGGCATGCGCTTCCTTTGTAATCATTTTGTAAAATCTTCTTCAAGTTAACATTGTGTTTTGTTCAGTTGTCGAGTTAATGTGAACTCCCTATGCTAGAATGGCTTCCCTTCAAATGAATAGAACAGAATGCAGCTAATTGAAATAAAATCTGTCTAGAATGTCATCCTGTGGAAAGAGTTTATAAAAATATTTTTTATTAACTAATTAATTAAATAGTCGTGAAATATCAAACCGTGTAGATGCAGCCTGAGTGAATGCAGTAGAAGTTGACAGAAAATATATCACCCATTATTAGCAAGAGTAAAAATGTTTAAAAACATGTATATGCAAAAGGTGCAAAGGTAAGAGGGAGAAAGGTGTATCTCTCTCTCTCTCTCCCTTTCTCTCTCTCTCTCTCTCTCTCTCTCTCTCTCTCTCTCTCTCTCTCTCTCTCACACACACACACACACACACACACACACACACACACACACACACACACACACACACATGCACGCACGCACACACACACACACACACACACACGTACACACACGCACGTACACACACACACACACACACACGTACACACACACACACGTACACACACACACACACACACACACACACACACACACACACACACACACACACACATACACACGCACCTCACACACACACGCACCTCTCTCTCTCACACACACACACACGCACCTCTCTCTCACACACACACACACGCACCTCTCTCTCTCTCTCTCTCTCTCTCTCTCTCTCTCTCTCACACACACACACACACACACACACACACACACACACACACACACACACACACGCACCTCTCTCTCTCTCTCTCTCTCTCTCTCTCTCTCTCTCTCTCTCTCTCTCTCTCTCTCTCTCACACACACACACACACACACACACACACACATACACACACACACACACACACACACACACACACACACACACACACACACACACACATCTCTACCACTATTCCCATTACCATGACAATTCCCACCACAACTACCACCTCCATTACCAACATTACGACCACCACTGCCACCACTACAGATATTACCACCATCACAAAGGAGGGTCAAACTGCTTTCCCCTCTTTCCACAACGAAATCTGATTTGGATTTTTTTTTCCAGCTTCATCAAATAAAGCTCCCCACGTGAAACATCAACAGGTTAGTTTTTGGGCGAACTTTTTTTTTCAGACCACAAAAAACGAAAACTTATTTTTCTTTCAGACCTACGTGAGTTGCGTTGTTATTAGTCGCGTTGTTGTTATTGTTATTATTATAACTCTGATGGCGGGGGGGTCGGGTCCTTGGCAAAGCATGTAGGATTGTGTTGGTGTTAAGGATGAGGCGTGAGACGAAGTCCAGTACTGTACTGACCAATTGGTCTCCATTCATTTGAATGTACTTGATGCGGCTCAGGGAATGTTTTACTTTTATTCTTTATTTTTTTTTATTAGTTTTATTCATTAGTATTATTATTATTATTTATTATTATTATTATCTATTTATTTTTACATTTATAAGTGTGCTTAGTCATCCTGGTACTGAGGGCAAAGGTGGCAATTTCGACCACGGCTCGTCTTTCTTTCTCTAAAACCAATTTTTCTCTCTATTTCTCTCAAATCACATAGGAATTAACGACCTGACCATGACGATAAATTCACCGAAAGACGAATAAACAACAAAGAAACACATGTTTCTCATTTGTGTATTCTGGGAAGAAAAAGAGAGAGAGAGAGAGAGAGAGGGAGAGAGAGAGAGAGAGAGAGAGAGAAGCTTCGGGTGGAGGGAAGGAGAGAGACTGGAGATGGGGTTGGAAGGAGGCTGCATGGGGAGGGGAGAGAGGGATAGCATGAGTGGGGGAGGCTGGGGAGGGGGGAGAGGGACAGCATGAGTGGGGAGGCTGGGTTATGGGGGAGAGGGACAGCATGAGTGGGGAGGCTGGGGGAGGGGGGAGAGGGACAGCATGAGTGGGGAGGCTGCATGGGGAGGGGGGAGAGGGACAGCATGAGTGGGGAGTGTGGAGAGGGACAGTATGAGTGGAGAGGCTGCATGGGGCAGGGGGAGTGACTGCATGAGTGGAGAGGCTGGGAGAGTGGGAGAGGGACAGCAAGAATTGGGAGGCTGCATGGGGAGCGGGGAGAGGGACAGCATGAGTGGGGAGGCTGTGGGAGGGTGGAGACGGACTGCATGAGTGGGAAGGGGGGAGAGGGACAGCATAAGTGGGGGAGGCTGGGGAGGAGAGGGACAGCATGAGTGGGGTAGGCTGGGGGAGGGTGGGAGAGGGACAGCATGAGTGGGGTAGGCTGGGGGAGGGGGAGAGGGACTGCATGAGTGGGGAGGCTGGGTGAGGGGGGAGAGGGACAGCATGAGTGGGGGAGGGTGGGTTGCATTCCGTACGACCCTGCATTGCATATGGAAATCATGCCTGGATGCAGCCCAGATTGCAACGCATGTTTTGAAGGGCTCCGTCCGATTTCTGGGATCAGATCGAAGTTGCGGCTGGAACGCCTTCGTTATGTCACTTGTGTCATTGTATATATAGAGTGTTGAAATATGTCCTGTAATGATAATAACAATAATATTGATAATATTAATAATAATGATAACAATAATGATACATGCACGAAGGGCTTTTTCCCCCTTACAAGTGAGGTAACCAAAGTCAAAAGGCATAAATCCACTCCCACCCATTTCATCCCCCACCCACTCCACTCCCATGCACCACCCCTCCCTCCCTCCCTCTCTCCCTCTTTTCTTAGCTCCTGGATGACGAGTAATGATAATAATAATAATAATAATAATAATGATGATGATAATGGCAATTGTTACCTCGAATGTCATAAAGTGGTAACCCGGACCCCCAGAGCATCCGGTAACGTCAGCCTCGGGGCGTCCCTACTCTCGTAGTGTAGGACTGAACGTGACAGGCAGAGATCAGTCGCCGGTTGACAGGTCTCCAGGTGTAAGAAATATAGTTGAAGTTGATAGAGAGAGCATGGGTTCAGTCCAGGGACCAAGTGTCAGCCGCTCAGGGTGCAAGGAAATAACCATAATTGATTAATGTATGTAATATATTGATATTTATTACATAATATATCATTAACCCATTCAACTCCGATGACAAGATGTCTTGTCATTTGGTCAAATAAAACAAAAAATCATAAAACACCAAAATGTTTGATCAAACACCAGAAAAATATGACGTCAATCCTCGCTTCGCTCGCAGCGAAGCGAGGACTGACGTCATATTTTTCTGGTGTTTGATCAAACATTTTGGTGTTTTATGATTTTTTGTTTTATTTGACCAAATGACAAGACATCTTGTCATCGGAGTTGAATGGGTTAAGTGTAATATAAATCATAAAATAAATTTATGTACTTCACGTTATCTAATGTAAATTAATGTAGCGTAATATGTCATATACAATGATCTGATATTTTTCAATATAGTATAATGTTCATGCAATAAGTAATCTTATGAAATAGTAAGTTAAATATTACATAATATATTGTGTAATACTGACGTTATTATATAATGTAAAATATAACATAGTATATTATGATATAGTATAATGTAAAATAATGTGATATGCTGTACTATAACATAATGTATAATAAAACACTCCTTACATTGGAAAGAACATGAGTATGACAAAGGACATATATGAAAAAGGACATACAGGAACAAAAAAGTACAACGGCGAGCCACAAAACTGATTCCAAATATCAAAAATAAATCATACGAAAATCGACTAAAACATATGAATCTGTTTTCCCTAAAAAAGCGTAGACTCAGAGGTGACTTGATACAGGTCTTTAAAATTCTAAAGGGAATTGACAACATCAAAAGTGACAAAATTTTTACATTGAATGAGAATCAGACAAGAAACAATGGTCTCAAACTGTCCGGGAATAGATTCAATTTGGAAGTAGGTAGAAACAACTTTGCCAACCGTGTAGTTAATGAATGGAATAAACTTCCTGCACAGGTAGTGCAATGTAGTTCAGTTCGAAGCTTTAAGAATCATTTAGATAAATACCTAAGTAAGATGCTGTAATGATTATAATTTATCTTATATCATTTGTTTTTGTTTTGTTATCATTTGTCTGATTTTCATTTATTATTAGTTATATGTCAATTTATTATCATTTACTATTTACCTGTTTGTTTATTATTTAACTATACCTATGCATTTATTTATGTATTTTATTTGTTATTTACATTATCATAGTTTTTATTTATTATTTTATTATTTAATATGATTTTTTTTCGCATCCGACCTAGATATGGATCAAAAGGTCTCCTGTCGGCATGCTCCGCCTTTGTAATCCTTTGTAATCCTTATAATGAAAAATAGGACAGAGAGGAAAAGGACAAAAAGGACATGCAAGGGAAGGACACATGCACTTCAAATAAAAAGGACACATGGAAGAAAAAAAGAAATATAAAAGGACACACTGAGAAAAATGACAAAAATGACACGTTGAGGAAAATTATAAACACAAAAGGATACCTTGAGTAAAAGGACAAATAAGGACATACCGGAAAAAAGGACATGTGAAAAAGGACACAAAGGAAAAAAAAACACCGATTTAACTCGACAGAGGGCGCGGCAAGCAGACCTTAGTAAATACAACAAAGAACCTCTGGAGGCGGGGCCGTGCCGCATTATACAACCAAGTCCGCCTACAAAGGCCCTCGCTTCCGCACTCAACAAAGGCCAGGACTGAAAGCGCGTGTCGGTAAAACGGAGGATGGAACCCTGAGCTGGCGGGGCTTAATTTGTAATCCCACTGTATCAAGAGGCTTAACTTCCCCCCCTCCCCCCTTTCCTCCTACCCCCCTTCTCCCCCTCTTCTGTAATGGAAATGCAAGATTCGAGGAATATGCTCACACTTGGACGAATATGCTCCCATCTTGCTTGCCATGCTCTCTGTCCTACCCCCCTCCTCTCCCCTTCCCCCTCTTCTCCCTTTCCCCCCCTCCTTACTTCACCCCTCCTCACTTTCCCCCTCTTACTTCCATTCTCTGTCTTCCCCCTTTTCCTCCCCTTCCCACCTCTCCTCCCTTCCCTCTCCTCCCTTCCCTCCTCTCCTCCCTTCCCTCCTCTCCTCCTTTCTCCCTCCCCTCCTTTCTCCCTCTTCTTCCTTCCCCTTTCTCCTTTCCCTCTCTCCTCCCTTCCCCCTCTCCTCCCTTCCCCCTCTCCTCCCTTCCCTCTCTCCACCCTTCCTCCCTCTCTCCACCCTTCCTCCCTCTCCTCCCTTCCCCTATCTCCTCCATTCCCCCTATCCTTTCCCCCATTCCTCCCTTCCCCCTCTCCTTCCTTCTCCCCTTCCTCCCTTCCCCCTCTCCCCAAGTTACCGCCCCCCTCCTCTCTCTACATTCCCCCTCCCCCTCTCTTCCTATACTCCATATTCCTTTTCACCTCCCCTCTTTCCCTCCCCTCTCCCCCTATTTCCTCCCCCTTTCCCGACCCTGTATTCCCTTTCACCCTCCATGCCCACTCCTCCTTCCCTCCTTCTCCCTCTCCCCCTCCTTACCCACTCTTCCCCTCCCCCTCCATACCCACTCCTCCTCCCCTCCCTCTCCCTCTCCCCCTCCTTACCCACTCCTTTCCTTCCCCCTCCATACCCACTCCATCTCTCCCTCCCCCTCCATACCCGCCATTTCTACCCCTCCCCCTCCATACGCACTCCCTCTCCCCCTCCCCTCCATACCCACTTTTTCTCCCCCTCCCCCCTCCATACCCACTCCTCCCCTCCCCCTCCATACCCACTCCATCTCCCCCTTCCCCTCCATACCCACTCCTTCTCCTCCTCCCCCCTCCATACGCACTCCTTCTCCCCCTCCCCCTCCATACTTACTACTCCTCCCCATCCCCCCTCCATACCCACTCCTTCCCCTACCCCCTCCATACCCACTCTTTTTCCCCTCCCTCTCATACTCACTCCTCCCCTCCCCCTCCATACCCACTCCTCCCCCTCCCCCTCCATACCCACTCCTCCCCCTCCCCCTCCATAGCCCCTCCTCCCCCCTCCCCCTCCTACGCCAGGAGACGCTGAATAGCTGCGGCCGGAGCCTTCACCTTTGACCCTATTGTGAGCTTAGGGTGATAACTAACGGTCACTAGTAGTGAAAGAGGAGTGCGGGATTCGAACCCGCTACCTAGTAATTGCGAGACCAGCGTGCTAATGATTACGCTACCAACGCACGCAGACGCTACATTGATATACTCACAGAGAATCTGTGATTCACCATGGTCTTGGATCACGTGTTGGGCTCGTGAT
>NC_134789.1:11107011-11109511 GCF_046742065.1 Oratosquilla oratoria | reverse complement strand
TGGGAAACGAACCAATTAGAGGGAAAGACGAGAACCTGGAAGTGTTGATTACAGATAATTATAATTTGTCACCTGATATCCACAATAAACAGGTTTTTGGTGAGAGATAAGCAGCTCCTGGATGCAAAAGCGGAGCTTCATTGCATAGGTAGGATGGTTGAAAAAAAAAATAGGTTAACCTGATCCGTCCTGGATCAGAGTCTGCAGCAGTAGTGTTGTCCCTTACAAAAAAGAAAAAAAAAATAGTGCATAAGTAATATCGAGAGATTAGGAAATAAATAGGTAAATAAGTGAATAGTATGTTGAAAAACTAATTAAATAGAATAAATAGCAAGCAGAATGGTTTTTATCCTAGACAGACGGAACATATTAGGGAAATTTAGAAAAAATAAAAACGCTCTCACGAAGAAAGATAGGCGACATGATTGCTGTGTTTATCTGACCATATACCAAGAGCTTTTTCCCCTTGTAAGAGAGGTAGCCAAGTCAAAGGCACGTACCTACTCCCACCCATTTCACTCCCATCTACCACACTTTCCCACCTTTCATCTTAGCTCCTCAAGGATGACGGGTCATCTATGTGTGTGGGACTAGGCATCCTGTTCTCTGTGGTACTCTGGGTGAGAGGTCAAGAAATGAAAAAAGTGTGAAATCTTGACATGGAAGATCTCCTAATATAGACGAGAGAGTATCATAAAGTCATGGAAAAAATAAATAAGATAAAAGATACTTAAAGGATATCGAGAAGCTTACATCTTACAGATATATCGAGTTGAAGAATACCTGAAGGAAGAAAACATTAAAAAGGAGTAACTTGAAGCAAATTTTGAGCAGTAGAGACATAGAGACGGGCCTTAACGAGCATCCTCTATGCTGCACTTAGGAAAACGCACACACACACACACACACACACACACACACACACACACACACACACACACACACACACACACACACACACACACACACACACACATACACATACACACACCGTTTCCACAACCAGCACGATAACAAAAACGTGTGAAAGAACTGTGGAAGATCGGAGGATGAATATTTTGAAGAAGTGTGCACCACTTAGATAGCCAATCTTATTAAAAAAAAATAAGATCCTTTGTTACAAATCTATCATTTTTTAATCGATAGCAGTTGGTGTGCCGTACGAAAGTCCACCAATAGAAAAGGAAGACATAAGGAAAACGGAATACAGAGGTTAGCGATAAAAATAAATTGCCTAGGATTGACCACCCGCACTCACGGAATCAGTTTTCGTGGGAGGGAAAGCGAAGTCTCTCTCTCTCTCTCTCTCTCTCTCTCTCTCTCTCTCTCTCTCTCTCTCTCTCTCTCTCTCTCTCTCTCTCTCTCTCTCTCTCTCTCTCTCTTTTCCAAGGAAAGACAGGAGGAGGAGAGAGCAGGTGGGTAGGTTACCACTTTTTTTTTTTTTTTTTTTTTTTTTTAAGGAAAGACAAGAGGAGGAGAGAACAGGCGGGTTTCTTTTTCAGTAAGAAGGCTTTCACCTCTTTCGCTCTTTCTCAGTGCCTTTTCTACGATCTGTAGGGAAATGAAATGATAGTCATGTATAAAAGGTAGCTGTTGCCGCTGAGCACTTTTAAGGGATATTTATTAGGGCTTGTATCGTGGATCAGGAGACTTGGACATTGAGTCCTGCATCTAGATTAACCAAAAGCCTTGGGGGGGGGAATGGCCGGAGACATAGTTGCAGAGAAAGATGAGAAGGATGCATAGCCTGCTTGACAAGACGCATGAGAAGAGATTGAATAGACTGGGATTTCCCACAATAGAAGAAAGAATGTGGTTGACGTGATGAGTAGTGTGGGAAAATAGACAAAAGAGGATCTGTTATCATGAGATGAAAGAACATCAAGAAGACATAAGAAAAATAGAATCAAATTCTTTAAGAAGAAAGAGACTGGCTCACGGATGTTGCAAAACAGTTTCCCAAATAGATGCGTCAATTTTGCCACAAATTTGAAGAAAGAAAAAGCAAATCAGGTGGGAAATATAAGGTTAATCTAAATAAAATTTTGATAAACGGAGAGAGAGATGCAACCTCATGAGCATAGATCCAGCCCCGTATATTACAAAAAAAAAAAAAAAAAAAAAAAAAAAAAAAAAAATATCTTAAACCCCTTCCCATTAATCGAGTTTAATCTTCCTTTCATCTTTGGGTTAACCTTTGTTGCTATTTGTAATGATCATCACGTGCAAGACTGCTCTTTTAGAGATAAAGGGCATTTGCACTCCGCCTCTCTCTCTCTCTCTCTCTCTCTCTCTCTCTCTCTCTCTCTCTCTCTCTCTCTCTCTCTCTCTCTCTCTCTCTCTTTCTCTCTCTCTCTCTCTCACTCTCTCTCTCTTTTGCTCTCTCTTGTTCTAATAAATCTGATATTGTTATAGTGTATATTAATCCATTCCCTTCCACCTCTCCCTCCCTCCCTCCTCTCCTCTCCTCCCTCTACCACTTCTCCCATCTGTGTATCTC
>NC_134789.1:11097011-11102011 GCF_046742065.1 Oratosquilla oratoria | reverse complement strand
TGACGTGATTTGCGTAATTTGTTTACGGTGTCGTGGTTACATATTTGCATGTCATTTGCATCAAATATGGAGGCAGAAATAATTATTACATTATATATACTGTACGTAGATGCACACACTCACACAGAGAGAGAGAGAGAAAGAGCGAGGGAGAGAGAGAGAGAGAGAGAGGTGGTAGAGGAGAGAAATCAATGACGGGTCTTCGGTCACAAAAGGAATGACAAGAAACTCTGGGCCGAAGGGGTTTCAGTGAAGTC
The DNA here is from genome assembly GCF_046742065.1 of Oratosquilla oratoria. Classification (NCBI taxonomy): domain Eukaryota; kingdom Metazoa; phylum Arthropoda; class Malacostraca; order Stomatopoda; family Squillidae; genus Oratosquilla; species Oratosquilla oratoria. The sequence continues at coordinate 11,101,754 of NC_134789.1, read as the reverse complement.
TCCTGAAGCGCTGAATAGCGGTAGTAGTCAGGGGTAAATGGTACCGCGTGAAGACAACACCAAAAGGAATGCTGCGGTTTCGAACTGCGGTTCACACGGGGCACCTCCTGGCGCCAGAAACCGCTGGCACTGGCCCCCAACTGAGTGTCATGGTGCCATAAAGATTAATTAATCAATTAATTAATTAATTAATTAATTAAAATCGTGGCACGGCCTTTTCGACATGTCAACATTATGTACCACCATTGACCCTATCTGATATATGATGTATCAACACATAAGGCAAAGGTGACTACTCTGTTTTAAATTTGTTAACATTTGATCTTCATCATAATTCGCGTAGTACCCGCCCCCACCGAGACCATGATACATGCCACTTGCCCGGGCTACCCGAGTACATAGGGTTAAGATGGTTCTTTGAACACAAACAGACGCGTCCTGACATAGTTATGTAGTGGTTAGTGTCTTAGTCTGCCTTGCTGGAGTGCCCACGTTGTTACCGCGGATGAAGGATTGCAGGTTAGGACTCGTAGTAATGAGTGTAAGTTGTACAAATTAAGGTTTAAGAAGGAAATACGTAAGAACTGGTTTACTGATAGAGTGGTCAACGAATGGAATAGACTTAGTAACCATGTAGTGAGCGCTGAAACTATCGGTTGTTTTAAGGAAAGATTAGATAACTTTATGGATGGGAATGACATGTGGTAAAGGACATGGAACTGCCTAGTGTAGGCCTTAGGGTCTCTTGCATTCTCCTCCATTCTTATGTACAAAGGGAAATGAGATCCTTGAGGGAGAGGAAAAATCTCCAAAGTAGAACGGGAACCCACGAGGGTAAGGCCATGGGCAGGTTACGTTAGTCGTCGGACCACTTCTCCTAAGTAGAGAGGTGAGGAGAAGCGAGAGAGAGAGAGAGAGAGAGGGAGGGAGAGAATAATTTTCTCTCCTTTAACCCTGATGACCTACATCGATAGATTGACTTGAAAAGTGAAAGAAGAGGAAGAAGAAAAAGAAGAAAAAAAGGACGAGGAGAAGGAAAAAAAGAAGAAGAAAAAGGAGGAGGAGGAAAAGAAGGAAAAGAGAAAAAGGAAGAAGATGAAGAAGAAGAACAACAACAAAAACAGCATGAAGGTGGCGATCTTAAAGAAGGAAGATGAGGAGGAGGACCTTCCACTTTCATCCAAAATTTCCCGAAGAACAAAGATCAAAACGAGGACTTCCTTCTTTAAAAAAAAAAAAAAAAAAAAAAAAAAAAAAAATCGGCCCTCAACATACGTCCTCCTCCACTTCTTTTCCTCTTCCTCTTCTTCCTCTCCCTCCTCTTCTTCCTCTTCTTCCTCTTCCTCATCTTCCAGTTCTTCCTCCACTTCCACTTCCTCTTCTTCTTCCTCCTCCTCTTCCACTTCTTCCTTCTCTTCCACTTTCTCCTCTTCCTCTTCTTTCTCTTCCTTCTTTCCCTCTTCCGCTTCCTCCTCTTCCACTTCCTTATCTTCATCCTGCTCCTCTTCCTCTTGTTCCTCCTACACAACATATCGATCGTCAAGACACATCCTCCTTTTCCTCCTCTTCCTCCTCCCCTCTTCCTCCTCCCTTTCTTCCTCCTCCCCTCTTCCTCTTTCTCCTCCTCCTCCTCCTCCTTCTCCTCTTCTTCTTCAGGTATGCGAGACGAGCTAATTTCACTTGATCTTTCCCCATTCTAAGTTCGGGAGAGGTCAAGGCGACTTCGGGGTCTTCAGTTCTTCAAGAACAGATCTTTGCGTTGATGAGGTTCCTCCCATGTTGGTCAACGAGGTCTCCCCCCTTCTCCTCCGTTTTTCCCTCTCCCACTGCCCCCCTTCTCCCACTGTCCCCCCTCTCCCTCCTCCCTCCTCTTCCCCCCTCTCCCTCGTCTCCCCCCTCACCTACTGTCCCCTCTCCTCTCTCATCCGTCTTCCCCTCTTCCACTCTCTCCCGTCTCCACTCTCCCACTGTCCCCCCTCTCCCACTGTCCCCTCTCTTCCATTGTCTCCCCTCTCACCCTCTCACACCTCTTCCCTCCCCCTCTCCCCTCCCCCTCTCCCCCTCGCCCTCTCCCCCTCTCCCTCTCCACCCTCTCCCACATCTCCCTCCTCTCTCCCCTTCTCCCCGTCTCCCCCTTCTCCCACTGTCCCCCTCTCCCACTGTCCCCCTCTCCCATTGTCCCCTCTCTCTCCTCTTTCCCCCTCTCCCACTGTCCCCCTCTCTCTCCTTTCCCCCCCTCTTCCACTGTTTTCTCTCTCCTCTCTCCCCTCTCCCTCCTCCCTCTCTCACCCCATCTCCCCCTCTTCCACTGTCCCCTTCTCTCCTCTCTCCCTCCTCTTCCCCTCTCCACCTCTCCCTCCTCTCTCCCCCTCTTCCCGTCTCCACCCTCTCTCCTCTCTCACTCCTCTCCCCCTCCCTCCTCTCTCCTCCTTTTCCCCGTCTTCCCCTCTCCCACTTTACCCCCTCCTTCCTCTCTCCCCCTCTCCTCCGTCTCCCTCCTTTCCCACTGTCCCCCTCGCCCACTGTCCCCCCTCTCCCACTATCCCCTCTCCTCTCTCCACCCTCTCCCCTCTCCCACTATCCCCTCTCTCTCCTCTCTCCACCCTCTCCCCTCCCTCTTTTCTTCCCCTTCTCCCCCTCTCCTCCTCTCCCACTGGCCCCCCTCTCCCACTGTACCCACTCTCCCACGGCCTCCTCTCCTCTCTACCCCTCTTTCTCCTCTCTCCCCCTCTTCCTCCTATCTCCCCGTCTCCCCCTCTCCCCGTCTCCCCCTTTTCCCCCTCTCCCACTGTCCCCCTTCTCCCACTGTCCCCCCGTCTCCCCCTCTCCCCCGTCTCCCCCTCTTCCACTATCCCTCCTCTCCCACTGTCCCCCCGTCTCCCACTGTCTCCCTCCTCTCCCCACTCACCCCCTCTCCCTTCCTCTCCTCTCTCACCCCTCTCCCCTTTCCCTCCTCTCTCCCCCTCTCCCCCTGTCCCTCCTCTCTCCCCCTCTCCCTCCTCCCTCTCACCCCCTCTCCCACGTCTTCCCCTCTCCCACTGTCCCCCCTCTCTCCTCTCTCCCCTCCTCCTCCCCCGTCCTCCCTTCTCCCACTGCCCCCCTCTTTCCGTCTCCCCCTCTCCACTGCCCCCTCTCCTCTTCTCCCTCCTCCCTCCTCTCACCCCGTCTCCCCCTCTTTCACTGTCCCCTTCTCCCATTGTCCCCCTCTCTCTTCTCTCCCCCCTCTCCCCCTCCCTCCTCTCTCTCCCCCCTCTCCCCGCTTTCTTCGACACCAGGAAAAGTCTCAGCAGTCCAAGAACCTTCCGGGTGATGGAGAATAACGTCATAATTCATTCGGACTCATTCTGACTCATTCTGACGGAAAGGCTGGGACGGAATGAACGCTTCCGTAGATTCAAGATTTACCCATCAAGTATAGAAACTTTTCAATTAAATATATAGAAGATTCGAGGATTTAATATGTATATATATACATCTCTCTTGTAGGCGCAATCGGTTAAGTCACTATCACTTGTCAAGTGCTAGCGGAGATTCGAGTCCTTGGCTGTACCACGTTCCAATTTCTGCATGCATGCCCCTTCGAGCTTCTCGATGTTGATGGCTTAGAATTAAAGTGAGTTGTGGTTGATAAATGTATACATATATATATATATATATATATATATATATATATATATACATTTACTTTATTCTATTTTACTCAATTTTGTTTTGAAGAACTTCTTCTCCAAGGTCAGTCAGGCAATTATATTTATCTTCGGGACAGATTCGTCAAAATAACCCAAAACAACAACAACAACAACAACAACAATAACGCAAGAAACAGTCACTGGAAAAAACAACAATAACCTAGGAAACAGGGTCATAACAACAATAGTGCTAACAAATATCAACAATAACCCAAGAAACAGGGCCACAGCAACAACAACAATAACCCAAGAAAAAGGCTCACAATAACAACAACAAAAATATCCCAGGAACAACAACAACAACAACAACAATCCAAGGAACAAGGTCACAGCAACAAGAACAATAACCCAAGAAAAAGGCTCACAATAACAACAACAAAAATATCCCAAGAAACATGGTCACAACAACAACAACAGCCCAAGAAACAGGGTCACTGCAACAAGAACAAAAACAAAAACAGCAACAACAACAACAACAAGAGACAAAAGTCCCGAAAAACCTTCGTCAAGGCTTAGGCAACCCGAGGAAGATTTGAAACTTGCCCATCTCGGTTCTCAAAATTGTTATTAACCTTATCAAAATTCTGCACAACTCTTGTTGTTTGCTCCTCACTCCGAGAGTGGCATTACAGAAGTGGTAAATCCTATCCTTTGAGAGACGCCAAAAACCGCTGTATTATCGAAATTTATTCATGGGAAAAATTTGGAAATAAAATGTCTTAGTGGTGCCTCTTGAGTCTTCTTTCTATTGTCCTTCGTGCTCTGCATCCTTCACCAAAAAAAATGAATAAATAAATAAAAGATAAAATGAATAAATAAATGAATAAATAAAATAAGAATAAAAACTCTTCCTTCCCCTCTCCCTCCCTCTCCCTCGCTCTCCCTCCCTCTCCCTCCTTCCGACTCCTATTTATTGCAAATTTTGTTTCTGCATATTTGGTTTTATTATTTCGCTCTTCTCTCTCTCTCTCTCTCTCTCTCTCTCTCTCTCTCTCTCTTTCTCTCTCTCTGTCTCTCTCAGCGTAGATTGTCCACAAGGATAGAAACGCCAGTA
>NC_134789.1:11084511-11089511 GCF_046742065.1 Oratosquilla oratoria | reverse complement strand
CTCCACCCCCCCCCCTTGTTTTACCTCTCTGTTTCTAATCCAATAATTATATGCACCATGTCCTACACTGTTGGGTGGTAGTGGACCTTTCAATTTTGTCTCTACAATTCCCATTATGTCCGGTTCTTTTTCCTTCAGATAATCATTCAGTTCGTTCAAGCCTGTTATTAAGCCATCTATATTTGTGTAAGACACTTTTAATTTTCTGCTACTTCCATTGTGTTTTCCGTTTCCCTTCTGTTTTCCTCTGCTATGAACCATTTCCTCACTTTCATATTCACTACTCTCCAATAGAATTTCTCTTTTTCTGACTCTGTTCTTTTCTCGTTTTTTTTTCCTTAGCTTCTAGTCTTTTTGTTTTCTCATCCTCTCTTTCCTCTTTATTAATTTCTCTTTTTATCCATATCTGTTTATATTGCTCACTGTCTGCTAGTTTCCCTGTTTTTGCTAAGATATTCTCTGCTGTCGTTTGTGACCTGAATTTAACCTTAACTGGTCTAGTCTTATCTGTATTGTATTTTCCGAGCCTATACATTTCTTCTATTTGTTTCCCTATTTCTGTTTCATCTTCTTGAACTACTTCTAATATCTTATTTACTTTTTCCTTTTCCTCCTTTTGTTCTTGTAGTCCTATTTAGATTATACTTCTCTTCCATCCCTAATATAATTATACATTTCTTTTTATTCGCTAAGTCTCTTACTATATTCTCCTTCTCCCTCATCACTTTAATAACTGTGTCCGTAGTTTGTTCTTTCATGTGCTGTTCCATTATACCTCTAAATTCAATTTTATTGTTCTCTTGTACTTTTTTCCAACCACTTACCTCTTTTGCCATGGACTCTTCATTTTCTTTATTATTCCTCTTTAATTCCTCATTCTCTTCCTTTACTTCTCTTAACTGTCTTTTTAATTCTTCCATTTCTTTAGTTAGATTTTGATTCTCTTTAGTTCTTCCAGTTTATTCATTCTTTCGGTAACTAGGGTTTCAAGGTTAAACCTAACCTCCCATTCTTCGTTCATTTTTTTAGTTTCTCCTCTAGATTTACTAGTCGGGGGAGATTGTCACTTCCTCCCTCATTAAATCCATTGAGCTGTTATTATCTATATTTCTGCTCTTGACACCTCTGCTTCCTTGTTGTTCCTCGTCTGTGTGTTCTGACCCCCGTTTGTTTACACCTCTCCTAAGATCCGGGGCCTGTTCGTCCCCTTCTACATTTCCTTCCATTTTCTTCAGTAATCCCTCTCTTTCTCCTATTTCTTTACCTTCCCACTACACCACGAGCTTTCCCCCTTCCCGACTAATACAACAAGGTACTCCCTCGTCGTTGAGATCCAAGAAAGTTGCACTTCTTTTCCGGAATTCCAATTTTCGCCGTGTTTCCGACGTATGTGTGTGTGTGTGTGTTTGTAGATGTGTTTAGCTGTGTATGTGTGTCCGTGTGTGTGTAAATACATATAGTTGTATGTGTGTGTGTATGTGTGTATTGTGTGTGTACACGTGTTTGCAAATGTGCATAGTTGTGTGTGTATAAATGTGTATGTGTGTGTGTGTGTGTGTGTGTGTGTGTGTGTGTGTGTAAATATATATAGTTGTATGTGTGTATTGTGTGTGTATGTGTGTATTGTGTGTGTACATGTGTTTGCAGATGTGCATAGTTGTGTGTGTATAAATGTGTGTGTGCGTGTGCGTGTGCAGATCCACCTCTTTCCCCAAGAAAAATCACACCGACATATATACACAGAAAACAACAAAAACCCGCCCCTCTTCTTAAACCGAGGGTTTAAACCTACAGGATTCGATCCTTTAAGAGAAATCGGATCCTAAAAGGACGAAACTCAATCCTGTTTAACCACATCCAGAAACCACTTTCTTCCAAACTGGAGATTCCTTTTCCAAGAATGGACTCTTCAAGATATTGTTTCAATCTCCTTCTGGATCCTTTCGTTTTGGGTCCCTCTGTTGTGTCTTCGTTTCCTTGGGAATGCAGTTGGGCTGAAAGTAAACAAATATACTCTTCATATATATATTTATATATATATATATATATATATATATATATATATATATATATATGTCTGTGAGAGTGTGTATATATATGTATATATATATATATATATATATATATATATATATATATATCAGATAACTTTTATGACCGTCGCGTGCAGGACTCGAACCTATCGCTATGACTGTTTTCGTATGAATGCCGATTCCCATTCTTCTTCGAAGTTTTAGTCGAAGATTTTCATTTCGAATTCTTTCACCCCGACCCCGAGGCTTCCCTCCTTTCTTTCTCTCTCTCTCTTTCGCTCTCGCTCTCTCTCTCTCTCTCTCTCTCTCTCTCTCTCTCTCTCTCTCTCTCTCCAATAGCAACACATTTGAAGAGGTACTTATCTTTAAGTTTTGATGTCGAGATAAGATTCTGTGTTACCAAGGTCATTTTCATACATTTGTCTGTTTATTTGTTTGTTTTTATTTATTTCATTTTATTTTATTTTTTCATTTATTTATTTTTCTATTTACGTATTTATTTATTTATTTATTTATTTATTCATTTATTTGTTTGTTTTATTTGCCTAATGCTTCTTCAGGGCGAATAAACCAGTTTAATTTTGTCCAGAATATAAGGGGGCCCTACACAATCAATAATATTGCGCAATATTCCGTATTGTATGATATTATTGACGGTATGGAGATGATATTAAAGAGGTCCACGTATTTAGCCTGTGCGTTTGATGTCTTCAATATATTGTGTCATTCTTCAATTGATCATTGAGTTTGACGTCACTCAAAAAAACGCACAAGAAATTTGTAGAAAAAAAATATATATAGGATACAAAATGAAAACATATAAATCCTTAAATAAATGGACGAACAATAGACCAAGAAAAGAGTATAAGCAAGACTTGTATGACAAGCAAATAATAACTAAACAAAATTAGAATTATATATAGGTTAATAGCAAAATATGCAATAAATAGTTAACAAGATAGAGAAAGGGGTTCCGTAACTAGAGGATTAGGGGAAATGCGAGACCAGGCTTCACGATTTTGATGATAAAAGACCAACAAAGAGCTTGGAGCGGAGGATTGAACACTTGTCGTGAACAAATGGCCTGAATAAATGAATTGAACAGATAAACTGAACAACGGAAATTATTTTTTTTTTTTTTTTTTTTTTTTTTTTAAGGTCCTTAACTGCTCAACAGCGTCACTACGTTGAAACTATGCCTATAAATTGGGTTTTTAATCTCCCTAAAAACAAATAAAAGATAAGATAAAGATAGATAAATAAGATAAGAAAAATAAATAGAAAATAAAATATCTAAATAAAGTTAGATAAAACATGATGATCAAAAATTTATTTCTCTTCACTCGGAACGGCTCTTCGTTCTTCAGAAGAACGCCCGCTCCTCAACCGAACAGGATCTTTTGATGTCAGAAAACAATTTGTCAAAACTCGAACAAAGATGTGGCGTGTGGGGAAGGGAGTTTGTGTGACCGAGTCTTCGATTGTCTTCGAAAGAAAGACCAACACCAATCAAAGGATTTTCAACACTTCCTTTCAGTCGCTGATGAGGAACCAGAGACCATTTGGAGACTTCTCCCAGACTCTTAGGTTCTTAGGTCTCCAAAGACAGACGCTGCTCGACTGGACACTCAAAGAATACGGCACACAAGAAAGTAAGTACCTACGTCCATTATCTGGGAAAATTATTACGATTTTGTACAAAAGAGAGAACATTTGGTAAATACTACAACAACTAATGCCTTAGATATAAAAATGTGTAAAATTTAGTATGTTTTGAAGGTTGTTGTATGTGTACATGCAAGATACACACGAGTGCATGTACAAGCAGTGTACATGAAAATGTATCCCCCATCTTACAAGAAGGTAATGATGCAGACACACACACACACACACCACACACACACACACACACACACACACACACACACACACACACACACACACACACACACACACACACACACACACACACACACACGGCTCGGTGGCGCGGTTGGTAGTCTCCGACTGTCACTACGGCGGTCCGGGTTCGAATCCTGCCCAGGGCTGAAATAATTTCAGTATCGCTGCGCTTTGAGTCGTTACTCCAATTCTCGTGGGTGGGGAGTTGGGTGTGTGTGTGTGCGTGTAAGGTCACAGCATTACCCATAGATCGGTCATACGAGCTCTGACCTCTCTTCCGGAAGGTAAATAGCTGTCGATCACGAGTCCAACACGTGATCCAAAGACCATGGTGAATACACATACACACACTGTAGAGTACTGAAACATGCAATAGGAAAAATTACATTTATCTTGCTCGTTATGAGGGAAAATATAAAGTCGGTAAGAGTTCCGCGTGGACCACGATGTAGTGCAGTGTGACGTACACACACACACACACACACACACACACACACACACACACACACATATATATATATATATATATATATATATATATATACATATACATATATGTAGTTAAATGTTCTTATAAGTTAGTAAAATGAACTGTAGATCCCACTATCGGAGAAAAGAAAGAACTTTGAAGATACGTATATTACGATCACTGTTTGTGATCCTCTTCAGCGTGGAAGAGGATCAAAACCATTGATCGTAATATATGTATATTTGTATATTTTTTCTACTCTCCGATACTAGGATCTACAGTTCATCTTACCAGCTTATAAGAAAAAAAGAAAAAAGAAAAAAAAAAATATATATACTGTATATATGAAGCTTGCTGGCTGAGTGGGTTAGGGGGTCGTTACTTGAGGCGAAGTTCAAGGGGATGGTGGTTCAAACCCTGCCATTGGCAATGTTGAACCAAGGTCATGGTTTATTAAATTCCCCTCTACAGAGTCCTCTGTAAGGGGTACCGTTCTAGACTACCGATAGTTTGTGACGTTAAACCATAAACCAAACCAATATATATATATATATATAAATATATATAAATATATATATATATATATATATACATAT
>NC_134789.1:11077011-11079511 GCF_046742065.1 Oratosquilla oratoria | reverse complement strand
TGGAAAGGTTTTGGAAGGTGTTACTTCATGCAACAGAATATGATTATTATTATTAGTATAAAGAGAATGATTAAGAGGGAAAGGGCTGTGGAGGTATATGGAAGAATCCTATGATGTAAGTCGAATGAATCCATGTCTAGAGTGATTGATTTATTTAGTTGGTGTATTATGTCTATCTTGCTTGGAAGGATGGTATTGGGAATCTTGGGTAGGGGAGGGAGTATTAGTTGGGTTATGGGGCCTAGGTCGTGGGTCAAATTGAGGGTACCTTGGTCGTGGAGGTTATTGGGTAGTAGCATTGAGTTCATCGTGTAGATTTGGCAAATGTCAGGCAGTGTGATGAAGCCGTTGACCTTATGGTGGGTGGGTGGTTTACGGGGGCACATGACAGATACTAAGGTTGGATGAGGGAGGTATAGGAAGTGTTTATGTCCTACATGTGTATGGTGAATTTTGGTGTTGTCTGAGAAACGGAAATCACAAGTTTCGGTAAGATGTATTCGGTTGGTTGTAAGTTCTGAGAGGCAGGGTTGGGATTTAGTTAGTTGGAAATGGAAAGGATAGGCTGGACAGATGTGGAAGTTGGGTCGTGCTGTCTTGCAAGTTGTTATGGTCTCCGGTGATGTCAGTGTTAGCCACTGACCGTCGGTTGATTTTAAGATAGTAGAGGTTGGTAGGTTGAGGGTCATTGTTCGGTTTTGGTAAGGGTATGGGAAAGGATAAATTTCCCAAAGGGAGAATCTCTTGACAGGGTCCATCGGTATGTTGATTAAAATAAATTGTTGGAAGATAGTTGATGCTAAGATGGGGTAGTAATGTTGTATTTCGTGTTTAGAAAAGAAAGGGGTAAGTTGTAGTGTACTGTGGGCTCGTCGTAGTGTCTGGGTAAGCTGGGTTGGGGTGATCATTTGGGAGTCGACTACACCTGCATGGGCGTTCCAAATGTCTTTCTGTATGAGATTGGTATGGTCTTTGAGGCTATCTAGTTCTTTGTCTAGGTTATTTAGGTGATAAAGGAAGAAAAGGGCTGTTTGGGAATTTGTGATTTGAGACAACTGGGTGTTTGTGAATTGTGCAAGGTAGTTGTATTTGTCTATGACTGAATTTACAGAATCAGCGAGGAGATCTATGTTCTGTGAATTTAAGTCTATGAGTTTCCCTTGTTGTTGGAGTACTCTTGTTATTTTTCCTATGTGTGTATCCACTGTGTGGATATCTTGATCAGTAGCAGTTCCAAATAGGGATTTAGAGATAATGCCAACGAAATCGAATAGACCTCTTTTGGTTCTTCTGGTGTTGATAGTGTCGTTGTCTGGGTCTGGAAGGTGGTATATTGTGTATTTTATCTTGTTGAGTTTACTTTGTAATGAGTTGACGTTGTGGTAGAGTATCTGTGAGGTCTCATAATTTTGGTGTGTGTTATTTGGTACTTGCCTGTCTATGTTTTTCTGTATTTCTTGTAGGTCATTTTGTAGTTTAGAAATTGGTTCTAGCAAGGATGTGGGTGAGATGCGGAGTTTCACCATGATGGAGTCTTCAACGCATGCTGTGGTGCCATGTTTGTGGACTATGGCGCCAGGCAAAAGCCTTGGGACGGAGAGGGCGAGGTGGACGATGAGGGGGATGAGTTGTAGAGATTTCATCTGTGGAAAAAGGGGTCGTGTCTGAGTGACTAAGGATATGTTTATCTGACCCTCGCTAAGATTATATTGGTCGGAAGGGAGTAGAGAAGTTTTATAGATATGTGGAAAAGAGTTCTTATTGGAAATGGGCTATTTTAACCTCCACTGATAGATACATGACGTCCTGCATCTTCAGGGGCGAGAGCTAGAGTGCATGTTTAGTTGCGTCGACGCAGAGTCATGGGATGAGACTTGCGTATTGGTGATTGGTGTGTGTCTGTGATAGGTGGGTTGTGGATGGGAGGTGAGATTGGGTCGAGGTTCAGTTTGACCTTTCTCAACTTCTCTCCATGTATGGTGAAGGTGGAGTGATCAGAAGGATCTGTTAGTAGGAAAACATTGTTAGGGAGTGAACTTGTGACTATGAAGGGGCCTAGGAATTTGGGTTTGAGTTTGTTTGTTCGACCTGAGTCTTTTACCATGACTGTGTCGCCAGGTGCTATGTCAAGTGGAATTGACCGTTTGTGTTGTTTTGTCTTTGTCTTTTCCTGGGCTTCTTTCAGGTTTGCTCTAACTTTTTTGTAAATTGTTTGCATACCTCTTTTGATGCAGTGTGCGAGGTTATCTAGGTTGTATAAGGGTGGGGGGGTTGGTTGAATATTTGGTAGGGTAGGCGCATTGGTTGGCCGAAAATGATTTCATGTGGGGACATCTTTGTTGCGGAATTGACTGTGCTATTGATACTGGCTTGTACCTGTGGTAGCCAATCTTCCCAAGTGTCCATGAGGTCATTGACCAATGGTCTGAGAATTTCTAGGACCTTGCGATTTGTTCGCTCAGTCAGACCGTTTCCCTGGGGGTGGTATGCAGTGGCAAAT
>NC_134789.1:11050438-11060438 GCF_046742065.1 Oratosquilla oratoria | reverse complement strand
CAGACGGTAACACACCTGCTTCATCGCCCAATCACTCTTTCGCGCTAAATTTCCTGTCCAATTTCAATTCCTTTCTTTTTACCGCCTCCACAATGTATTTTTTCTATCTATCCGTATATATATATATATATATATATATATATATATATATATATATATATATATATATATATACATATATATATATATATATATACATATATATATGCTGTAACAAAGTTCAAAGAGATATACGAAAACAGTTTCAGCCATGACATGACTAGACTACTCTAACAATAATTACATGACGTCAAAGGCCCGACAGTTGAAGGGGGCCAACGCACAAGTGGGACCGAGACCAAAGCTGAGCATACACGACCAGAGGGCCACCGTGGGTCCAAATTTAAGTTCCCCTTCAACGAGACCGGACCTGTGGTGGTCCAGACCAAGTATGGCAGGGGGCTGGACGGGGTCCAGACCCAGCAGACCGGATGAAAGGCGTTGTGCCGCGATTGAGAATCACGGTTCGAGTTACGAGGGTATGCAAGTGCGTGAGGGGTCTACGCCACGAGGCGCTGAGTGGTGAGTAGCTGCGGGCGATAACGTCGTTGTTACTCTTTAATACGCTTTGGAGACTTTTGGGGCAGGCAACAGTCAGTGTGTGTGTGTGTGTGTGTGTGTGTGTGTGTGTGTGTGTGTGTGTGTGTGTGTGTGTGTGTGTGCGTGTATATGTGTGCACGTGTATGTGTGCGTGTATATGTGTGTACGTGTATGTGTGCGTGTATATGTGTGTACGTGTGTGTGTGCGTGTATGTGCGCTATGTGTGCGTGTATATATGTGTGTACATATGTGTTTGTACTTGCGTGTGTGTGTGTGTGTGTGTGTGTGTGTGTGTGTTCGTGTGCGTGTGTACGTGTGTGTGTGTACGTGTATGAGATGTGTGTGTGTGTGTGCGTGTATGTGTGGTACTTGTGTGTGTAGGAGTGTACGTGCGTGAGTACCTGCGCGCGCGCGTGTGTGTGTGTAATGTGTGTGCAGAACACAATGAGACTTCCGGTTGTGCTCTATCCGTTCGGCGCCATCACCTCCCCCCCGGGGGAGGGGGAGGGGGGTGTTCGCCACCAGATGGCCTCTGACGTTTGCCCAGGGGATGGAGAGCCATCCAATCATTTCGGTCAGTTTGTTAAGCTTGGAGGGGGACGGGGGAGGGGGGGAGAGAGGGGAGAAGGGAGAGAGGAGGGGGGAAGAGAGGGGAGGGGGAGGGGGTGAGGAGAGAGGGGAGAGAGGAGTAAGGGGAGAGGGGAGGGGGAAGATAGGGGAGAGGGGGAGGGGGTGAAGAGAGGGGAGGGGGGAGAGGGGAAGGGGAGGGGGAAGAGAGGGGAGAGGGGAGGGGGTGGGGAGAGAGGGGAGAGGGGAGGGGGAAAGAGAGGGGAGGGGGAAGAGGAAGAGAGAAGAGAGAGGAGTGAGGGGAGGGGGAGGGGGAGGTGGGAAGAGAGATGTGAGGGGAGAGGTAGGGGAAAGATAGGGATGAGAGGAGGGGAGGGGGAGGGAGGAAGAAAGGGGAGGAGTGGAGGGGTAGGGGGAGGAGAGGGGAGAGGGGAGGGGTAAGAGAGGGGAGAGGGGAGGGAGAGGGGTGAAAAGAAGGGAAAGGTCAGGGGGAGGGAGGGGAAGATCGCGGTAATTTTCTTTCCTGTCCAAAATAAATAAATCCATTAATAAGTGATAATAAGTAATAAATAGATAAACAAATAAAGAATAAAAATAAAATCCTTACACTGTTCCCCTCTCCCTTCCCACTTCTACACAAATAGATAAATTGATAATAAAAATAAAAATAGAGGTATCAATTCACAGGTAACCAAACAAGAAAATAATATATATATATAAACAAACGAACAAACAAAAGATTATCTATTAAATAAAACAACAAATACATATATGAAAAAAAGACAAACTTTACATACTTTCTTCTGCCACGTATCGACTTTTCGTCTTGCGCCGTCGGCGACACGACATCGTACTCTCAAATACCCATAGGTGTCTATGGGCGCTTTCACATATGGTGGTGTTCATGACATGTAAAAGCGTCCATAGACAACTATTGTTATTTGAGAACACGACGTCGTGTCGTGGACGGAGCACGGCGAAAAGTCGATACGTATGAAAGGAGCCTTGTAGTGGCACCTCTAAACTGCCGACGAGTTCCATTCCTTTTCAATATATATATATATATTGCTCGAAGAAAGAGCAGGTTATCGTAAGCTATACATATACATTTTATACATATGCATATATATGTATATACTGTATATATATACACAAACACGCAAACCAAATATAAACATATACACAGGCAGACACACCGCCACGGACATCCACCCCCCCCATCCCCCACCCCCACATATATACATAATATATATATATATATATACATATATATATATATATGTATATATATATACATATGTATATAATATATATACACATACAGTACCAGCAAAATATTTGGGTCACGTGTTTTTTAGTGATCATTTTGCATATATATATATATATATATATATATATATATATATATATGTGTGTGTGTGTGTGTGTGTGTGTGTGTGTGTATAAAACTATATAAATATATATATATATATATATATATATATATATATATATATATATACATACATATATCAAGGCTTTTTCCCCCTTACAAGGGAGGTAGCCAAAAAGGAAAAGGCATAAACTCATTCCCACCCGTCCCATCCCTGAATACACTCCACATCCCTCCACCCTCCCTCTTATCTTAGCACCTCCTGGATGACGGGTCATCCCTGCATCTTGCACCTTGTCCACAGGGTGCGGCATAAGTAACGCCCTTTTTACTTTTTAATCTTTGGTTTGATTTTATCTTTATTGACCATTATTGAACCCAATAAGCGTTCTATTAATTTTGTTGATATATTGTTTTAATCTATTAACCTGTGGAATACATTCATGTTCAAAAAAATAAAGGATAGTGAAAAGGTTTGAATTTTGTTTCACTTAAACAATGGGCGTTACTTATGCCTCACCCTGTGTGTGTGTATATATATATATATATGTATATATACGCATATATATATATGTACATATATGCATATATATATATATGTATATATATATTGCAGTAATTCACAAGGCACACGTGAAAATAATATGCAGAAAAAACCACTGGGAAACAAGTAGCTTAGTCCGAACGTTTTCTTCTGTTTAAGACATCAAGGAATACACAGTTACAGTTATATATATCCACCTTTGTCTCTGTAACTGTGTATTCCTTGATAATGTCTTAAATAGACGAAAACGTTCGGACTAAGCTTCTTATTTCCCAGTGTTTTTTCTGCATATATATATATATATATATATATATATATATATATATATATATATATAAAACCACTGTCACGCGAAGGGACGACCAAAGGGCCCCCGTAGAACGACCTGGAGCCTATAGGTCTCAGGGGAAGGAAGGAAGGAAGGAAGGAAGGAAGGAAGGAATGAAGGAAAGAATGTGTATTTTCTTTGTGGGCCATCGAGAAGTGTATGCGGGGAATTCCCCATCTCTGTTGGTACGCTCTAATACTCCCGCGAGTAGGGAAAAGGTGATGACAAATTCCGCGTACACATTCTCCGATAGCCGTGTGTGTGTGTGTGTGTGTGTGTGTGTGTGTGTGTGTGTGTGTGTGTGTGTGTGTGTGTGTGTGTGTGTGTGTGTGTGTGTGCGTGTGTGTGTGTGTGTGTGCGCGCGTGTGTGTGTGCGTCCGTATGTACGTAATAGTGTACGTGTCTATATGCATTTGTATGTAATAGTGTATGTGTTTATATGTATTTCCGTATGTATGTATCTATGTATAGATATATGTATATATATTTGTATGTATGTAGTAATGTACGGATCTATATGCGTTTGTGTATGCATGTGTATGCAAGTATGCGTATGTATGTATGCATATTTGCATGTAATAATGTACCCATCTATATGTGTTTGCAAGTGTTAATGTATTCATGCGTGTGTGATGTGTATGTATGTATGTATGTATGCATGTATGTACGTACGTATGTATATATACAGCATATGTATGTATGTATACAGTATATGTACGTATGTATGTAAGCATGTATGTACCTATGTATGTACGTGCGTATGTATGTATATGTGTGTGTGTATGTGTGTGCACCTACATTCACACTTCATACGTGCGTGCGTGCTTGTTTGAGTTCCTGTGTGAGTGCGTGCGTGCGTGCGTGCGTGCTGGGTGTGGCGCCAGCCAGAGCCTTCGACAGTTTACTTTGGCGCCGAGTCGGGTGGCCTGGCCTCCCCCCTCCATGCAAGAGGGGAACCCTCTTCCCCTTTCCTTTCCCCCCCTTGGAGGGGGTGTGATCGTTGTCGTGACGTAGTTGTCGTGGGCGTGAGGAGACCATGGGTGTGGTTATTTCCACGTCACGATGTTTTCTTTCGCCTTTTTCATTTTTTTTTTTATCTATTTTTTTTTTATTCGGCGACAGACAGTTTGGTGCAAAGCCAAAAGTGGTAAGTTTAGTTCTATTTTGGTTGTCACCTGACGATTTTATTCATCCCAGTAACACCCCTTTGCCAGTGAAGGATATGTATGTATATATATATATATATATATATATATATATATATATATATATATATATATATGTTTTTGTGTGTGTGTGTGTGTGTGTGTGTATGTCTGTGTATTTGTCTGTATGTGTAGATATTCAAAATGAAATACATATAACATATCACCTTACTCATGGGGAGTATCACATATGTACCAAGTAAATCTACAGCAAATTGATTAATCTGTGTTATAATGTGATAGAACATTAGACGACCCAGTACGTGCTAAGCTGGTGTTATGAAGACGTATTGTAACACAGAGATGGGGTCGAAGGTTGTATATTAGTGTTATGCTCTATCACCATATGATAGAACAGTGGTGAATGTGATACGGTGGTGTTATGTGGCTAAGACCTGTGACTGAATCGGATGCCAAAGTTGTGTTACGTGTTATGTTGTGGTGATACATAGGACATAGTGTTACAGACTGATGGTTTTGTCCTGTGTTGTGCTGGGGAAGGTGTGTGATTGCGATAGTGTCGGAGATGGAGGTGGTGATAAGATGATGGTGGTGGTGATGATAGTGATGGTGGTGATGATGATGGTGGTGATGGTAGTGGTGGTGGTGATGATGGTGGTGTTAATAGTAATGGTGGTGATGATGGTGATAATGGTAGTTATGATGGTGGTAATGATAGGGGTGGTGATGATGGTGATGGCGGTGATGATGGTGATGATAGTGATGATGGTGGTGATGATGATGATGGTAGTGGTGGTGATGATAGTGGTGGTGATGGTGGTGGTGGTGATGATACTGGTGATGATGATGATGATGATGATGATGATGATGATGATGATGATGATGATGATGATGATGATGATGATGATGATGATGATGATGATGATGATAGTGATGGTAGTGATGATAGTGGTGATGATGGTGGTGGTGATGATGGTGATGACAATGATGGTGGTGATAATGGTGATATAAAATTGCGCCTCTGTGTTGCGAAGGAACTGTTCTGTGATGTGTAGTTTTCGTTCTGTAAGGATAAGTGTCACTGTGCTGTGCTGTGCTGTGCTGTGCTCTGCAGGCGATCAATGAGGCTACGATGGTGTTGATGTTATGAACGTGATAACAGGTGTTATTCACGTGCTAAGCGGAGGTGTGAAGGCCTGCTGCTGTGAACTGGAGCTGTGGTAATATGCGGTGAGAGCTCGACAGGATAGCTGAGAGAGGAGGAGGAGGAGGAAGAGGTGGAGAAGGGGAAGAGGAGGAAGAGGAGGAGGAGGAAGAGGAGGAGGAGGAGGAGGAGGAGGAAGAGGAGGAGGAAGAGGAGGAGGAGGAAGAGGAGGAGGAGGAAGAGGAGGAGGAAGAGGAGGAGGAGGGTGAAGAGGAGGAGGAGGGTGAAGAGAAGGAGGAGGGTGAAGAAGAGGAGGAGGAGGAGGACGAAGAGGAGGAGGGTGAAGAGGAGTAGGAGATTGGTGGAGAGGAGACTGGTGGAGAGGAAGAGGAGGAGGAGGAGGACGAGGAGGAGGAGGGTGAAGAGGAGGAGTAGGGGGAAGAGGAGGAGGAGAGGAGGAGGACGAGGCGAGGAGGAGAAGAGCGAAGAGGAGGAGGGCAACGAGAAGGAGAAAGGTGAAGAGGAGAAGGAGGAGTAGGAGGGTGAAGAGGAGGAGAAGGACGGTGAAGAGGAGGAGGAGGACGAGGAGGGAAGGGGGTGAAGAGGAGGAGGAGGAGGAGGAGGTGAAAGTGAAGGAAAACGTCGAGGGTTTGGTGGTGATGTTGGTGTTGATGGTGGTGATTATCATTATGGTGGTGATGATAGTGATGATGGTGGTGATGGTGGTGGTGATGATGGTGGTGATGGTGGTGGTGATGATGGTGGTGGTGGTGGTGATGATCATGGTGGTGGTGATGATGGTGGTGGTGATGATGGTGGTGGTGATGATGGTGGTGGTGATGATGATGGTGATGATGGTGGTGATGGGGATGATGGTGATGATGGTGATGATAATGGTGGTGATGGGGATGATGGTGATGATGGTGATGGCGTTTACTGTTAGCACGAATGATGTCCGGCGTCACATACTCGTAGAATAAAATTGCCTAAATTCGACGACACTCTGTAATAGGTCAACAAGAGCTATGATTAATGACTCAGTGTGCCAAAACCCGTGACACTATTGGCCTTCGATCATTTGTCTCTTTTGGGAATGCAGAAAAAAAAAAAAAAAAAATCGGCCAAAAACAGAAAATACATTTTCCCTTCACCTCTTCTCGAAAAAAAAAAACAGAAAAAATAGTAATGATGATAAACTTTATCATTAATGTTTTTATTCACATAATAAAAGGAGTGGGCGGGGCTTCTGTGCCAGCCTACAATAAACAGAGGGCACTCGGCAAGGCCTCGTCAGTCTGGAAGACCCTAAACGAAGTGGAAGCGAGGGGAGTAAACGAGGGGAAAGGGGAGGGGTCAAATCAGCGAAGGAGTGACTTGGGCGAGGCGAGTGATCCCCCTCCCCCGTCCTCCCCCCCTCTCCCCCCTCCCGCCCCAATTCAGCAACAAGTGTCGAAGGTTGGCTCGGAAGGTGAATCTCAAAGTGGCACTGGCTGGCACTGTCTTCGTCCCCTGCCAGTGCCACTTGATGACCTCATACCACGTTCACCTCATATCACGTGACCTCATGTCACGTTTACCTCATATCACGTGACCTCATACTACGTGACCTCATGTCACGTTTACCTCATATTACTTGACCTCATACTACGCGACCTCATACCACGTTCACCTCATATCACGTTCACGTCATACCACGTTCATCTCATACTACGTTCATCTCATACCACGTGACCTCGTGCCACGTTCACTTCATATCACGTGGCCTCATGCCACGTTCACCTCATACTACGTGACCTCACATCACGTACATCTCATACCATGTGACCTCATACCACGTTCACCTCATACCATGTGACCTCATACCACGTTCACCTCATATCATATTCCCCTCGTACCACATTCACCTCATACGACGTTCACCTCATACCACATTCACAGCATACTATATGACCTCATATCACATTCACCTCATATCACGTGACCTCACACCAGCACATGCCCACGCAAGAGATCTGGAAGACAATATACTTTCCTGCTTTCTTTGCTTACGTAGGGAGTCTCAGCTTCGTAGTATTGATCTTGAACCAAAACATTTAAGAACAAACGAGAAGGGCAGCTTGATATGCTTAACTTCCAGGTACTGTCAACATACGACATCTCTTCCCGTCGTAATATGAAGCGTCTCCAGGCGTATTTGTTGTTTGGAAAATTATTGTTTCGCGTGGATATCGTACCAACTCGTATACTTTTACAGACAAAAGAATCTGACACCTGAGATATCAGAATTATACAAATCTATATTCAGTTGTCGTGTTTATAAAACTCAAATATAAACGAAAAGGAAGAAAATAATAATAAAAAAATACCTTTCCGCCACGTTTATTAAACCAAACGCCAGTGTCAGATGACGAAATTTATCCTATTCCCCTAATTCATATAATCTAATTCGATTTTCCCTATACTGTGATTAATGTTATCCCATTTCATATTACCTTGTTTCCTTTCTATCCATTTATTTATTTCTTAGGGACTGTGACAAAAGTGTGACCCAATTCTTGACGAAGAGGAATTGGTCCCTTTCGACGTCGCTAATTGAGCGTTCATGTCTCTCGACGCCATCACCGCCACAAGCGTACAGACACGAAAACCTCGCCGGTCACCCTCGTGGCTGGTCACGGCTGGTGGCTGCAGCCTCCTTCCCCACCGCCACCTCACCTCGAGGGTCTAGCCGTCTCATCCCAGAGACTCTTCGTTCTTACTTTCAACCACAATCCACTCCCGAAGTCGAGTTCTCTCGAAGTCGAAGAAGAGGAAGGTCTGCGAAGTCTCACCCCCGCCCCCCCGAAGTCAAAAGTTCCTGTAGCTTCCGACGAGGAACCGGGTTCTGTCTCGAACGGAACATGCCAGTGCGGAACAGGAACAGGGAACTGAGGCGATACCGCCTCCTCCTCCTCCTCCTCTTCCTCCTCCTCCTCCTCTTCCTCCTCCTCCTCCTCCTCCATCAGCTGCAACCTCTCGTCTAGCCACACCCGAGCAGCTGCTCGACCCTGCTGCCACACCAGCTCAGCCATTAGGATACCTGATGCAACTGAATGGGAGGGAAGGAAGAAGAGGAAGAAGAGGAAGAAGGGGAGGAGGGGTGGAGGGAGGAATGGAAGAGAGGAGAAGGGGGAGTAGAGGAGGGGAGAAGATGGGGAGGAGAAGGAGGAGAGGAAGAGAAAAGGAGGAGAGAAGGAAAGGAGGTGAGGAGGGGAGGAGGGAGGAATGGAAGGGGGGAGAAGGTGAGGAGTAGAGGAGGGGAGATGAGGAGGAAGGGAAGGAGGCGAGGAGGAGAAAAGGAAGAGAAAAGGAAATGAGGGGAGGAGGGGAGGAGGGAGGACTGGAAGAAGGGAGAAGGGCGGAGGAGGTGAGGAGTAGAGGAAGAGAGAAGAGGAAGATGAGGAGGCGAGGGGGAGAAAAGGAAAGGAGAGGAGGAGGGAAATAGAGAAAGATAGAAAGAAGAAATACGTAAAGGGGACTTGGGAAATAGAAGAGAAGAGAGAGGGAGGGGGGGAAGGAGGGGGGAAGGGAGGAAATAAAGAAGCAAAGGATGGAGGGGGTGGGGGGTGGGGGGTGAGGAATTAGTGATGGAGGGTGAAAAACAATTCCGAGAACTCAAGAACCGGCAATACAAGGTAAATAAATAAATGACAAGACATTTATGAATAGAGACAGAAAATAAAATAGAGGGAAAGTGATTTGAAAGAGTGAAAGAGAGAGAGAGAAAGAGAAAATGAGGAAGAGAGAGAGAAAGAGAGAGAGAGAGAGAGAGAAAGAGAGAGGAGAGATAGAAAGAGGGAAAGAGAGGAAGAAAGGGAGAGAGAGTTAAAGACAGAGAGACAGATAGATAGATAGAGAGAGAGGAAAAGTAAATGAAAGAGAAAGAGAGAGAGAAAGAGTGAAAGAGAGAAATAGGTAGATAGATAAATAGAGAGAGAGGAGAGAAAGAGGAGAGATAGTGAGAGAGAGATAGGTAGACAGAAAGATACAAATAGATAGAGATGGAAAGTGAAAAAGAGAGAGAGAGAGAGAGAGAGAGAGAGAGAGAGAGAGAGAGAGAGAGAGAGAGAGAGAGAGAGAGAGAGAGAGAGAGAGAGAGAGAGAGAGAGAGAGAGAGAGAGAGAGAGAGGACAGGGAGAGGGGGGAGCTAATCCTCTCCCACCAATACGAAACACCCTCCTTCCCACTCCCCCCTCCATAACCCCCCCCAAAAAAAAACACACACAGTCACACCCTGCAATACTTAGGCACAAACACAAA
>NC_134789.1:11025438-11045438 GCF_046742065.1 Oratosquilla oratoria | reverse complement strand
ACTTATCCCACTTCCTCTAATTCTCTCTTTTCCTCTTTTTTTCCTTTCCTCTCTTCTGTTGTTCCTCTTTTCTTACCGTTGCGTCTCCCCCACTCCCCTCCTCTTCAACTCTCCATCACCCTCCCCACCCCTCCCCTCCCCCCACAGTTCATTTATCTTGTTCTCCACCTTTGGGTATTTTCTCCAACAACACTTCGTCCTCCTCCTTCTCCTCTTCCTCCTCCTCCTCCTCTTCCCCTCACTTCTCTTTCGTCTTCTCACCTTCCACCTCCTCCTCTTCCTCCTCCTCCTCCTCCTCCTTCGCTTCCTCCTACCCTCCTCCCCTCACTTCTCTTTCGTCTTCTCCCCTTCCTCCTCCTCCTCCTCCTCCTCCTCTTCTTCCTTTTCTGTTTCTCTATATACGCCCTTGGTCCTTGCATTGGCTAAATCGCCCTGAAGCTCTCACTGTCGTCATGCGATTTTATTCAGCTGAGGGAAGCCTCGGAGGGACCAAAGGGATTACCCTTCCTTTACCTTTCCTTCTTCCGCCTCCCTAATTCTCTTTCCTTTTCTTCCTCGCTTTTATCCTCCCCTTTCTTCTCTTCCTTTCCTTCTCCTCCATTCCGTTTTCTTTTCCATCTTTCACTATTTCTTCCCCTATTCCTTCACTCACGTTTTCAGCTCCTCTTCCTCCTCTTCCTTGTCCCTCCTCCTCCTCCTCCTCTTCCTTATCCCCGCCTCCTTTCCCTCCTCCTCCTCCCTCTCCCTCTTTCCCTTCCACTCCACCACCTCCTCCTCCTCCTCCTCCACACTTTCCCCTTCTTTCCCTCTCACCTCCCCTCCTCCTACCCCACCACCTCCTCCTCTTTCTCCTCCTCCACACCCTTCCTCCCTCTTCTTCCCATTCACCACCTCCCCTCCCCCTCCCCCTCCACCATCTCCTCCTCCATACCTTTCCTCCCCCCGTCTTTCCCCTTCCCCCCCCCCCTTCCTCAGGATCGTATAGTTCCTGTACCCTAGGGGCAAGAACCTTCGTTTCCTCAGAGTCTCCCTTCCCCGCTCCCCCCCTACCCCCCTTCTCCCTTCCCTCCTTTCCCCCCTTCTCTCCCTCCCCCCACTTTTCGTTCTCCAACCTCTCTCTTCCCACTTTATCTCCAAACCTACTCCTCTCCTTCAAACATTCACTTTTTCTCTTCCTCCAGCTCTTCCTCCTCCACCTCTTCTTTCATCTCTTCAAACCTATTCTCCCTCCCCCCTCCATAGAACTGAAAATCTAGAATGTGTGTGTGCATGTGTGCGTATATATATATATATATATATATATATACATATATATATATATACATATATATATTGTTACGAATCTCGCTCACCTATCTGACTTGCAATAGATTAAGTATGTGAAATGAGTTCTCAAGACCCCATGTCTTTGGGATAACTCAAATAGAAATTGTAAAGTTGTCAGACTCGTAACACATAGTAAGAGTGAATGGGTGACTGAGTTCCCAAGACCCCATGTCTTTGGGATAACTCCAATAGAAATCACAAGGTCGCCACTTGATTTTATACTTTCATAAAAATCAAGAAAAATGAAACGCACAGATAACGTTTAACACTATTCATTAAAGTTAATAGGATTACATGAAGGATTACAATCACTGAATATTCAAGTGAGTAAAAGTTTTCATTCAAATGAATAATATATTTCAACACAGAAGATTCCCGCTCGAAAACTTTTAACGGGGGTGAAAGAAGATTAATTAATTAATTAATACTTTACCAACAAAAAAACACTGTCTAAGTCACTACCATAAACATTTAACACCACTACATGAAGCACTAGTGGTGTCACTAGCTGAGTTAAATATCTTATGACTAATACAGGGGGAGTACAGAGGACTTACTTCAGCCGACGACCCCTTCGAGACGACACCTTTACATCGTACCCTCTACTCTGAAACTGACTCTGACACGCCCAAGGCGCTCTGATTCTTCTCTACAAAAATCCTCTGATTGGCCCATAGGAATTGCGTCTATGGTGGTTGAACCTCATTGGTCAATTAACTAAAAACGTTCTCCTTCGTTCTAGGCTGAGTGTTAGAACAAATACTCCATTGAGTAGGTTTTCCTTCCCACGCGTCCTCCCGTACTCCTGTAATTTGACACCCCACGTAATCGTGAAGTGCCATTATCCAAAGTAATGAACTATTCCCACCTTACATATATGGGAATATATGTGACACCTCCCTCTTTAAGGTTAAAAAAAAAAAAATCTTGAAAAGATTTTTTTTTTCTTCTTCTTGAGGGAGAATATACTTACAATATCGACAGGCAATCGGCTACCACATTGTCTTCCCTCGTACATGACGAACATCTAAACGATACTCCTTCAAAAACAAACTCCATCTGGTTAAGCGGAGGTTCTTATCTTTAACCTTGTTAAGGTACTTCAAGGGATGGTGGTCTGTGAAAACCGTTACCTGGGCACCAACATGGACATGCACAACAAAATACTTAATTGCTAAGATCATTGATGGCATACCCTATTCTTTGACACTCTTAGTTTAAGCACAACGGAATTATAAGTCTTTGTCCACTGGAACTTTGTTCCTTCCTCAATGATAGTCACTTATTACGGGTTCACACGATACGGGGCTTGCTTGATGGGCGTCGCATCTTCCCGTCCACGTCATGCAGCGTCAGGTGGGTCCTTTCAGGGGCATCCCTAAAGCTCTCCTGGTATCGTCTCTGCAACTCCAGTAGGTCCATTCGCTGCTCAGCCGAAAGATGACCCAGCTGGCTCACCACCTGTGGCCACACCTCTGCATTCGCCTTCCACGTCATCTCAAAGGTGGGGAAGGTCGAGTCCTCGTCTTCCTCAGGCCCGATGGAGACGGCATGCACACTACCGCCAGACACATCCACATCACTCTTGTCCCTCTCCTGGTACGCTTTCCACACACCGAGATGGCACAACTGCTGCTTCCGTCTCCTACCCGGAGGGACAACCACTTTGTTCAGTTCCCTCACTCGTTTTGTCACGTCGTACGGGTCGCTGAACCTCGCTCCTCGTTTAAATTCTCGCACTTTCGCCTTCACTCGCTCTTGAACACTCTGCCAACATGAGGTCAACCTACTTCTCACTGCCTCCACCGACTTCATCACTCTTGGATCACCTTTATGTCCTGCAAAGGAATTATCATGCCCTAATCGCATAACTCCTTCCCTGTAGACCTTCGGCAACACTACTTGTCGCCTATCAGGCCATACTTTGTCATCAGTAGGGCAGGTACTATCCACCCACTTGCGGAATAGTACTCCCGACTCCAAATAGTATTCCTTTGACAACTCACTCTCACTCACCACTCCTTCCTTCCGGTCTCCCAATTCGGAGCCAACTCTCTGTAAGCCACGGGGGCTCATTGCCTCCACCTCCTTCTCTCCCATTCCCTGTAAGACACTGGGACCCCTTGTTTCTCCCTCCTTCTCTCCAATTCTTTGTGAGTCATTAGGACTCTTTTCTCCTTTCTTCTCACCCATTCTGTGTGAGTCATTTAGACTCCTCCCATCTCCTTTCTTCTCTCCCTTTCTGTGCGAGTCGTTTAGACACCATTTCTCTCCTTTCTTCTCTCCCTTTCTGTGTGAGTCACTTAGACTCCATTTCTCTCCTGTCTTCTCTCCCTTTCTGTGTGAGTCGCTTAGACTCCATTTCTCTCCTTTCTTCTCTCCCTTTCTGTGTGAGTCGCTTAGACTCCATTTCTCTCCTTTCTTCTCTCCCTTTCTGTGTGAGTCACTTAGACTCCATTTCTCTCCTGTCTTCTCTCCCTTTTTGTGTGAGTCGCTTAGACTCCATTTCTCTCCTTTCTTCTCTCCCTCTCTGTGTGAGTCGCTTAGACTCCATTTCTCTCCTTTCTTCTCTCCCTTTCTGTGTGAGTCGCTTAGACTCCATTTCTCTCCTTTCTTCTCTCCCTTTCTGTGTGAGTCGCTTAGACTCCATTTGTCTCCTTTCTTCTCTCCCTCTCTGTGTGAGTCGCTTAGACTCCATTTCTCTCCTTTCTTCTCTCCCTTTCTGTGTGAGTCACTTAGACTCCATTTCTCTCCTGTCTTCTCTCCCTTTTTGTGTGAGTCGCTTAGACTCCATTTCTCTCCTTTCTTCTCTCCCTTTCTGTGTGAGTCGCTTAGACTCCATTTGTCTCCTTTCTTCTCTCCCTCTCTGTGTGAGTCATTTAGACTCTTTCCATCTCCCTTCTTCTCTCCCATAAACAGATGAGTCAGGTCAAACACTTCCGACTCGCTGCCTCGTTCCTCACGGAACAGGAACCTCAAGTCCACCTCTGTCTCGACTTGAGTATTTTCACTAGGGATTCTTCCCTCGGGATTCAGACTGTCCTTACATTTAGGATTTCCACAGCCTTCCCCTCTCGAGACCTTTATTGGCCTCACTTGGTCCTTAGACCCTTCTCTCTCTCTTCTCTCCCATGTAGGTGTGGGGCACATCTTCCACCCACTAAGTCATTTCCTAGAATGACTTCAACTCCTTCCACTGGCAACTGATCTACTAGGCCTATCTTTGCCTGTACCTCATATAGAGGTGATTCCATATCTACCTCTACCAGTGGCACCTTGGCTAGGCCTCCTAGGAAGCCTATAACCACTCTCCCTTTTGCTACAGGTTTTTCAACTAAGCTACTCAGCATTACTGATTGGAGAGCTCCTGAGTCTCTCAGGATGGTCACCCCCTTTCTCTTCTCTCCCTTTATGGTGACTGTTCCTTGAAAAAGGAACGGGTCATAACCTCTCAAGTGAGGTTTCATCTCATCCTTCTCCATGCCGTCTGTGGCAACCTTACTCATGAGGGCCACTACTTTGGTGGTCTCCTCCTCGTCCTCCCCCTCTCGGACTTTACTTTCTATGTGGGTGTCCCATCTATTTAATAATACTATGGGTTTAACCCCCTCTATTTCCCTTCTCCTGTGCCAACAATCCCTCGTCAGGTGGCCTATCCTTCCACAATAGCTACATGAAATTATCTGTGATGACTTACTATAGTCACCTTTCTTGACCTCTAGGGATTTTGTAGGTCCACCTGAGGAGGTTGATTGTGGGATCCTCGGCTGTTCCTCTCTCCCCCTTGGAGTAACTGAGAATTTCCCTGCAGTAGGTTTAAGTATTTCATATTTATCTGCTAATACAGCAGCCTCTTCCAACTTCGAGACTTCTTTCTCCTGAAGATACAATGACACCTCTTTAGGGATGGATCTCAGATACTCTTCCATTAACATTAACTCAGCTAGATTCCTATAATCTCCATTTACGTTACGGGATCTTACCCATTGGTCCCATAACATTCTTTTCTCTCTACTAAATTCAACGTGTGAGATATTAGATTGCTTCCTCAGATTCCTAAATTTTACCCTATAAACTTCAGGCACTAATTCACAGGCTCGTAGGATGGCTGCTTTGATTTCATCGTAATCCTTTGTTTGTGAATCCTCTAAAGCACCATAAACTCTTAGCGGTTTTCCTCTGAGGTTTGTTCGCAACAATGCAAGCCAATACTGCTTCGGCCACTGATAATCTTCCGCTATTCCTTCAAACGTCCTAAAGTAAGTATCCACATGTGATTCATCAAATTCAGGAAGCAATTTAGCGTTATGTACTACATCAAAATTGAGCCTCCTATTCACGAGTTGAGATTCTGATAGCACTCGTCTACTTTCTTGTAAGTTAACTTGAAGTCTGAGGTTTTCATTGTCTACTCTAGCCTTTTCAGTTTCCATCTTAACTCTCTCAGTTTCTTCCCTTTTTACTTCAGCTTCTATCTTTGCTATCTCTAACTTCAACCGTAATTCGCTTAATCGAGATTCAGTGTTTTGAGATTCACCCTTCTCTACTTCCTCTTCCACCTCTTCCTCCTCAAATTCTGAAGTGACAGACTCTCTATCTGCCCTTCATCTCTCATTGCCCCACTTTCATCTCGATTATGCACTATTTCTACAATTCTTATTAATTCAGTTTTATTTGCCTCATGTGCGTGCTCAACCCCTAGACTTTATGCTATGAATCTCAAATCGTTAGCAGTAAGGGTCTGTATCTCCTTCTTAGTAGGTTGTTTGTGTACAAACTCCAATACCTCCTCTGTACTTGTCAACTTCATTTTCTCACACTATTGATCCTATTTAATACTAAATATTTTCGTTGGTAATTCTTTCACTGTACCGTTAAAATCCTGGCAGGGTCGCCAATCTATATATTACGAATCTCGCTCACCTATCTGACTTGCAATAGATTAAGTATGTGAAATGAGTTCCCAAGACCCCATGTCTTTGGGATAACTCAAATAGAAATTGTAAAGTTGTCAGACTCGTAACACATAGTAAGAGTGAATGGGTGACTGAGTTCCCAAGACCCCATGTCTTTGGGATAACTCCAATAGAAATCACAAGGTCGCCACTTGATTTTATACTTTCATAAAAATCAAGAAAAATGAAACGCACAGATAACGTTTAACACTATTCATTAAAGTTAATAGGATTACATGAAGGATTACAATCACTGAATATTCAAGTGAGTAAAAGCTTTCATTCAAATGAGTAAATATATTTCAACACAGAAGATTCCCGCTCGAAAACTTTTAACGGGGGTGAAAGAAGATTAATTAATTAATTAATACTTTACCAACGAAAAACACTGTCTAAGTCACTACCATAAACATCTAACACCACTACATGAAGCACTAGTGGTGTCACTAGCTGAGTTAAATCTCTTATGACTAATACAGGGGGAGTACAGAGGACTTACTTCAGCCGACGACCCCTTCGAGGCGACACCTTTACATCGTACCCTCTACCCTGAAACTGACTCTGACACGCCCAAGGCGCTCTGATTCTTCTCTACAAAAATCCTCTGATTGGCCCATAGGAATTGCGTCTATGGTGGTTGAACCTCATTGGTCAATTAACTAAAAACGTTCTCCTTCGTTCTAGGCTGAGTGTTAGAACAAATACTCCATTGAGTAGGTTTTCCTTCCCACGCGTCCTCCCGTACTCGTCCTGTAATTTGACACCCCACGTAATCGTGAAGTGCCATTATCCAAAGTAATAAACTATTCCCACCTTACATATATGGGAATATATGTGACAATATATATATATATATATACATATATATATATACATATATATATATACATATATATATATATATAATGTATATATATGTGTATTTATATATATATAATATATATATATGTGTATTTGTATATATATATTATATATATATATATGTATATACACTATAATAAAGTAGTAGCTTCTGTCTGTTTGCTTGTTTGTTCACGAACCCCTCCTAGGGTTTTCGAGATAGACCCCCATAACCATATATATTCTGATAGCCTATCACTGCAGATACTTAGATAACTATATTTCATTTCGAAAAATATCATTTTGGCTATGGTTAAGGGTTAAATGAGTATGGTGGAATAACAGGCCACTACTGTAGTTTCCCCTTATACGATTGACATTTTGTGACAAAAATGACTATGATTAAACAAACCATTGTATGTGTTCAAAAATATTATTCATATTTGTGAAATTAATGTCACAAACTATGATGGCCTTTGTAAGGAGAAAGTATGTATATGTAAAATGATTGTATACATTTACCAAATGTTTAAATATTGGTTATTTTTATTTTACTTTTTCGCGGGCGGTAACATACTCGAGTTCATAGAAGAAAACAAAACGTAGAGACTGCACATCTTCACACCAGGCTTAATGATCCCTTGTGGGTCGGTAGCCTTAAAAAATAAATAAAATAATAATGTTATTTTGAATTGATACATTAAAAAATGCTGTTTTCACATTTTTCATGGGTTACATTTTCAATTGAGTTATATTGATACGTATAACTTTTCTCCACAAACTATCAAAATTAAAATAATCAGCATTTGCCCGCACCAACGCACGGGTAATTTGGCTAGTATATATACATGTATTCACTTGGTCTTTGGTATTTGGTCTTTGGATCACGTGTTGGACTCGTGATCGACAGCTATTTCCCTCCTGGAAGAGAGCTCAGAGCTCGTAGGTCCGATCTATGGGTAATGCTATGACCTTGCACACACACACACACCCAACTCCCCGCCCACGAGAGTTGGAGTAACACCCCTCAGCGCTGCGATACTGATATTATTTCAGCCCCGGGCGAGGATCGAACCCGGACCTCCGTAGTGGTAGACCAGAGCTCTAACCACAGCGCCATGAGATATGTGTGTGTGTATATGTGTGTGTGTATATGTGTGTGTATATATATGTGTGTGTGTATGTGTGTGTGTGTGTGGCCCCCTCCTCCTCCTTTTCCTCTTCCTCCTCCTCCTCCCCTCCTCTTTCTCCTCCTCCTCCACACCAGAAATGGCATCCAAGCGCAGAGCTAGTAAGACATGTCACCTTCCTCTTCAAATATTTCAATCCTGGGAGGAAGAGGAGGAGGAGGAAGAAGAGGAGGAGGAGGAAGAGGAGGAGGAGGAAGAGCAGGAGGAAGAAGATCATCAAGAATGTGGTGGCCAGCAGGCTGAAATCCGTAGAATAAGAAAAGGAAAGGAAAAATATATCAAGGAACAGAAAACAAAGGAAAAATACAAGAAAAAGGAAATATAAGAAATAAGAAAAATGAAAAAAGATAAAAGGAAGAAGAAGAAGAAGAAGAAGAAAAGAATTAAGAGGAAATAGAGGTAGGAACGTTCCGTTTAATTCCGACGGAACAGTCGAGGAAGTTCCGACGGAACTATCGGGGAAGGCCCAAATAAGAACAATAAAATATTTATAAACAACTCGGGCAGAGGGATGTTCTTACTGTTGTTAGGAATTGTATATTCCTAGCGCTTCGATCCTGACACAAAATTCCGGAGAAAGCGTCTGGGAAGTTATAAACAATGACCAGAGAATTCTGGCGGAACCGTTGGGAAATTCCAACAGAATTGTAGGGGAAATTCTGACGGAAAGATCCGGAAATTTCCGACGGATTCGTTGGGGAAATTTCCGACGGAAAGACCCAGAAAGTTCCGACAGAACCGTTGGAAAGATTCCGAAAGAAAGACCCGGAAAGTTCCAACGGAAAGACCCAAAAAATTCCGACGGAAAGTTCCGACGGAACCGTTGGGGAAATTCCGTCGGAACCTTTGGGGAAATTCCGACGGAAAGACCCAGAAAGTTCCGTCAGAACGGCTAGAGAGGTTCAAAGGAACGGTTCCGGAAGTTTTGGTGGAGTTTCCGGATGGAAATGTCCGGGGAATTTCCAGCAGAATGACCAAGAGAGTTCCGACGGATCTGTTCAAGAAGTTTCGACTGAGAAGTCCGGAGAACTACGCCGTAAATGTCCAGAGAATTCTGACGGAATTTCCAGAAATTTCCAACGTAAACATCAGGATTTTTCAGACGGAATTGTCCAGAAACTTCCAACGGAAACATCTGGAAAATTCAGACCATTGTCCCGAAAATTCCGACGTAAACACCCTGAAAATTCCAACAGAAATGTCCAGGAAATTCCGACGGAAGTATCCGGAAAATTCCGACGGAATAATCCGAAAAATTCCAACGGAAATATCCGAAAAATTCCAACAGAATTATCCCCAAAAAATCCGATTTTTTTTTTTTAACGGAAATATCGTGAAAAATTCCGACGGAAAGAAGACCCGGAAAGGTTTCGAAGGCTTCCAAATTTTCTCTTTATTTATTCTCCTTGAGCTTCGCATAAACACTCGCACGGCTCCCTTATCTCGGTGGTCGGGCCCTCGAAGTCTATATCACGAGTTCGAAGGCCAAGAATGCTAACAAACGGTTCCTCCACTTCTTCTAATCCTTAAGTGTCTGAAGGGGGCGGGGGGGAGGGGTCTCCTCTCCAGATAAATAAAATCGCCTGGCGACAGTAAATTTTCTCACTTGGAGGTTTAATCGAGAAGGGGTTAACTCTTGGAAGGCGCCAGGGATTTTCTCCCCCAGGTGAAGAAAGTCTAAAAAAAAAAAAAAAAAAAAAAAAAAAAAAAAAAAAAAAAAAAAAAAAAAAAAAAAAAAAAAAAAAAAAATCAGCATATATCGAACTGTCTGGTGTATATATATATATATACATATATATATATATATATATACATATTTAGTGATATCCTGTATTTTTTATGTAACTCTTTCCTGTGGCCCTTACTCCCCCCCTCCATATTTTTTATCATCCCCCCACCCCAAAAAAGGATCGTGATGTTTACAGCTTTCATCATGCGATCACGTGGAAAGAAAAATAATTTATTTCTTCGCCAATCCTCTATATAACCACTGACGAAAAATACCAAGAGCAAGAAAATGCCTTCTTAAAATGATACAATGAGTAACTAGCAGACGTCTGTAAACGATATTTCTCAAACGTTCGTTCATGAGCAGACTTGGGCGAGTCAAAAAAAAAAAAAAAAAAAAAAAAAAAAAAAAAAAAAAATTATATATATATATATATATACATATATATATAAATATATATAAATATATATATATATACATATATATATACATTTATATATATACATTAAGTACAGCGGGTTCGAATCCTGCATGCAACTGTCACAAAAAAATTATCGGTTTGATGTCGCTGCTATTAGCGAATTACTCTCATATATATACATATATACAATAATTAAGAAATAAACACAATAACATTAAAATAAATAAAATAAAATAAAATAAAATAATATGAAATTATAAAAAAATAATAAAAAATAAATAAACACATCAAAGTAACATGGAATGATAATTAAACGAGATTACAGCAGAACGAAGTAGAAATACAAAGATGAAACCAGAGTCATAACTGGACACGAATTGACATCATCTATGAAAAAAAACCCTACAGTTTACCAAAGACTATTCCTACGCCTTTGGTACATAGACTACCAATAGGCTTACAAATACATTAAGTACACAAATAATTGTAGTCGTAATATATAACACACAAACCCAAATAAAGCTTTTGTTCTTTTCAATCCAAGCCCATTTGTCTTACCCAGTGGTTCTTATTAACCATTTTCAGTGCCCGTACCTCTTGATATTTCAGAAAACTTCCTCGTACCCCCATCCAATACAAATACAATGCAAACATATGAAAAGGATAGTGATACAAACTATACTTTGGTTTCTCATTGTAAATATATAGTACCATTGCACTGGTTATCATGTCTCGTACCCCCAGGTTCAAGGTTACGTACCCCTTGGGGGTACCTGAGGTACCCCAGGTGAAGAACCACTGGTCTTACCGAAAGGTGTTATCACACTGGTCTATTTTTCCTCCGACTGTTGAGGCCGATTTCCAGTCCGCACCTTTCGGGAAGGAATCTGATGTGCTGGCGGAAAGTAATTTACCTCCAGCATATCAGATAACATTTTACGTAAAATGCTGAGAAATCAAAATAGTTTGCCATAATCCTTTTACGGCGGAAAAACGTTCTGTACGTGGGGCGGTACCGCCGACAAATCGGAGGTTGGAGGAAAAACAGCCCAGTGTGATAACCCCTTAAGGAGGAAGGAGATGAGGATTTATACTTGGGTTCCCTTTGCTTTCAGACGATTTCATTCGTTTCTGTGGGACCCCTGGGGGGTTTAAGAAAGGGCTTAAGGCTATTTGGGTTAACCCCCTACCTCCCGGGGTTAGGGGGTTAGGGGTTAGGGGCCCCCTGATCCCAATGTTTTTGTTCCCACCAGGCCGCTTTATTACCCAAAAGACAATATTGGGCGAGGTGGGACGCAAGCAGACAGACCGACAGACTCGACAGAATACGACGTCGGCACAGAAAGAGACAGACGGAAAGTGAGAGAGAGATATAGAGGTAAGAAGAGAGAGAGAGAGAGAGAGAGAGAGAGAGAGAGAGAGAGAGAGAGAGAGAGAGAGAGAGAGAGAGAGAGAGAGAGAGAGAGAGAGAGAGAGAGAGAGAGTGTGTGTGTGTGTGTGTGTGTGTGTGTGTGTGTGTGTGTAAGAGAGAGAGAGAGAGAGAGAGAGAGAGAGAGAGAGAGAGAGAGAGAGAGAGAGAGAGAGAGAGAGAGAGAGAGAAAGAGACGGAGGTAGGAAGAGAAAGTAAGAGACACAGAGGTGGGAAGAGAGAGAAAGAGATAGAGAGAGAGAGTGAGACACAGAGGTAGGAAGAGAAAGTGAGAGACATAGAGGTAGGAAGAGAGAGAGAGGTAGAAAGTGAGAGATAGCTCTAGAGAGTGAAAGAGAAAGAGATACAGTACATCGATAGAGAGAAGAGAAAGTGAGAAAGAGGAACAGAGAGGTAGAGGGAGAGCTAGAGATAGAAAGAGAAATTGACCAATAATATTCCCACTCCATTATTGCCACCACAGTGTCCTCCACTCCAGTCTGCTCTCTTTCTCTCTTTCAGCGTTATTCCTCTCTCTCTATTCATCTCTGTTCACTCACTAACTCTATCGCCTTCATCAATTTCCAAGTTTCACATCCGGTGACCAAAGCTGGGGTTATATACTGATTGTAAAGCTTCTGTTTCAGAATTACATTTTTTTATGTATTTATCATTTTCTAATCAATTCGTTCTGTCTGATTTTCAGGATCTTTCATTAGTCTTAGTACCTGACCTAAATGGTTATAATCTTCAACTTCTTCAAGACTCTCACCATCGATTGTGATTGATTACTTTGAAATTTTGAGTTGAGCATTATTTTGGTCTTACTCTCATCCATCATCAAAAATACTTACAAAGGATTACAAAGGCGGAGCATGCCGACAGGAGACCTTTTAGTCCATAACTAGGCCGGATGCGAAAAAATATAATAATGATAAACAAATAAGAAATAAATAGATAAAAATTATAATAATATGGATAATAATAACAAGAATTTCCTTGTTCAGATCACTCAGAATATCTTGCAAGTATAATAGAGGTGTTCAAATGGGGCAAAGGCTTTAACAAGGGTGATGCAGACAAGGTCATTATATCAAGATAGCAGGGTAGGACTCGTATTAATAGACTTAAATTGGACAAAGTTAGTTTTAAGAGAAGGTTAGATAAACTTTATGCATGGGGATGACAGGTGGTAATAGACATGGAACTGCCTAGTGTAGGTCCTATGGTCTCTTGCAGTCTCCTTCATTCTTACGTTCTATTTCTGAAACGAAAATGATGTCAACCTCAAATGTCAGGTGACTGAAATACTTTTTTTTCAATTAAGATTTCGAAAAATTCTCCCAAGACAAAGTTTAATTAGATCTGATGGAACTACATTGTCTTCATGTCCCATTTTGTCGATATTGATTTCCTTTCTGCATCTTTATGTAGAAGTACAACAGGACATAAATGTACATAAAATGTACAGCAGCATAAAAGTACATCATGCTACATCACTAGGGCCTTTGCAGCATATTTATGTACAGAAGTACATCTAGAATCGTACACGTATGCGTATACAAACACGTATATGTATGAATATACATAAACGTATATGCATGTGAACATATGTGTATATGCATGGACGGGTTAGGGCGTCGTTACTTGCGGAGAAGGTCGAGGGGATGGCTGTTCGAACCCTGTCACCGGCGAAGCTGAACCAAGGGCATGGTTAATTAAATTCCACGCTACAAAGCCTTCTGTGAGGGGCATCGTCCTGACCTTACGATAGAGGAGTCTGTAACGTTAAACCATATCATCATTACATATATATATATATATATATATATATATATATATATATCTATATATATATATATATATATACATACATATATATATATATACATATATATATGTATGTATGTTTTACCTATGTACATATCTATTTTGTTGTATGTATATAGAAATATATGAACATATGTAAATGTATTTGTTATACAGTATACATATATACTTCTGTATGCATATCAATTGTGTGTGTATATCTACTTGTATGAGTATATGTGTATGTGTATGTGCAGTATGTGTAAATATATCTTTACACATATTCATATATCAAATTGAATAGGTATATCTTAGGTATGAATGCTCTCGATAGAAACAAAAAAAAGTTAGTCCACCCTCAAGTACACTCAAGAACATTTACACTGAGCTCCAACGCCCTACCTAGGACCGCGCTAAAAAAAAAAAAAAAAAAAAAAAAAAAAAAGAGGAAAAGAGAGAGAGAGAGAGAGAGAGAGAGAGAGAGAGAGAGAGAGAGAGAGAGAGAGAAGAAAATCTTTTGCACTTAGGAACTAATTGGAGCTGAAAAAGGAGGAAACAGTTGCGAGCTGACAGTTGCAGGGAAGGAGGGGGAAGGAGGGAACGAGAGCCGGGGCGGGGGGAAGGACGAGGGACCAGCGGGACAAGTTGGGACTCCTGAGTTTGTTTGCAATTTGTGGAGCAGACGCCCGCCACGAGGCGCCCTCACGCCCACCACCGCCCACCATCCCCGCCCACGTCCCCCTTCCCCCTCCTCCTCTTCCTCCTCCTCCTCCTCCTCCCTCTCGACCCTGGCAACCCACTACACGGGAAGGGAAGCGAGGTGGGAGGCGGGAGCGAGGGGTGGTCGTGTCTGGGGAGGTGGAGTGAGGCCGAAGAGGCGGAAATGTATGGGAAGAGACGGAGAAATATGGGGGAAAGGTGGGGAAGGGAGGACGAGACAGAATGAGAGAGAGAGAGAGAGAGAGAGAGAGAGAGAGAGAGAGAGAGAGAGAGAGAGAGAGAGAGAGAGAGAGGATATAAGGAGACAGAAGAAGAGAAAGAGAGAAAAAGAGAAAGAGAAAAGACAAAAGAAAGAGAGCGAGAGAGAATGAAAAAGAGGAAGAGAAAGAAAGGGAAGAGGAGAGAGAGAGAGAAGAGACAGGAGAAAGAGAGAAAGAAAAGGAGAGAGAGAAGGAAAGGGAAGAGAGAGGAGAGAGAGGGAGAAAGAGAAGAGACAGGAGAAAGAGAGAGAGAGGGAGAGAGAGAGAGAGAGAGAGAGAGAGAGAGAGAGAGAGAGAGAGAGAGAAGGAAGAGAGAGAGGAGAGAGAAAGGAGAGGAGAGAGGAGAGAGAGAGAGAGAGAGGGGAGAGGAACAAGGCAAGTACCTTGTATCTCAGGGACTGTGAGAAAACACAGAAGGGCGGAGAGGTGAGAGGATGGGAGAGGGTGGGAGAGGGTGGGAGAGGAATGGGTGGGGAAGCAAAGTTTGGGTTGGGGGGAAGAGTGAAGGGTAAGTGGGGGGATTGGGGGGATTGGGGGGTTCCTGGCGCATCTTTTCCTAAGTTCTCGAAGCTGCAGTAATGTTTGGAGAAATAGATACAACTGCGACTGGGGGTGGGTCGTGGAGAAGAAGAGGCGAGATGAGGGGAGGAGCAGGAGGAAGAGGAGGAGAAAGAGGAAGAGGAGGAGAAAGAGGAGGGAGATGACGAGGAGGAGAAAGAGCAGGAGGAGGAGGAGGAGAAAGAGGAGGGGGAGGACGAGGAGAAAGAGGGGGAAGAAGAGGAGAAAGAGGAGGGGGAGGACGAGAAGGAGAAAGAGGAGGAGAAAGAGGTGGAGGAGATGGAGAAAGAGAAGAAGGAGAAAGAGGAGGAGAAAGAGGAGGAGGAGAAGGAGAAAGAGGAGGAGGAGGAGGAGGAGGAGGACGAGTAGGAGGAGGAGGGGAAGGGGAGGAGAAACGTATTGGTATGAAAGGTAAGAAAACTCATTGGGTGATGGAGAAGAGAGGGTTGGAGGAGAAAGAGGAGGAGAAAGAGAAAGAGAAGGAGGAGGAGAAAACAAAGGAGGAGAAAGAGGAGGAGGAGAAAAAGGAGGAGAAAGAGAAAGAGGAGGAGGAGAAAACAAAGGAGGAGAAAGAGGAGGAGGAGAAAAAGGAGGAGAAGATGGAGGAGATGGAGGAGAGGGAGGAGAAGTGGGAGGAGGAGGGTACGGTTATAAGAGGTAAGAGAGCTCATAGGGTGAAGTGTTGTTCCAACAGTAAGAAAAAAAAAAAAAAAAATGGATATTTCTGGTCAGACTTTTTTTTTTCTCCATTTCCGGATACAGAGACCCTACAAGGAAGGCACATGGAGACAGAACTATGAAGAACTTTTCTGAGTGAACATACAGGCAGCATATCTGATGCATTCATCTTGAAGAACAGACGAAGAACATGTGAGGAGAACTTACACGTATTGAGTGATCGTGTGTGTGTGTGTGTGTGTGTGTGTGTGTGTGTGTGTGTGTGTGTGGTTCACCATGGTCTTGGACCACGTGTCAGACTCGTGATCGACAGTTATTTCCATCCCGGAAGAGAGCTCAGTGCTCATCTGTGACCGATCTATGGGTAATGTTGTGACCTTACACGCACACACCCACCCTCAACTTCCCGCCCACGAGAGTTGGAATAACGACCCGTAGCCCAGAGATACTGAAATTATTTCAGCACTGGGCGGGATTCGAGCCCGGACCGCCGTAGTGGCAGCCAGGAACTTTACCACTGCGCCACGAATCGTGTGTGTGTGTGTGTGTGTGTGTGTGTGTGTGTGTGTGTGTGTGTGTGTGTGTGTGTGTGTGTGTGCGTGTGTGTGTGTGTGTGTCTGTGAGAGAGAGAGAGAGAGAGATAGAAAGAGAGACAGGTAGATAGATAAAGAGAGAGGTAAAGAGAGTGAGAGAGGAAGACAGAAAGAGGGACAGATAGATAGATAGATAAAGAGAGATATAAAGAGAGAGAAAGGGAGATGTGCAGAGAGAAAAAAGATAAAAAGAGGTACAGAGAACTAGACAGATAGAAAGATAGAGAGCGAGCGAGACAGAAAAAGAAAGAGATAGAGAGAGTGAGTGAGAGAGAGATGTAGAGTGAAAAAATAAAAAGAGATACAGAGAGCTAGATAGATAGAGAGAGAGCGAGAGTGAGACAGAAAGAGAGATAAAGAGAAAGAGACATACAGAGGGAAAAAAGATAAAAAGAGATATAGAGAGCTAGGTAGAGACAGAAAGAGAATGAAAGAGACAATTTCCTCTCACATCTAGACATCATCCCTTTCAGACGCCAATTTTGCCTCTTCGAGTTTCTTTTCTCGAGCGGGGAAGGCGTCGGAACTTTGCATATTTCATTCTGTCTCAAGTCAAAATAAGATCAATCAGCCGAGAGGAGGAGAGGCCCAGAAGACGGGGGTGGGGGGAGGAGTAGAGTTATGTCAAATAAGAGTCTAATAGATCACCTCATTCCTTCAACGGGATGCGCACATAAACACACACTCAATCACACACACACACACACACACACACACACACACACACACACACACACACTCACACACACACATATATACATACATACATATACATACACTCATACATATCTATACACACACATTGTATATATATATATATATATATATATATATATATATATATATATATATATATATATATCACATTTAAATATATATATATATATATATATAAATATATATATATATATATAAATATATATATATATATATACATATATATATATATATATGTACATATATATATATATATATATGTACATATATATATATATATATGTACATATATATATACATATATATATATATATATATTGTTCTGGACGCTAGGCATGTTGTTAAACCATTTATCACTCGAACTCCTTTGAATCCAGAAGATTTCATTCAGCTGTGGAGAGGGGGCATGAATGTCCTGTGTGGGTCTATGATATAAAAAAACTTTTCTTAATGTAAATTCTATTGTTATTTATTAATTTTATGATACAATTTCCTTTGAAGTATTTCCTTAAAATCATCCGATATCTCTTATAGGAAAAGAGCGATTATCTGCTTTATGTCGAACTTCACTTGTCTCGTGAAGTCTTAAGATCTTCAAGATTTCTCACTTTACGAAATCTTTTCCTTATCTACTCTTATCTCCTTCCTTTCAATTATCTGGTTGCAACTGTTTAACAATCCTTGTATCAATTTCCACTGTATGAAATTTGTGCACTTTGAATTTATTTCATATTTTCAATCTCCATTTTCTTGTCTCACTGTATCTCTATTTTGAATGTCCATTCAATTCTTTTATGATTTTATTTTTGGGATATGTTGAACAACACTGGAAATATCACACATACATATTTCAACCCCGTCACTATATTGAACCCCATCTGTTTCCTTGTTAAACATTTTAAATTATGTTAAATCACCTTAAACTATAATGACATCTACTGGGTGTTTTAACAAAGAAAATAGAATTTGAAAAAAAAAAAAATCCTTTATTGGATTACGTTTCCCTTTTTTATTTTTTTTTTTCAATTACATAGATGAAGACTACAAACTCTTGAGTTTATAAAATCAATTAAGGTTTTGTTCTCAAATGATGTCTTCTGTACCATCTTGAAGAACCTCTTCTTATTTGGTATACGCACATACGCACACACACACACACACACACACACACACACACACACACACACACACACACACACACAAACACACAAACACACACACACACACATACGACTCGACGGTGCAGTAGTAGAGTTCCCGGCCGCCACTATGGCGGTCCGGGTTCGAATCCCGCCTGGGGCTGAAATAATTTCAGTATCACTGCGCTGCGAGTCGTTACTCCAACTCTCGTGGGCTGGGAGTTCGGTGTTTGTGTGCGTGTAAGGTCACAACATTACCCATAGATCGGTCATGTATGAGCTCTGAGCTCTCTTTTTTGGGAGGGAAATAGCTGTCGATCACGAGTCCAACACATGACCCAAGACTATGGTGAATCACACACATACACACACACACACACACACACACACACACACACACACACACACACACACACACCTCGTGAGAAACTCAAAATTTTTTGTACGTCTCCCAAATGGACACAACATTTGTCTTCATCGTTTGAGTTGTGTGTTCTTCCTCGTCTTCGTCACCGCGAAATAATTCTCTGATATTTATCGCCGCACCTCTTTGAGTTCTAAGATTTTCATTCCATCACACACACACATCAGGCGTCGGTGGGTCTTCTTGCGCGAGTCTCGTTAACTTTGCGTTTGTCCTGAACTTTTTTTTTTTTTTTTTTTTTTCTTTTTTTGTATTTGATTATTTTATGTCACTGTGATATTTTCCTCTTCTGGATCCTTCTCGTCTCCGTCCGTAAACTGAATGGAATGGCCTGGCATTGGATAGGAGAAGTTCAATGAAACGCTTGTAATAGAATTCGTCACCAGAGCGTAGAAGCTCCTTCAACTTCATTTTTTTTTCTTCTAGTTCTGCTTTATATCTTATAAAGATGGACCTCTGAATTTAAAGAAGTTAGCCTACGTACGTCATTTTTTTTCTCTTATGTGTTACAATATCTGACATAGGTCTGAGCACGCAAGCAAGTGAAATAATTTTTTTTTCTTCTTCTTCTTCAAAGGTTTCTTCTTCTTGTGATTGCGGTCGTCAAAAACTTCCTTCACTCTTCCTTCGTCTCCTACCGACCTTCATACTGTTTTTACCTCCCCCCCCTCCCCCCAACGCACTCACACACACACACACCCCAATTCCACTCAGGGCCATTATTGGCAGCCATTGGTCCAAAACGTATTTTTTGGTCTGTTGCTCTCTTCTCAGAAATTTTGCGCGCCCCTGAGTCCGCCTCTTTAACCCTACCAAACTCCCACATTCCCCCGTCCCTCTCTCTCTCTCTCTCTCTCTTTCTCTCTCGTTTTTTTCTCTTTCAATTTTTTTTTTACTCCAGTTTTCTTTTCGTCTCTTTCTCTCTCTCTCTCTCGTCTTTTTCCTCTTTCTTTAAAAAAAGAAATTACTCTAGCTTCCTTTTCACCTCTCTCTCTCTCTCGTCTTTTTCCTCTTTCTTTCAATTTTTTTTACTCTAGTTTCCTTTTCACATCTTCCTCTTTCTGCCTCTCTCTCTCCCTCTCACTTTCTCATCCTCATTTCTTTTTCCTCTTTCTTGCTCTCTTTTTCACTCTCTTTTCATCTCTTTCTGACTTTCTATTCCTCTTTCCTCCTCTCTCCTTCTCTGTTTTTCCTTTCTCTCTTTTTCACTTCATCTCTCTTTTCATATATTTT